>NC_136608.1:17874283-17889283 GCF_910589615.1 Taurulus bubalis | reverse complement strand
GTGTTCAGGTCGTGATGCGTCCGGACCAGACGGTTGAAGACGGACAAAAGGTTTGTTTGTGTAAACGTTAAATTTCTACCTGTGTCACTACAAGTACACAAGTATTAGTACACGCTCTACCTGTGTCACTACAAGTACACAAGTATTAGTACACGCTCTACCTGTGTCACTACAAGTACACAAGTATTAGTACACACTCTACCTGTGTCACTACAAGTACACAAGTATTAGTACACGCTCTACCTGTGTCACTACAAGTACACAAGTATTAGTACACGCTCTACCTGTGTCACTACAAGTACACAAGTATTAGTACACACTCTACCTGTGTCACTACAAGTACACAAGTATTAGTACACGCTCTACCTGTGTCACTACAAGTACACAAGTATTAGTACACGCTCTACCTGTGTCACTACAAGTACACAAGTATTAGTACACGCTCTACCTGTGTCACTACAAGTACACAAGTATTAGTACACGCTCTACTTGCAGGTGGCCGAGCAGCTGATGGAGAAGCTGAGCGTCTCTCAGGAGAGTCTGGTGACGGGAGCCTACGTGGACCTGCTGCTGCAGGGACACGCCGAGGGGTAAAGCAAGCGCTCCTCTGCTGCTGCAGGGACACGCCGAGGGGTAAAGCAAGCGCTCCTCTGCTGCTGCAGGAACACGCCGAGGGGTAAAGCAAGCGCTCCTCTGCTGCTGCAGGGACACGCAGAGGGGTAAAGCAAGCGCTCCTCTGCTGCTGCAGGGACACGCAGAGGGGTAAAGCAAGCGCTCCTCTGGAGAGCAGAAACTGAGAAATACTGTTAAACAGAAACGAGATACTTTAAATATAAACTGATTTGTTGACTTTGTTTTTAGTTCTTTTGGCCGAGTGATGAATTAAAACGACTCTGTTGTGGATAAAGAACTCAAACTGCAGCTCTGTGTTCATCAAACAACACGTTCATGTGTTCATCAAACAACACGTTCATGCGTTCATCAAACAACTCGTTCATGTGTTCATCAAACAACTCGTTCATGTGTTCATCGAACACATTCATGCGTTCATCAAACACATTCATGTGTTCATCAAACAACACATTCACGTGTTCATCAAACACGTTCATGTGTTCATCAAACACATTCATGTGTTCATCAAACAACACGTTCATGTGTTCATCAAACACATTCATGTGTTCATCAAACAACACGTTCATGTGTTCTTTACCATCAGCTGAAATAAAAACCTTCAGATGTTTTGAAAGTTGTATTTACACACACACACTCGCACACACCTACACACACACGCAGTTTATATGAACACGTCAAGAAGTTAGAGATATGAACACATGTCAGGAGGTTAGAGACATGAACACATGTCAGGAGGTTAGAGACATGAACACATGTCAGGAGGTTAGAGACATGAACACATGTCAGGAGGTTACTCTGGTCAGAGATCAGCTGGTAAACATTTTCTTTCAGTACAGACTCCTTCAGTCCAGCAGATGGCGCTGTTACTACAGCAGAGACAAAAACAGCTGATTTCAGTCTGTTTGCATCATAACACTTTATTTATCTCAGAAGGAAGGAAGTAGGAAAGTGTTTATAAATAAACAGAAATCCAGAATATACTTACAACATTTAAAAAATAAAGATTTAAAAAGGTGTTGATATGTATGTGGTTTATTTTTGTAACTTTTGTAACTGTAATGTCAGTAAATTGATGCACTTGATCGATAAGTCTTGACCTCATCAATGTTGTGAAGTTAAACAGACTTTATTTATGAATTCACAAAATCCACCTGCGTCACCATGAGGAACTTTCCTTTAGTGTTGGTTCTGTTGCCCCCTGTGGACTAAAGAGGTAGTGTTGGTTCTAGTGCCCCCTGTGGACTAAAGAGGTAGTGTTGGTTCTAGTGCCCCCTGTGGACTAAAGAGGTAGTGTTGGTTCTGTTGCCCCCTGTGGACTAAAGAGGTAGTGTTGGTTCTGTCGCCCCCTGTGGACTAAAGAGGTAGTGTTGGTTCTAGTGCCCCCTGTGTACTGTGTGCACTATGTGTGTACTGTGTGCACTATGTGTGTACTATGTGTGTACTGTGTGCACTATGTGTGTACTATGTGTGTACTGTGTGCACTATGTGTGTACTGTGTGCACTATGTGTGTACTGTGTGTACTATGTGTGTACTATGTGTGTACTGTGTGCACTATGTGTGTACTATGTGTGTACTGTGTGCACTATGTGTGTACTATGTGTGTACTATGTGTTTACTGTGTGCACTATGTGTGTACTATGTGTGTACTGTGTGCACTATGTGTGTACTGTGTGCACTATGTGTGTACTGTGTGTACTATGTGTGTTCTGTGTGTACTATGTGTGTACTATGTGTGTACTGTGTGCACTATGTGTGTACTGTGTGCACTATGTGTGCAGTATGTGTGTACTGTGTGTGTACTGTGTGCACTATGTGTGTACTGTGTGTACTATGTGTGTACTGTGTGCACTATGTGTGTACTGTGTGTACTATGTGTGTACTGTGTGCACTATGTGTGTACTGTGTGTACTATGTGTGTACTGTGTGCACTATGTGTGTACTGTGTGCACTATGTGTGTACTATGTGTGTACTGTGTGCACTATGTGTGTACTATGTGTGTACTGTGTGCACTATGTGTGTACTGTGTGCACTATGTGTGTACTGTGTGTACTATGTGTGTACTATGTGTGTACTGTGTGCACTATGTGTGTACTATGTGTGTACTGTGTGCACTATGTGTGTACTATGTGTGTACTATGTGTTTACTGTGTGCACTATGTGTGTACTATGTGTGTACTGTGTGCACTATGTGTGTACTGTGTGCACTATGTGTGTACTGTGTGTACTATGTGTGTTCTGTGTGTACTATGTGTGTACTATGTGTGTACTGTGTGCACTATGTGTGTACTGTGTGCACTATGTGTGCAGTATGTGTGTACTGTGTGTGTACTGTGTGCACTATGTGTGTACTGTGTGTACTATGTGTGTACTGTGTGCACTATGTGTGTACTGTGTGTACTATGTGTGTACTGTGTGCACTATGTGTGTACTGTGTGTACTATGTGTGTACTGTGTGCACTATGTGTGTACTGTGTGCACTATGTGTGTACTATGTGTGTACTGTGTGCACTATGTGTGTACTATGTGTGTACTGTGTGCACTATGTGTGTACTGTGTGCACTATGTGTGTACTGTGTGTACTATGTGTGTACTATGTGTGTACTGTGTGCACTATGTGTGTACTATGTGTGTACTGTGTGCACTATGTGTGTACTATGTGTGTACTATGTGTTTACTGTGTGCACTATGTGTGTACTATGTGTGTACTGTGTGCACTATGTGTGTACTGTGTGCACTATGTGTGTACTGTGTGTACTATGTGTGTTCTGTGTGTACTATGTGTGTACTATGTGTGTACTGTGTGCACTATGTGTGTACTGTGTGCACTATGTGTGCAGTATGTGTGTACTGTGTGTGTACTGTGTGCACTATGTGTGTACTGTGTGTACTATGTGTGTACTGTGTGCACTATGTGTGTACTGTGTGTACTATGTGTGTACTGTGTGCACTATGTGTGTACTGTGTGTACTATGTGTGCACTGTGTGTACTATGTGTGTACTATGTGTGTACTGTGTGCACTATGTGTGTACTGTGTGTACTGTGTGTACTATGTGTGTACTATGTGTGTACTATGTGTGTACTGTGTGTACTATGTGTGTACTGTGTGTACTGTGTGTACTATGTGTGTACTGTGTGTGTACTGTGTGCACTATGTGTGTACTATGTGTGTACTGTGTGTACTGTGTGTGTACTATGTGTGTACTGTGTGTGTACTGTGTGCACTATGTGTGTACTATGTGTGTACTGTGTGTACTATGTGTGTACTGTGTGTACTATGTGTGTACTGTGTGTACTGTGTGTACTGTGTGTGTACTGTGTGCACTATGTGTGTACTATGTGTGTACTGTGTGTACTATGTGTGTACTGTGTGTACTGTGTGTACTGTGTGTACTATGTGTGTACTGTGTGTACTATGTGTGTACTATGTGTGTACTGTGTGTACTGTGTGTGTACTGTGTGTACTGTGTGTACTATGTGTGTACTGTGTGTGTACTGTGTGTACTATGTGTGTACTATGTGTGTACTGTGTGTACTGTGTGTACTATGTGTGTACTATGTGTGTACTGTGTGTACTATGTGTGTACTGTGTGTACTATGTGTGTACTGTGTGTACTGTGTGTACTATGTGTGTACTATGTGTGTACTGTGTGTACTATGTGTGTACTATGTGTGTACTGTGTGTACTATGTGTGTACTATGTGTGTACTATGTGTGTACTGTGTGTACTATGTGTGTACTGTGTGTACTGTGTGTACTATGTGTGTACTATGTGTGTACTGTGTGTACTATGTGTGTACTGTGTGTACTGTGTGTACTATGTGTGTACTGTGTGCACTATGTGTGTACTATGTGTGTACTATGTGTGTACTGTGTGTACTGTGTGTACTGTGTGCACTATGTGTGTACTGTGTGTACTGTGTGTACTATGTGTGTACTGTGTGCACTATGTGTGTACTGTGTGTACTGTGTGTACTGTGTGTACTATGTGTGTACTGTGTGCACTATGTGTGTACTGTGTGCACTATGTGTGTACTGTGTGTACTGTGTGTACTGTGTGTACTATGTGTGTACTGTGTGTACTATGTGTGTACTGTGTGCACTATGTGTGTACTGTGTGCACTATGTGTGTACTGTGTGTACTGTGTGTACTGTGTGCACTATGTGTGTACTGTGTGTACTGTGTGTACTGTGTGTACTATGTGTGTACTGTGTGCACTATGTGTGTACTGTGTGCACTATGTGTGTACTGTGTGTACTGTGTGTACTGTGTGTACTATGTGTGTACTGTGTGTACTATGTGTGTACTGTGTGCACTGGGCTGTAACAGAAGCATGATGTGAATGCAGCAGAGCTCTCATGATTCTCAGCTTCCTGCCTCTCACTGAGGTTCACACGGGGAAAACACCCTCTTCATCTCCTTGAGCGAGGAAGAGGAGGAGGAGGTCATGTGACACCGGCGGCCACGTGGCTCTCCGATTGGTCGATCCCCGGTCTCACAGAAACTAAACATCCTTAAACTAAACATACATGTTTTGACTCCCCGTCGTCATGCGCCAGGGCTCGTCATCTTCGGCCAGTGATGATGATGATGATTTATTTTACCTTTGCTATTTCATGGTTGCCATGGTGACGGGGCCGCTCCTCCACACCCACGCCGCTCGCCCCCCCTCCCCTCTCTCTCTCTTTCAGAGAGAGAGAGGGAGAACGAGGGAGAGAGAGGTGTGTTTTCTCACCCACGCATTAGAGTGGGAGACAACGTGTGCACTCGCACGTGCACGCTCACACACACACACACACATACGCACACACACATTCGTATACGGAGTGTGTGTGTCATGCTGGCAGTGTGTGGGCTGAACCGACCAGCCTTCCACTCATCTCCCTCCTCTTCTTCTTCTTCTTCTTCTTCTTCTTCTTCTTCTTCTTCTTCTTCTTCTTCTCTCTATTCGTCTCCACATACACCTCCTCTTCCTCTTCTTCTTCTCTTCCTTCTTTTTTTCCCACCCTCCATCATCTCTCCTCTTCCTCTCTTCCTCTCCCTCTCTCAGTCCTTCCTCTTCTTTTCAGTTTCTCATCATCATGGAGAACGAGTCGGTGATCTTCTGGGTGAGTCTCCCTCTCTCTCTGCAGCCCTGTGTGTGTGTGTGTGTGTGTGTGTGTGTGTGTGTGTGTGTGTGTGTGTGTGTGTGTGTGTGTGTGTGTGTGCCGGTCTGTAACTTTCAAAGTCGTGACAAATTTTTCTTTAAACTTAACCTTTTTTTTTTAACCTCTCGTCATCTTTTTAACTCGTCCTTTCCTTCCCTCATTACCTTGCCTCCTCCCTTCCTTCTCTTTCCTTCTCCCTTATCTGCATTCCTTCCCTCTTTTCCTTGCTAACTCTCCTTCGCTCTTCCCTTTGCTGTTTTCCTCATTCATTCCTTCTCTTTCCTTCATCTCCTTCCCTCTTCCATTATTTGCTTCCTTACAACCTTTCGTTCTTTCCTTTCCTTTTCTCTTCCCGTCATCTACTTCCCTGATCCTTCATACCCTTTCTTTCCTTTCTCTCTTCATTTCATCAACTCCTCTTCCTCCATTCGACTCCTCTCTTCCTCTCCTTTCCTTCTCCCCAGCATTCCTTCCCTCTTTTCCTTGCCTGCTCTCCTCGTTCCCTTTAATTAACTACATTTATTCCTCTCCTTTCCTTCTTCCTCACCTAACAGTTGCCTCCTTTCCTTAATTCTTCCATCCTTTACTCATTCCTCCACTCTTAATTTGCTTTCTTTCCTTTTTCTTCTGTTGCTACCCCTTTAATTCTTTCCTTCTCTCCTCATTCCACCTTGTTTAGTTACTTCCTCTCTTCCTGTTTCTCCTTCTTCTTTTCCACTTTCCCTGCCTCCTTTCTTTCTGTCATCCATCTTTCCTTTTCCTCCCATCTTATATCTATATTCTCCCTCACCTCCTTTTTCCTCCCTTCCCTCCTTTCTTTTAATGTCTGTCCTACCCCGTCGTCATCTCGTCTCTCTTTTCCTTTTCTATCTCTCTTTCCTCCCTCCATCTCTCTGAGGGATGTCTTTTTATTTCCTGTTTCCTCCAGCATCACATTCGGTGTGTGTGTGTGTGTGTGTGTGTGTGTGTGTGTGTGTGTGTGTGTGTGTGTGTGTGTGTGTGTGTGTGTGTGTGTGTGTGTTATGTAAGCTCAGCAGAGAGTGTGTAGGCCGTATTCTCAGACCGTCTATCTGAAGAGATGCTCTTTCTCAAACACTTCAAACAGGAAGTGGATCTTCTTCTTCCTCCTCTTCCTCCTCTTCCTCTCCTTTTGCAGCTGACGCTCTTTACCGCTCCGTGGCTTCGTGCATCGGCGGTCAAAGGTTAAAACGGACGAATAGTCACACGAGTCTGCAGCTTCTCTTGTCTTTGCGGAGCCTTGAAGTGAGTTTTCCGCTTGATGTTTATTAACTTCAACGTTCTGGTTCCGTCGTTCGTCGTTTCCTAAGCGGTTTCCTTACGCTTGTTTCCTTCCGGCATGTTTACTTACGGCATGTTTCCTTACGGCATGTTTCTAGCGGCTTGTTTCTAGCGGCTTGTTTCTAGCGGCTTGTTTCTAGCGGCTTGTTTCTAGCGGCTTGTTTCTAACAGTTTGTTCTAGCAGTGCATTCTAGCACTGCGTTTCTGCCGTTTCTAGCGGCTTGTTTCTAGCGGCGCATTCTAGCGGCTTGTTTCTAACAGTTTGTTCTAGCGGTGCGTTCTAGCAGTGCATTCTAGCACTGCGTTTCTGCCGTTTCTAGCGGCTTGTTTCTAGCGGTGTGTTCTAGCGGCTTGTTCTAGCGGCGTGTTTCTAGCACTGCGTTTCTGCCGTTTCTAGCGGCTTGTTTCTAGCGGTGTGTTCTAGCGGCTTGTTCTAGCGGTGTGTTCTAGCGGTGTGTTCTAGCGGTGTGTTCTAGCGGTGTGTTCTAGCGGCGTGTTTCTAGCACTGCGTTTCTGCCGTTTCTAGCGGCTTGTTTCTAGCGGCTTGTTTCTAGCGGCTTATTTTTAGCGGCTTGTTTGTAGCAGCGCGTTCTAGCGGTGCATTCTAGCGGTGCGTTCTAGCGGTGCGTTCTAGCGGCTTGTTTCTAGCGGCGCGTTCTAGCGGCGCGTTCTAGCGGCGCGTTCTAGCGGCTTGTTTCTAGCGGCTTGTTTCTAGCGGCGCGTTCTAGCGGCTTGTTTCTAGCGGCTTGTTTCTAGTGGTGCGTTCTAGCGGCTTGTTTCTAGCAGCTTGTTTCTAGCGGCTTGTTTCTAGCGGCTTGTTTCTAGCGGCGCGTTCTAGCGGTGCGTTCTAGTGGTGCGTTCTAGCGGTGCGTTCTAGCGGCTTGTTTCTAACGGCTTGTTTTTAGCGGTGCGTTCTAGCGGTGCGTTCTAGCGGTGCGTTCTAGCGGCGCGTTCTAGCGGTGCGTTCTAGCGGCGCGCTCTAGCGGTGCGTTCTAGCGGCTTGTTTCTAGCGGCTTGTTTCTATCGGTGCGTTCTATCGGTGCGTTCTATCGGTGCGTTCTATCGGTGCGTTCTATCGGCGAGTTCTAGCAGTGCGTTCTAGCGGCGCATTCTAGCGGTGTGTTTCTAGCTTAGCGGCATTACGATACCGTAAGTCCGCAATTAGCGTCGTGGTTTTTGTCTCGGGACCGAATGATGTTTTGCGACGATGAAACCGAGAGAAGTATATACGTGTTTTTTAAATGTCCGTATTGAACGTGCGAGGCCTTTAAATTGACGGCTGTGAGGAACGTTTCCGCCTCTAGGCGGCGCTCACAGGGCTCCAGGTCCGCTTTGAGGGAACTGAACAGATACTCTCCAGATTTTAGGTTCCAAGGGATGTGAGAAACTTGACAAGATGAAGTGTGTGTGTGTGTGTGTGTGTGTGTGTGTGTGTGTGTGTGTGTGTGTGTGTGTGTGTGCGTGTGAGAGAGAGAGAGAGAGATGAAAATACAGTGAGTTTTATCAGCTCCTGCCATTGGTTGCCATGGTAATGGCCAAGGGAGCTCCTTTTTCAGGACACACACACACACACACACACACACACACACTCACACACACACACACACACACGCACACACATCCTGTTCCCACTTAACAATGAAATGCTTCTCTCTTCTGACCACAACTGGAGCTCAGGTTCCTTCACTTCGCTGCATAATGAGATAATCGGCACTTGAGGAAAAAGAGATGATGCAAGTCAAAAAATGTATACATATATATATGTATATATATATATATACACATATATATGTGTATATCACATATTATAAACTGATTATATGCTCGACGAATGAAATCTTTTTCTGAAAAGTAGCTCTCAGATTAATGTAATGCAGTGAGATGTAACGAGTAAAGTAGAAGTGTGTGTGTGTGTGTGTGTGTGTGTGTGTGTGTGTGTGTGTGTGTGTGTGTGTGCGTGTGCGTATGTTTTATCAGTGTTGTCCAGCTTCTCGGCTTCTTCCTGCCAAACATCCGTTTCCTTGGCAACCCAGACAGGGAAACAGGAAGTGTGAGTCACAGGAAGTACTTCTAATCTTTTGTCACGATTTTTTTTTTTTGTTTTGTCCAACATGTCCTCCTGCTGTCCGCATTGTCATGTAGTCATCCTGGTTTCCACACACACACACACACACACACACACACACACACACACACACACACACACACACACAATAGAGAGAATGCAGCTTTAACACATGAAGCATAGACTTCTATACAACCAGAGGAGTCTCCCCCTGGTGGTCAGGAGAGAGGATGCAGCTTTAACACATGAAGCATAGACTTCCAGACGTTGCCGCCTGCAACCCGTCTTTGCCCAGGAGCATGCTGGGTAGTGGAGTAGCCTGATGTCCTGGCTGGGTTAGCTTAGCTTCTCCTCCCTGAACGGGTCGTAGTCTCAAGGTCAAACCTTCACATTTCCGATGCTGTTGAGTTTATTCTCCCAACGTTCCAGTAATAAGGATAAAAACACAACAAAGAGGGATGAGAGAGAACTTTATTACTCCAGAAGGAAACTCCGACCAAGAATTTCTTGGGAGCGTCCGCCATCGTGAAGTTGTACAAACACAAAACAGAAAAAAAACGTTAAATCTGAGACACAAATATGAGAATTTCTGGCATTTAAAATGAAGTGAATATCAAAGCTGCTGTGATTCGGCTCATGAATGCTAACGGAGCGAACAGTAAAGCTCTGCTCCAGTGAGTGTATATATATATAGATATCTGAGAATAGATACAGAAAGATGGATCAATATCTACTTTACATAATACGAGCAGTGATGAAGGAGGCGGTGCGTCTCTGTTGCTAACGGATACGACGGCTTGGTATTGCGTAACCGACTGAACCTGAAATGGCCTCCGAGAAGCGTCTGCGTCTGACCCACTTCTGCTTTGGACTGGAGCCTCGCTGCGTCGTCTCCGTCGCTCCACTCGTCTCTGACATGTTCCCTCTCTCCTCTCCTTCACTTCCTGCCCTCCCTCCTTTACCTCCCACCTTCTCTTCCTCCCGCTCTTCCTCCCTCTCTACAGGATGGGCAGGGCAGCTCCCAGAATACCGTCTGAGACCCTGAGGCCGCTCCCTCTGCTGCAGGATTACTTCACGCTGACCGCAGTTATACTACACAAAGTACTTCGCCGCTCGCCGTGAAAGTACCTGGTCTGCGGAGGAAGTACTACGTCTTACTCACAGGATTACAACAAGTCAATCAGAACCCGGCACCTCGGGTTGGACCAGAACCAGGAGAACCAGGAGAACCAGGAGAACCAAACCAGTACTGGAACCAGTAAGCCAGTCAGGACCAGAAGAGACCAGTAGAACTCAGTCAAGGCCGTTGGAAAAGTTTGATGGGACCGCTGACGATAGGTGAGCCTCGTTTTATTACGGCCGAGGTCACATGATCAAGTTCAACACCAACAACTCGGGACTTACAGAGTTAACAGGTTTTCAAAAGTAGTATTTATTTAAAAAGTATCTTATTTTAAAAGTATCTTAGTTGAAAATAGTCTTATTTAAAAATAATCTTATTTAAAAAGTATCTTAGTTGAAAAGAATCTTATTTAAAAGTATCTTATTTTAAAAGTATCTATTTAAATATGTATCTTCTTTCAAAAGTATCTTAATAAAAAAATATGTAATTTAAAAAGTATCTTATTTTAAAACGTATCTTTTTTAAAAAGTATCTTGGTATTAGTAACTTTACTGATATAAATACTTTCTCCACCACCGGCTGCTTTTGATCTCATGAAAATAAAATTGTTTTTACTTTTGTTCGTCTTGAATCTGATTTAGCAACATTACATAAATTAAATCTCTTCAACAAACTAGACAATAATATATTTTCATATTTAATAAAGTCAGGAGAAATGCACGTGGTGATTAAGATATATACATTATTATTATTAGTATTATTAGTATTATTATTATTATTATTATACGCCCAAATGTTCATTCTATAGTATGAATAAAGCAATATTCATAAAATGTCATTAAAGCTTCACATTAACACATCAATGCATCGATAATGATTTATTATTCTGCATAACAAGTGATTTTGGTACTTGATGTGTATTTTTATACACCTTTCAGCAGTATTTCTACACTGATCTGCAGGTTTGTAGTTAAACGGCTGAAACAGGGATAAAGAGTGTTTTCCTTTCAGCGTGAGGTTCTGCTGGTTCCTTCATCTCCACATGAACATGAAGGGTTTCATATCTGGTTCTTCAAAGAGATGTATCTCGATATCCAAAGAGCAGCTAGATATCTTTGTCTTCATAAGTCTACCAGTTGTCAAGTCAAACCCCCGCACACACATTTTAAAAACTCCTCACGTTTTCGTTCCACCATCCCACTTCCTGTTTCCTCCGTCCTGCTGCTCGGTTCTCTCACTCGTCTGTCCGCCGTGAAAAGCTGATTGTCGGATGCTGTCCTCAGTGTAAAGGAACAAGACCGGCTTCCTGAGGCCTGCGAACGCGTGAGGGACGGTGAGTCCACGGTCAACCCGAAAGTACACTGAAGTTAACCCGAAAGTACACTGAAGTTAACCCGAAAGTACACTGAAGTTAACCCGAAAGTACACTGAAGTTAACCCGAAAGTACACTGAAGTTAACCCCAAAGTACACTGAAGTTAACCCCAAAGTACACTGAAGTTAACCCGAAAGTACACTGAAGTTAACCCGAAAGTACACTGAAGTTAACCCGAAAGTACACTGAAGTTAACCCCAAAGTACACTGAAGTTAACCCCAAAGTACACTGAAGTTAACCCCAAAGTACACTGAAGTTAACCCCAAAGTACACTGAAGTTAACCCCAAAGTACACTGAAGTTAGCCCGACTAGTCGAGATGAGGAACATGGTAGAGCTGGTGTTGCTCTAGAGCTGGTGTTGCTGTAGAGCTGGTGTTGCTCTAGAGCTGGTGTTGCTGTAGAGCTGGTGTTGCTCTAGAGCTGGTGTTGTTCTAGAGCTGGTGTTGCTCTAGAGCTGGTGTTGCTCTAGAGCTGGTGTTGCTGTAGAGCTGGTGTTGTTCTAGAGCTGGTGTTGCTCTAGAGCTAGTGTTGTTCTGGGGATGGTGTTGCTCTAGAGCTGGTGTTGCTCTAGAGCTGGTGTTGCTCTAGAGCTGGTGTTGTTCTGGGGATGGTGTTGCTCTAGAGCTGGTGTTGTTCTGGGGATGGTGTTGCTGTAGAGCTGGTGTTGCTCTAGAGCTGGTGTTGTTCTGGGGATGGTGTTGCTGTAGAGATGGTGTTGCTCTAGAGCTGGTGTTGTTCTGGGGATGGTGTTGCTCTAGAGCTGGTGTTGTTCTGGGGATGGTGTTGTTCTAGAGCTGGTGTTGCTCTAGAGCTGGTGTTGCTCTAGAGCTGGTGTTGTTCTGGGGATGGTGTTGCTGTAGAGCTGGTGTTGTTCTAGAGCTGGTGTTGTTCTGGGGATGGTGTTGCTGTAGAGCTGGTGTTGCTGTAGAGCTGGTGTTGCTCTAGAGCTGGTGTTGCTCTAGAGCTGGTGTTGCTCTGGCTATGTGGGTGTCAGAGCGGCTCTGAGACTAAAAAGACGGGAAACCATCAAGACGGTGACCCCGAGTTATTTCGGGACGAAGCCTCGCCGCTGGAGTGGAAGAGAGAATCGGCTCGACGACGTGGCGGCGCTGAACATCCCGGACCGGAGAGGAAACCACGAGGACGCGTTACATAAGGAGCTCTGCAGAGAACAATGGAGGAAAACACAAAGCTGCTCCACTGAGTTCCACCTGGAGGAACCATTCACATGTAGAGAGGCGAGCAGGAAGGGTCTGATTACTGGGAGAGAACCAGTCTGAACTGGTGGACGAGGGCTGAAGGGAAGATAGGAAGGAGGGAAGGAGGGAAGGAGGGAAGGAGGGAAGCTCACCAATCGGATATGTTCGGTTCCCTTTAAAGGTCTTCTTCAATACAGCACGCTGTTCATTTAGTACATTATGGTCATTTAGAGTCAAACAGACCATAAAGCAGGGGGCGCTTTAGGGGCGGGGCTACAAGGTGATTGACAGGTCTCTATGTCACTCCTCCTCAGTCCATATATGGTCACTTCCTGTTCTTTGGTTGCAAAAAAAACAAGATGGTGACGGCGAAATTGGCGAACTGGAGACTTTAAAACGTCCACAAGCCAATGAGCGACCACCTCGACGTCCGCTTCTGATACACAGTCTGTGGTTGCAGGTGTTCTTCTTCGTTGGTTTTTGAACGAGGGTAACCGCCCCGTAGAAGCTGTGTAATCGAGCTCTTTCACAACAGATCCATGTTTGAACAGCTGTCAGAGATCTGGCTCGCCTTCCCTCTGAAGGTTAATCCATCAAAAGCCTTTAATGAGCTTTGAAAAAAAAAAACGCAGTTTCCATTGCCGTGGTTTCCTTTTGTCACGGCGATGAGAGTTTCTCAGTTTGAAACCTGCGAGCCGGCGAAGATGAGAGGAGACGTGAAGGCAGCCTCTCTGGGGTCGCTCAGGAAGAGCTTCGTCAGGGTGTTTGCTGGCTGAAGAGGACCCGAGGAGTTCCTACGCAGCGCTCAGCCTCTTGAACAGGGCGGAACTCTTCATCAGGAGGTCTTCCTCACTCTCCAAGTCCTCCACTCCCATGAATCCATACCAGAGCCTCTGATGGGACAAAAACACAGCACAGCACATGTTACATGTGTATAACACAATTCAACCATAAATATTAATAATAATAACATGAACCATAAATATGACTCGAAGGACTCGAAAGTGACTCGAGAGAGCTCCCAAGTTATGATAATAGATTTTTTTTTTATACCCCTAGCTTGATGCTACACATGATTGCTGCACCTTTCTGGAAAGCTTACGACCTACAGAATCCACCAATACATCAAACTCCACTTCAGACAAAACATCAACAAAATATCAACCACATTGCAGCCAACAAACTGAAATATGAATAATAATAAATACTTGGTATGTATTGTACTTACTTATAGATAAACAATACTTGGTATGTATTGTACTTACTTATGGATAAACAATACTTGGTATGTATTGTACTTACTTATGGATAAACAATACTTGGTATGTATTGTACTTACTTATGGATAAACAATACTTGGTATGTTTTGGTGCATCTGCTTGAGCAGAGCTCCTCTGTTGTGGAACCAGAGGCGTTCAAGGTCCAGGAAGAAAGTTGGGCATTTTGGCTTTCAGCGGACCTAAACCTACGGTTCACGAAATGTGCACTAAATGAACTACTAAGTCAAACGTTAGAAACACATAGTGATATTTTACAGTAGAAAAAAAGCGATGATGTGGATAATAAAAAAGAGGAACTGCATCCTGGACGTTTAATTTTTCTTTATTGTGTTATTTTCTGACCAACCTAACTTTTAGGATCTGTTTATATAACTAAATGAATAAAAGTTAGAGTAATCAGTGATATTACAGAGCCGGATAATGTGTTGTTGACCGTTCACTGCTGAACAAATGAGCTGATAAACACAACAACGTGTTTCTGTCACACAACACATGAAGACTTCCCCGAGGCCAGAAACTAAAACAGTAGAAATATTATTCACGTTTTATTTAAAGGGAGTAAATCGAAACGCATCAAAAGAAACATTGCCGCAGATGAAGAGAGCATCTCAACCAGGAGGTCACGAGGGCGTCGTAGAGGCCGGTCCCACGCATCGAGTCATAATTAATAATGTCTGATGTTATTATGGGATGCATTCAGCTGCTTGAGGCTCCGGTCACATGATCTGAATTGAACCTTCCCCTGACCTGTATTGATCTCCCAAATGATGCTTTCTAAGATGCTCGTGTTTCCTGTTTTATATTACGCTCTCGCGTGCAGTCGTTGATGTTTTACCAAAATATTGTTTTAGTATTTTTACTTTGTGCAAAAGCAAAT
>NC_136608.1:17849638-17873783 GCF_910589615.1 Taurulus bubalis | reverse complement strand
TGTGTGTGTGTGTGTGTGTGTGTGTGTGTGTGTGTGTGTGTGTGTGTGTGTGTGTGTGTGTGTGTGTGTGTGTGTGTGTGTGTGCTCAAGGTGAAAGACAATGTGATGTAACATCCTGCAGCCATCATCATTATTACTATTATTATAATTATTATAATTATCATTGCTATTATCATTACTACTATGACGGGCTCTGAACAGGAAGTGACGGCCTCGTCGGAGTATTAACAAACGTGGTTTATGATTTATGATTATTCTGAGCGGCCATCTCTGCTGTTATCATGACACCTCTGAGAGTGTAAAATGTCTGCTTCAGGAGTCTGTGGGAGGCTGTCAGGCTCACAAAGTACCCGCTGGTACTCACATGTAGAGGTACTTATACCTCCAGTACACCTGAGAGGGAACAGTTCTACCCTGAAGTTGGTTCTAAATAATAAAGTAGGAATATAGACGATAATGTGCTCAGAGCAGTTAAAGGTAAACAATAATAATAAAGGGAGAGTTTATGTTCTTTGTTGTTTGATTATCTCTAATATCTATTTCATGTTCATGTGAAAACATCTGGATTTATTCTAGTTTATCACCAACACAGAGCCATGTGCCTGAAGTGAACCTCCCCAGCCTCTCCATAGCTCATATGTCAAAGTGTCCCTGAGCAAGATGGCAAAATGCGGAGAATAGATTTCCCCACTGTGGGACGAATAAGGGATTATTCTAACAATCTGTTACACCTCTAGTCAGTTTTTTTACTACAGTTGATGTCAAATAATCAATATCAGTTCAGTGTACATTATATTTAAAATATTTATACTTGCAGTCAGACATAACTTTAAAATATTTATACTTGCAGTCAGACATAACTTTCTGATGGAAACTGAAGCCGTCATCTACCACCTGACTCCATTCACAAAAACAGTGATTTTAGCTCTCAGAACACAGCTGCCTCTATCTGTTAGTGTGTTTGTGTTCTTGTGTGACTTTGGTGTTTTAAAGTATTCGCTCAGATTCACCAAAGTCACACAAGAACACATAACAGACGGAGGCAGCGGAGGACCTGCAACCCCCAAATCACTGTTTTTCTCAAAGGAGTCTGGTAGCTGAGAACAAGTCGGCTTCAACTCCATGTCCTGACTGCCAGGGATTGGTATGAAGCGCCATTCGTGCAAACTAATGAAGAGAGACGGACGATTCAAATGTCAAGAACAAATCTAAAGGCTCTGAGCCGCGGACGGTTTAGGATTCGATCCAGAGAAACGTGCTCTACTGAGAACATGAAACCCTTTGAAAAGTCTCTTTATTGTGTTGTTAAGCTGGTTAGCGGAACACGCTAACGACTGCAGCTAACGCAAGAGCAGTTTGCTCCTCACCAGCGCTTTTAGCTCGATAGCTCGATGCTAACAAGCAGAGGAGGCTAATTAAAAAAAATGATGGACGCTGGCGGAACAAAATAAAGTCTTTAATTATTATTTGTGTTGCTCTGCTGCAGACTGTAATCCCAGCTGTGTGTGTGTGTGTGTGTGTGTGTGTGTGTGTGTGTGTGTGTGTGTGTGTGTGTGTGTGTGTGTGTGTGTTACAGCCACATGCCTCTGAGTCCGGCTGCTGACACCAAACATGATCGCCCACGGCAACAGGCGGTTACTAACGGCAACCCGACAGGCTCTGCTGTTGCCAGGGACGACGACGCGGATGACACGCCCCCTGGAAACAGTATTGTCGTCCGCATTGGCATCCCAGACCTGCAGCAGACGGTAAAACACACACACACACACATGCATACTTATATATACATATATAGGTTACATATAATGCATATATATATACATATATATGTATATATATGTATATATATGCATATATATATATATATATATATATATATATATATATATATATATACACAGTATCCACCAAATGAATGAATCAGCACGACAAACCTGTGAGTCTGTCTGTCTGTCTGTCTCTTTCTCTGTCCGTCTGTCTCTCTGTCTCTGTCTCTCTCAGAAGTGTTTGCGGTTGGACCCAGAGTTACCAGTTTGGACCAGTAAGCAGAGGGTTCTGGTGACGTTGACTCAGTCTCTGTCGGATGTTTTGAACTATGGTCTCTTCCAGCCGGCGTTCAACGGCCGAGCCGGAAAGTTTCTGGACGAGGAGCGTCTGCTGAATGAGTATCCTCTTCCTCCCATCACACCGATCCCATACCTGGAGGTACGCTTACACCTTTGTTCTTTTGTTTCTTCTTCACTCGAAACACACTGGATCCAACCGGGAACTTTAACAACGCAATCTCTTTACTCTCAGTAATCTCCTGAAACAGCTGTTCAGGAGAGTTCATAGAAGTCAATGCTTCATGTGTTAAAGCTTCATTCTATCTCCTGACCACCAGGGGGCGACTCCTCTGGTTGTATAGAAGTATATGCTTCATGTGTTAAAGCTGCATTCTCTCTCCTGACCACCAGGGGGTGACTCCTCTGGTTGTATAGAAGTATATGCTTCATGTGTTAAAGCTGCATTCTCTCTCCTGACCACCAGGGGGTGACTCCTCTAGTTGTATAGAAGTCTATGCTTCATGTGTTAAAGCTGCATTCTCTCTCCTGACCACCAGGGGGAGACTCCTCTGGTTGTATAGAAGTATATGCTTCATGTGTTAAAGCTGCATTCTCTCTCCTGACCACCAGGGGGTGACTCCTCTGGTTGTATAGAAGTCTATATAAATGACTCTACTTCTCTTGATGTATTCCCTCAGTAAACATTGTAAACATGAGTTTATGTCTCAATCTCTAGTTTCAAGTCTTCTTCAATACAGCATGATGTTCATTTAGTAGATTATGGTCATTTAGAGTCAAACAGACCATAAAGCAGGGGCTGCTTTAGGGCGGGACTACAAGGTGATTGACAGGTCGACACCAGAGACCGTGAGACGTCTGCATAGATCACAATGAGTATCTGAGACAAATGAGAAACACGTCTGATATACTGTACAGTCTCGACGGGCGGTGAGACAATGAAGTTTTTAATAGTCTTTGGACAACAATGGAGCTCTGTGGCTCAGAGGAAGGAGACCTGTCAGACTTTGATACGCACACAATGCTTCTGGTTAGATGCGAACAAAGATATAAACGCAAAACCTATATTTTTGTAACTGAACGTTTTAGACTTTCTCTGCATACAGAAGACGTATTCCTCTCAAACGTTGATCACAAATTTGTTAAAAATGCATGTTAGTGATCATGTTTACCAAAACATTGCACATATATGTACATATATATATATATATATATATATATATATATATATATATATATATATGTATATATATATATATATATATATATATATATATATATATCAAGAGAAGTAGAGTCATTTATATAGACTTCTATACAACCAGAGGAGTCGCCCCCTGGTGGTCACTAGAGAGAGTGCAGCTTTTGACCTGGCCACAATGAAAGTCGACTCTAATCATAATACAAAAACTCTGCTCGTATATTTGTGTAAAAATCTTTTGAGTTTGTACTAAAACTTTCACCTCTTGTGTTACAGTTCCGTTACAAGCGGAGAGTTTACACGCAAAGCTACGTGGACGATAAGCAGCTGGCAAAGCTGCATACCAAGGTACACACACACACACACACACGTATAACATTAGTTTGAATAATCACTTTAAGTGCAGCTATAAACACAAATGTTGCACCGACTTCATTTAGGAGATTTCCTGCTGTCTTTTTTTTTAGATAATAATTGAAATCTTGTTTTTCAGGCAAACCTGAAGCGTTTTATGGAACATGTTCACCAGAAGAATGTGGAGAAGGTTTCCAAATGGTTGGAAAAGGGCCTGGACCCCAACTTCCATGACTCCGACACCGGGGGTGAGTACTTATACACACATAGTACCACTAAACGCTCACAGCTGATTCTCTTCTGTTTCAAGTGATCACACACTGAATGTTCTCGTTTGACGTCTTATCCAGTTATAAATATGTGAAACGTGTTGTTAGCCTAGCTTAGCATGAAGGCAAGAGGACACTGCTAGCATAGCGCCATTGAAAGATAAAAGAAAAACACTTTACAGGAACTTCACAACATCCTGATTTTAATGCTGTATCTTCAAACACACTCGTGGAAATAAACACCTAAATTAAAGTTGGTGTTTTACTGAGCTGTTAGCATCGATGCTACGTCTGTAGTCTGTTGTTACCTTGATTCAGTCATTCAATAAGTATTGTACAGTCGGCAACGCTGAGAGACAAATATTCTTTTGATCGTGTTTGAATTGTGCCATAAATTACACACATTATGTCAATTAAAAAGATGATTCTGCTCGTCAGGAAAGTTGCATTTTGTCGTAAAATTGCTGAAGTGTAAGACTTTGAAAATACATAATTAGAAAGACGACGCACCCAAAAAGTCAACGACGTCTACCTGAAGCTACGATGTGTTTTTTGTACCAGTATGTTCTCACAACAACAATTATTCTTTCTCTTCTAAAAAACACATTGCGTTAGATACCGCTAGAACATAGCTAAGTTAGCTCGCTAACTAGCTAGCCAAGCTAACGGCCACGTTGGTGTTGGTGACGTTTTCATACTGAACGGTTTCACGCAGAACTAAATGTTGCTATGACAAAATGAGACTTTGTTGACGTTGAGAATGATCTTCTAAGTGGAGAAAGCATGGTATTTGTGCATAACGACGGTTTGTTCTGCTGTTTCTTCGTGTCTCAGAGTGTCCTCTGACTCTGGCGGTCCAGCTGGAGGAGAGCGGGGACTTGATCAAAGTCCTCCGCAGTGGAGGAGCCCACCTGGACTTCAGGACCAGAGACGGCATCACCGCTGTGCATCGGGCCGTCCTCTGCAGGAACAGCGCCTCTCTCAGCGTAAGAACAGTCGCTGATGCATTGTGGGAGCTCTTCAGTGTGTTTGTGCCGTTGTTACTGTCGTGGCCCGAAGGCAGAACGTAAGCTGTACGCTACTCAAGTTCTGTACTTTTTTATTTCTTTATTGCATGAGAACATGAAGGAATTTGCTTACAGCATTTTTACATTTACATTTATGTATTTTATATAAATCAATAGTTTTGAATAAATCAATTTAAAGTGAAAATTGTTTAATTGTTTAAAAAAATAATAGTAAAGAATAGAAAATAAAGACAACAAAACAATAAATTGGAAAAAATTATATATATATAGATAGATAGATAGATAGATAGATAGATAGATAGATAAATATATATATATATATATATATATATATATATATATATATAGATAGATAGATAGATAGATAGATAGATAGATAGATAGATAGATAGATAGATAGATAGATAGATATATATATATATATATATATATAGATATAGATATGTAAATACAAATTCATGTTCTTTGGGAAGTGACCATAGTTCCAGCAGGACAAAGTTATTAGCTCGTGCTAGCTTCCAGCTATTAGCTGGCTTCCAGCTCAAAGCTTGTGCTAGCTTCCAGCTATTAGCTCGTGCTGGCTCTACGCTATTAGTGCTAGCTTCCAGCTCTAAGCTTGTGCTAGCTTCCAGCTATTAGCTTGTGCTGGCTCCACGCTATTAGTGCTAGTTTCCAGCTCTAAGCTTGTGCTAGCTTTCAGCTATTAGCTTGTGCTAGCTACCAGCTATTAGAGAACACATGACGCATGTTGACGGTGGGCAACGCTCCAGATTAAAGGAATCTGCCGCCCTGCTCTGGTCCTCAGACTCTTCTGGACCTCGGAGCGTCTCCGGACTACAAGGACAGCCGAGGTCTCACTCCCCTGTATCACTCCGCCATGGTGGGCGGCGCCCCCTACTGCTGCGAGCTGCTGCTGCAGGACCACGCCACCATCGGTACGGTGGCTCACAGGGGTCAAACCCGGCTGTGTGTGCGTGTGTGTGTGTGTGTTGTGTGTTTTTGTGCGCGTGTGTGTGTGCGTGCGTGTGTGTTTGTGTGTGTGTGCGTGCGTGTGCGCGTGTGTGTGCGTGTGTGTGTGTGAGTGTGTGAGTGTGTGTGTGTGTGAGTGTGTGTGTGTGAGAGTGTGTGTGTGTGTGTGTGTGTGTGTGTGTGTGTGTGTGTGTGTGAGTGTGTGTGTGAGTGTGTGTGTGTGTGTGCGAGTGAGTGTGTGCGTGTGTGAGTGTGTGTGTGTGTGTGTGTGTGAGTGTGTGTGTGAGTGTGTGTGTGTGTGTGTGTGCGAGTGTGTGTGTGTGTGTGTGAGTGAGTGTGTGTGAGTGTGTTTGCAGCCCTTTAAAACGTTACTGCTTATTAATTGGATGTATTTTTGGTGCAGGGATGACTGATGAGAACGGCTGGCAGGAAATCCACCAGGTGACACACACACACACACACACACACACACACACACACACACACACACACACACACACACACATCAGTTAAATGACTTAACCTAACAATTATGATCGTGTGTGTGTGTGTGTGTGAGTTCAGGCATGTCGCTATGGTAACGTGCAGCACTTGGAGCACCTGCTGTTCTACGGCGCGGACATGAGTTCCCAGAATGCATCGGGAAACAGCGCACTGCACCTGTGTGCTCTCTACAACCAGGCAAGACGCAACAAACACTCACGTTTTCAACTGTTTACATCATAATAAACAAGTATTTTAATCATAATAAACATGTATTTTCTCCATCGTGTTATTCTCATTCTGTATAACGGTTACTTTAAAAGTTAATGCAAATAATTGCGGCTGGTTTTGCAGGACAGTTGTGCCAGAGTGTTGCTGTTCAGAGGAGCCAATAAGGACATCAAGAACTACAACAACCAGACTGCCTTCCAGGTAAAAGGAAAACTAAACCACCAAAAAACATCTTGCCTGGAGACAGGAAGTCAGACAGGAAGTCAGACAGTTGAAAGACGTAGCTTTGATTTTATAGAATTTATTTCATTCATGTAATAAATATATAATAAAAGCCTGATGTCTGATTCAGTTATGACATGCATGAACTCTCTCTCGCTGTGTGTGTGTGTGTGTGTGTGTGTGTGTGTGTGTGTGTGTGTGTGTGTGTGTGTGTGTGTAGGTGGCAATAATTGCTGGGAACTTTGAGCTTGCAGAAATCATAAAAATCCACAAAAGCTCTGACGTTGGTGAGTTGGCTGAGACACTTTTAAATCATGTGTGAGCGCACACGTTACAGCTGGTGAAATTAACTGTGTGTGTGTGTGTGTGTGTGTGTGTGTGTGTGTGTGTGTGTGTGTGTCTTTATATGTGCCCAAGTAGTTCCCTTCAGAGAAACTCCATCCTACACAAAGCGCCGCAGAGCCATCATGACCAGGTCGCCGGCGGGAAACGGTCTGTCTTCTCCGCGCTCTCTGATTCGCTCAGCCAGCGAAAACGTTCTGGAAAGCCCCGCCTCCTCTCCTGGCCCCTCCCTCCAGAGCCTGGAAACACACCACGACACACACACACACTCACTACGACGACACACACGGCGCCTCAGGTACACAGACACACACACACAGACACACACACACACTTATGCCACGTTTTTGTAGTTTTACAGTGTCAGTGTTGAAGTTGGTAAATGTATGGAGACAAATTCAAGTCAAATGTTTCCCAAAGTAAAATGATTCAAAACAGTAAAAATAAAAAGAGTGAAAGTTGAAAATATAAAATATATTTTATTTCAACACAAAACTTGATTTTTCAAAAAAAAAAAAAATTCAAATGAACAAAACATTTGACCTGGATTTGGTTCCATACTCTGCTGCCTAAAACCTGCACCTGTAACTTGTCTGTCTCTCTCTCTCTCTCTTTCTCTCTCTCTGCTGACCTGTCTGTCTCTCTCTCTCTCTATCTGTCTCTCTCTGACCTGTCTGTCTGACCTTTCTCTCTCTCTCTCTCTCTCTCTCTCTCTTTCTCTCTCTCTCTCTCTCTCTCTCTCTCTCTCTTTCTCTCTCTCTCTCTCTCTCTCTCTCTCGCTCTCTATCTGTCTCTCTCTGACCTGTCTGTCTGACCTGTCTCTCTCTCTCTCTCTCTCTCTCTCTCTCTCCCCTGTCTCTGACCTGTCTCCCTCTCTCTCTCTGACCTGTCTGTCTGACCTGTCTCTCTCTCTCTCTCTCTCTCTCTCTCTCTCTCCCCTGTCTCTGACCTGTCTCCCTCTCTCTCTCTGACCTGTCTGTCTGCAGCCCGGGTGCTGGGGGTCATGGGGAGAGCAGCCCCCCCTCCTCCCCTCCAGCGACCCCCCAGATGAGGAAGAGGAGGCTGTACAGCGCCGTGCCGGGTCGCACCTTCATCGCCACCCGGTCCCACGTGCCGCAGGGCGTCGGAGAGATCCAGCTGCACCGGGGAGAGAGGGTCAAAGGTCAGCCTGCGGCTCGGAGGAGCAGTACTTAGTGTACCCGCAGCAGTAATACTGCAGTAATGTGTGTACCCGCAGCAGTAATACTGCAGTACTTTGTGTGTACCAGCAGTAATACTGCAGTAATGTGTGTACCCGCAGCAGTAATACTGCAGTACTTTGTGTGTACCAGCAGTAATACTGCAGGACTTTGTGTACCCGCAGCAGTAATACTGCAGTACTTTGTGTGTACCAGCAGTAATACTGCAGGACTTTGTGTACCCGCAGCAGTAATACTGCAGTACTTTGTGTCTCTACAGTCCTGTCGATAGGAGAAGGAGGGTTCTGGGAAGGAAGCGTGAAAGGAAGAACCGGATGGTTTCCTGCCGACTGTGTGGAGGAAGTCCAGATGAGACAATATGACCCACGGCTGGGTAAACAACAACAACAACAACAACAACAACTACTATATTTAATGTTATTATTGTAGTTAAGACTGTTTGGAACATTTAACTATGAAACATATGCATATATGAGATGGTGTTTTTTTATACATGTTATACCTCTACTATATACATATATGTATATATATATATACATATATCATATATATATATATATATATATATATATATATATATATATATATATATATATATATATGTATATATATACATATATGTATATATACACACACATATATATACATTAATGTATATGAGATTGTGTTTTTACACCTGTTATACCTCTAATATATATATATATATATATATATGTATATATATATATATATATATATATATATATATATATATATCTAGTACAGTATGTACTTTATGATCTTCGTGGTGTTTCAGAGACCAGGGAGGATCGCACTAAGAGGCTGTTCAGACATTATACCGTCGGTTCCTATGACAACTACACCTCCTACAGGTAAGTCACCTGCACTGCTCTCCTGCTCATTTATTGGCTGAAATACAAACTTATTTGTATAAAGTCATATAAAAGGCAGTCCAGATATCGGTGGAGAACGCTGCTCTAAATGTCATAACTAGTAAGTTAGTTAAATAATGTTTTGTTGATATTGATTAAAATATGATTTTAGGAAAGCTTGTGTGTGTACACAGAATGAATAGGAACTATAATGTTTAATCAACTGTATGGTCATGTATGTAAAGATTTGAACATGTTTCTGAAGAGATTAAGATAAGATTACAGTTACGTACTTAATTGATATGTTAAACTAGGAATAATAATATAATGGTAATAATGATTATAATACATTTTAATCATCGAGCATTTTCACAACATACAGTACACATAAAGAAGCTTCCAAAGCAAAGAAAACATTATACAACCTTTAAACTAGCAAACCCTGAGTGTTGTGTTCTTTCCTCCAGTGACTATGTGATCGAGGAGAAGACGGCCGTGCTGCAGAAGAGGGAGAGCGAGGGTTTTGGCTTCGTCCTGCGAGGAGCTAAAGGTAGAAAGAAAGGATAATAGAAGAGCTAAAAGTATAATAGTATAGTCAGGAGAGAGAATGCAGCTTTAACACATGAAGCATAGACTTCTATACAACCAGAGGAGTCGCCCCCTGATGGTCAGGAGAGAGAATGCAGCTTTAACACATGAAGCATAGACTTCACTCCGTCGTAAACCTCAATGTCTTCAGATATTTTAAACATCCATCCCTAAGTGTTGATTTCCTCCATTGAAACCCACACAGTGCTGACATCACCTGTGTAGGTGGACCTCAGGTGAGAACAAGTTGCTGAAAGTCAAGTCGTTGTATAAAAACATATCGTCTTTTTTTTCCCGCCTCCTTTTCAAGCCGAGACCCCCATCGAGGAGTTCGCCCCCACCCCGGCGTTCCCCGCCCTGCAGTACCTGGAGTCGGTGGACCAGGGGGGCGTGGCCTGGAGGGCGGGGCTTCGGACCGGAGACTTCCTCATAGAGGTACGCGAGCGTCCTCTAACGCGTGGCATCCAGCACCAGAGCTCTGAGACTCACCTGTCTGTGTGTCGTCCAGGTGAACGGCGCCGACGTGGTGAAGGTGGGTCACCGGCAGGTCGTCTCTCTGATCCGACAGGGCGGGAGTCGCCTGCTGATGAAGGTCGTGTCCGTTTCCAGGAAGTCTGAAACCAACCTGGTCCGGAAGAAAGGTGCTTTACTCATTTAAATGGAATTAACTCAGCTGTTTCTGTATGTGATTCTTGTATCGTTTCGTTTATTTGGTTGTATGGATGCTGTCACTCATCTAGTTTTACATTTAGAGATGTGGTTTCATGTGTGATTTGAACAGTGGTTTTCTGGGTGAAAGACTTGTGTTTATTTGTCCTTCTTTTCCTTCTTGTCACCTGACTACTTGCTCTCAGCTTCTAATATAATTTTCATATGAAGTGAAATAACTTTACATGTATTTGGCAATACCAGGCTGAACTTGTGATTGGTTCATGTCTTGTAGCTCCGCCCCCTCCGAAACGAGCGCCCAGCACGTCGTTGACGCTCCGATCCAAGTCAATGACCGCTGACCTGGAGGACATAGGTAACACACACACATACACTCTAACATACTAACACACACACACACACACACACACACACACACACACACACACTAACATACTAACACACACACACACACAGTGCAGAGTGAAGTGTGTTCTTGACCTTTGTTCTGTCTGCAGCCAGGAGGAGGCGCTTCGGTGAGTCACATGGGTCTGTTGACGTCGTTTTGTGGCTTTTAGTTGTTTGTTTGTGACGTAAAGCTGCCGTGATGATGTCATGTTGGATTGATGATGTCATGTTGGTCTGATGATGTCATGTTGGCTTGATGATGTCATGTTGGTCTGATGATGTCATCTTGGATTGATGATGTCATGTTGTGTCATGTGACGAGTCAGTCGCACCGTAGCTAACACATGTCCTCACCAGTGGTGGAGGAAGTATTTAGATCCTGGAGAGAAGTAATCGTACTAATACCACACTGTAGAGATACTCTATTTCAAGTAAAAGTACTAATACCACACTGTAGAGATACTCTATTTCAAGTAAAAGTACTAATACCACACTGTAGAGATACTCTATTTCAAGTAAAAGTACTAATACCACACTGTAGAGATACTCTATTTCAAGTAAAAGTACTAATACCACACTGTAAAGATACTCTATTTCAAGTACAAGTACTAATACCACACTGTAAACATACTATGCTCCAGTCAAAGTACTAATACCACACTTTAGTACTTTTTTTGCCTATTTATTTGCCATCTGCTATTTTAATGGACGTCAATATTTCTTAAATCCCGCCTCCGGCCCCGGTGACTTACGCGGTGATGTCATGATGTCATGATGTCATGTTGTCGTGATGTCATGATGTCATGATGTCATGATGTCATGTTGTCGTGATGTCATGTTGTCTTGATGTCATGATGTCATGTTGTCGTGATGTCATGATGTCATGTTGTCGTGATGTCATGTTGTCTTGATGTCATGATGTCATGTTGTCGTGATGTCATGTTGTCTTGATGTCATGATGTCATGTTGTCGTGATGTCATGATGTCATGTTGTCGTGATGTCATGTTGTCTTGATGTCGTGATGTCATGTTGTCTTGATGTCATGATGTCATGTTGTCGTGATGTCATGATGTCATGATGTCATGTTGTTGTGATGTCATGATGTCATGTTGTCTTGATGTCATGATGTCATGTTGTCGTGATGTCATGATGCCATGTTGTCGTGATGTCATGTTGTCATGATGTCATGATTTCATGTTGTCTTGATGTCATGATGTCATGTTGTCGTGATGTCATTTTGTCTTGATGTCATGATGTCATGTTGTCGTGATGTCATGATGTCATGTTGTCGTGATGTCATGATGTCATGTTGTCGTGATGTCGTGATGTCATGTTGTCGTGATGTCATGATGTCATGTTGTCGTGATGTCATGATGTCATGTTGTCGTGATGTCATGATGTCATGATGTCATTTTGTCTTGATGTCATGATGTCATGTTGTCGTGATGTCATGATGTCATGTTGTCGTGATGTCATGATGTCATGTTGTCGTGATGTCATGTTGTCTTGATGTCATGATGTCATGATGTCATGATGTCATGTTGTCGTGATGTCATGATGTCATGTTGTCATGTTGTCGTGATGTCATGATGTCATGTTGTCGTGATGTCATGATGTCATGTTGTCATGATGTCATGTTGTCGTGATGTCATGATGTCATGTTGTCATGTTGTCGTGATGTCATGTTGTCATGTTGTCGTGATGTCATGATGTCGTGTTGTCGTGATGTCATGATGTCATGATGTCATGTTGTCGTGATGTCATGATGTCATGTTGTCGTGATGTCATGATGTCATGTTGTCATGATGTCATGATGTCATGTTGTCGTGATGTCATGATGTCATGATGTCATTTTGTCTTGATGTCATGATGTCATGTTGTCGTGATGTCATGATGTCATGTTGTCGTGATGTCATGATGTCATGATGTCATGTTGTTGTGATTTCATGTTGTCTTGATGTCATGATGTCATGTTGTCGTGATGTCATGATGTCATGTTGTCGTGATGTCATGTTGTCTTGATGTCATGATGTCATGACAAGATGACATCATGACATCATGACTTGTTTGTTTGTTTTCATCACGTCTCGTCGCTGCAGACAAACTGGATGAGATGCTGGCCGGAGGTCAACAGGAAGTCGTTCTCAGGGCGCGGCCGTCAGACGACTTCAGGGCGGCGACGGTGAAACAAAGGCCGACGAGCCGCCGCATCACACAGGCTGAGATCAACGTGAGTCTACGGGAAATCTCCTGCTCCTGAAACACGGGGAAATGATCTGGCTGATTAATTAGATGCCGAATAAGCGACATCATGATGCCGAGAAGACGAGCAACTTTTAAAACGGTTGTTTTCTGAATGGAGTTTGGAATCAATCAAATAATGGCATTTTTTTCAATTTATTTTTTATTTAAAAAATATATTTATTTATTTGATTTATTTATTTAGGCCTCTTAGTATGAAATAAAGAAGATGATAATTCTTTGGTTGAACTACTCACAGCCGGTTGCTTCGTCTAAGCACAAACGTTCACACATGAATGGAGACGATTTGTCTTTTCGTTACAAACCTTTTAGATAAGCATTGAAGAAATAAAAATATAAAATGTTTTTCTGTGTTTTGCGCCTGCAGTCGTTGTTTGAGCGCCAGGGTCTCGTTCCTCCCTCCGCTCCAGAGAAAAGTACCATGGCTTTACCTCGAGGAATGTCCAGAACCAAGAGCTTTGGTGAGACACACACACACG
This sequence comes from Taurulus bubalis, assembly GCF_910589615.1. Taxonomy (NCBI): domain Eukaryota; kingdom Metazoa; phylum Chordata; class Actinopteri; order Perciformes; family Cottidae; genus Taurulus; species Taurulus bubalis. The sequence continues at coordinate 17,860,164 of NC_136608.1, read as the reverse complement.
CACACACACACACACACACACACACACACACACACACACACATACACACATACACACCCACACAGCACATATGTTATTATAAGTACTGATATCACAGTGTAAAAATACAAGTTAAATTCTTGCATTCAAAAATATACTTTGCTATATTTTTTATTTGTTGGCACCCTTGTTTTATTTATTTATTTGTATTTATTTATTATTTGTGTTTTTTTATTACAGGCACGCCGGATGACGACAGGATCTCGGCGCTAATCAATGAAAGTCGGTTTCCACGGAGCTCCTCACTGACGGACAGCTTCATCCCCCCGCCCCCTCAGATGGCTCCGCCTCCTCCTCCCTCCGCCTCCTCCTCCACCTCCTCGCTCTTCCTCCTGGACTCCGGCCCGCCTCCCTCCTTCCTGCCCCCTTCTCCCCCGGCCCGAGGGGAGGGGCTTACCCGCTCCAGCTTCAAGCCGGGGGCGGAGCCTAGGCTCCAGGAGCTCACCGATTCGCCGACGAGGAGCCAAGCCCACGCCGAGCGGCAGAGAAAGGCGAGGTCGATGATCATCCTGCAGGACACGCCGCCGCAGCTGCAGCCCGACGCGCACGGCGCTGCCACGCACGTCGCTGCCACGCACGTCGCTGCCACGCACGTCGCGGCCACGCACACGCTGCACACCGCCACGCACACCGCCACGCACACCGCCACGCACACTGCCACGCACACGCTGCACAGCGCCACGCACACCTCCACGCTGTCTCTCCACAGCCCCAGCCCCACCCTCGGCCACTCGCCGCTGTCGCGCCGCCGGGGACGCCCAATAGAAAACCCGTACGCTAACGTGGGACATCAGGCTCCGCCCTCCAAGCCCCAGAGGAGAAAGTCGCCATTGTTAAAACAACTTCCTGTCGAGGAGCAGGGTCAGGATTTGTATTTGTGTCTAAAACAGTTAGAGCAGAATTATATACTTATTAGATTCCACTTGATTCTGATTGAGACTCCTACCAGTCTGACTTCTTCTTGTTTTTCTTCTCTTTCCAGGACTTGGAACGAAAGAGCTGGATTTGTTGAAAGTAGACGGCGGACCCAGCAGCCCCAGTCGGGCGGAGCTTTACCAGCAGCAGGTTCTTTCCGAGCGCGCTCGCGTTCAGGGTCGCAGGTCGTCTCTCTTCCTGTCCGTGGAGGGAGCCGGGTCGGAAAACCAGGTGCTGCCCCTCCTGACCCTGAGCCACTCGATGGACGACCTTGGCGAGCTTCCGCCACCAGCTCCGGTCCTGTCGCCTTCTCCGACGCCTCACACCTTCCTCCACCCGCTGACGGGGAAGCCTCTAGGTCAGTCTGTTGCTAAAGGGTCTGGATTCATTCTGTGATGTCACAATAATCAAGTGGGCTGGGTGATAATTACATTTGATCATTTATAATCTTTCAATTGAATCCTATTGTATAAGAAGCTTGATTTTCATAAGAGAATGCAGAAGATTTTGGCCATATCATCCAGCCCTAGCGTGTAAGACACAGCCTCAAGATACTATGTAAAGTAGGAAGGGACCTTGGACAGAGCCTGAGGTATTCCACAAAATAGAATGGGATCTAGGATAGAGCCTTGAGGTACTCCATGAAATAATAGAGGACCTAAGATAGAGCCTTGAGATACTCCAATAAAAGGGAACCTAGGACAGAGTCCGGAGGCACTCCAGGAAGTAGAAGTGGATCTAGCACAGAGCATTGAGGTTTTTGAAAAATAGAAGGGGATCTAGGAGAGAGCCTTGAGGTACTCCATAAAATAGTGGAATACTTAGGTTGGAGTCTTTAGGTACTCCACTATATAGAAGGGGACCAAGGACAGACTCTTGAGGCATTCCTCAAAATATAATGGAGTCTAGTTCAGAGTCTTGAGTTACTGCACAACATAGAGCAGGACCTGGGAAAGGGCTTTGACTATGTGAAACAGTAAACTGTTTGTTGGAGAGGTGTCCAAATCTGAACTAAAACTTCCCACCGATAATTCTTTCTTTTTCCCTCAGACCCCTCATCTCCACTCGCCCTGGCACTTGCTGCACGCGAACGAGCGCTCACTGCCCGCACGCCGAGCCCAGAGCCCAGACTGAAACACATATCTGCCTCCACGACACCCATACCGACCCCGGCTGCCAGCCCCGAGGGCAGACACAAGCGGACCCCTATCACCACACCACAGAGTAGCCCCGAGCCGCGGTCCAAACGCACCACCCCTCAGACGAGTCCCGAGCAACGAACCAAGCGCACCACTCCCCAGACCAGTCCTGAGCTGAGGCATAAACGCATAACCCCACCCTTGTTCCCTGATGGACAGGTGGAGCGTCCAGAAACAGAGGGAGGAGTGACATCACCTGCCGGTCCCTCCCCTGAGCGCTGGAGACCCACCCCCTTGCCATCGCTGGCCAATGAGAGTCACTCTGCTCTGATTGACAGGCGCAGGAGCCTCACAGTTGGCAGCTCGGAGGAGGAGGGCGGGGCTTACACAGTAACACTCCCACCAGCGTTGTTGTCGTCTAGTGATGAGGAAACTAGGGAGGAGCTTCGCAGAATTGGCCTTGTAACTCCCCCCGCTGCCTTCGCCAGTCCTCCCGCTCTTCCTCCCCCATCCTCCCTCACCCTGTTGCCACGGCGAGGTGGGGAGGGAGGTGGAGGTGAGACTGGTCCTGAGTCCGTGGGTGGACGAGGAGATGAGGAGGAAGGAGGTGACGAACGACTCCATGACAGCTCCTCCCCGAGCTCACTCCCTCCCTCCATTACCTTGGCCTCCCCTCCTGGTCCTTCCTCCCCCTGCTCCCCTCCGGCTACTCACCCTTCCCCCTCCTCCCCTTCCACCTCACCGTCTGGTTTCAAGCCTCGCCTTCGCTCACCTATCGGTCGAGGCCGCTCTGCACTCCGGGACCCGCTGCTGAAGCAGTCGTCCGACAGCGAACTCCTCCCATCCTCCGCGTCCTACTCCTCCCCTTCCTCCCCACTCTGTTCCTCCCCCACCGGCGGCGGTGGACGGCAGCCACGCTATCTGTTCCAGAGGAGGTCGAAGTTGTGGGGGGGCGGGGACGACCGCGACGAGCGGCGGGGTTTCAGCCCAGATGAAGGGGGGCGTCAAGTAGCACTGGGAGGTCAAGGGTCGGTTTCAGTCGTGGATCTCAGCAGCCGGTCAGCATCGGCACTGGAGCTGAGCGGCCGGGCCGGGTCTGGACTCGATCTGGTTAATCGGCTACAGCTGCTAAACAAAGACAGTCACTCTCTTGGGGAGGAACCGAGTCCTCTCGATCCGGGCCGGAGGTCACCAGTAGGAGGTGCCAGGTACTACGAACGTTTTTTTACTGTAAATCCTGCAGTACAACTGATCTGAGTGCTGCCGTCTGTGTGTGCGGATGTTGTAACAGAATCTGTTGTTTGTGTTGTTCCAGATGTGTGGACAGTGAAGACAGTAAATCGTAGGTTTTTATCTCTGGTAAACATTTCTCGTTATCGTTACGGGATGATTTTAATTTGCTAACCGCGAACTAACAAGCGCCTTCGCAGATGGCTAACTACTAAATGTCTGAAGTTACTGTCCCATCTGTCTTTTGAATAAAAGCTTGGCCCTTTGCTTAACACCTATCATATCTGTCCGATTATAGCTTAGCAACCGCAACCAGGCCTGGCGAGCTTGTCTCAATGTGTGATATGCATCGGGCATCAGAGCGTCCAAAACCAAAAACACAAGAGCAATAACACAAGATATATATGTCACCTGTTTAACTGCTCTAATGTAAACTGCAAACATTAACATCTCCGACTAACTAGCATACATCTACAGCAGCACCTTATCGTTACTTCTAAGGCCAAGAGTTAGCGTATCGCTAGCTCGCACAAATCATGCTTTGTTGCTTCTCCTGGTGTTCGATAGCGAGCGAAGTATCCAAACAGTGTTACGTGAGCTTTGTTAACTTTTATTTCCTGGTGGTGATAATTACCTTTTGCTCAGATCGCATTAGCTTTAGGCCTTAGAGCTATCAGCTGATAGCTGGCTAGCGATACCAGTGTCATTTATACTGTGTAATGTGTTGCAGGTTGTTCTCCAGTCTCGGTGAACTCCACACCATCTCCCAGCGAGGATACGGTGCCAGCTACACTGTCCGACCAGGGAGCCGCTACCCGGTAGCCCGTCGGAGCCCCTCCCCCTCCCCGTCCGATAGGTCAATAGGCCACGCCTCCTCCACCGCCCCCTGCACTGAGAGGCCAGACCTGAGCTCGGGACGCGGTCTCACCATCCTGAAGTCGTCCAGCCTCAGCCTCCCCTCGGAACCCAAGGAGGTTCGGTTCGTGATGCGCAGCGCCAGCGCACGGACCCGGTCCCGCTCGCCCTCCCCCTCACCGCACGCCTCTCCCTGCCCCTCCCCCGTCCTCAGCGGGCCCCTACTGGCCCTTCGGCCGTGGAGGCAGCGGCCCCTCAACCTGTGGAACAAATACGACGTGGGCGACTGGCTGGAGAGCGTGGGCCTGGCCGAGCACCGCCAGCGCTTCCAGGAGCACGAGATCGAAGGCTCCCATCTCCCGGCTCTCACCAAGGAGGACTACGTGGAGCTGGGCGTCACCAGACTGGGACACCGGATCAACATCGAGAGGGCGCTCAGACAGCTGCTGGATGGTTCCACTTGACCCCTCGCCTCTGACCACAAACCTCTAGACATCCTGAACTGTAACCTCATAACCCCTGACCTCTGGTCAGACACTAGGCCATCTCTTTGACTAGAATATCTTAGCAGTGACTGAATCTTTAGACCTTTTTACCAACGTGGAGCTCAGCTCTCTGAGTTCTCTTGCTGACATTTTGGCTCATCGGCTCTTTGATCAACCCAAACGGACTGGTAGCACCACTGTCTGTCCAGGAAAAAAGCTTTCGTGTTATTTTACATCTCCAAGGTTTAGTTTTACCTTGGATATTGCCTAGTGCCTCGTGTTAACGCTGTTCAAGCCCCCGACAAAACGTCTCTATTTTAAAGTAAAACAATCCAGTGAGTCATCCTGGTTGCTCTGATGTTTAAAAGTGTTTTCGCCAAAAGTGAAATTTAAGTTAAGGCTGCGACAATTCAGGCTAGAGAGCTATTTTCTTATGCCAGAGGAATGACACCATTTTGTACTGTAAGTAGAAACGTACAGCCTTACATTGGATCTACATTCATCCGTCTCTGCTTTGGGGTGGAACATTTTGATCGAGATATTTGGAAAGGCTATACTTTTGAAATCTTGGAAACTTCAATCAACAGTCTGAAACCCAAAGATATTCATTTATTAATCAAAACAAATTTTACTATTTAAGAAGTTGTAAACAATATTTTGTTTGCACAAAAAGACAAAACAATCAGTTAATACAATTGTTCAAAACATATAATTTTGCTGACTAATCGATTAACCATTTTAATGTAATGTTTTTGGACATTCACAACTATTTAAAATTGTACCTCTAGTTGCTAACATTCTGAGCTAACTAGAAATATATATATATATAAAATATATATTCTTCAAATACTTATGTATCGCAGCTGCTAAACAAACAGTGTTGTGTATTCTGACCTGGATCACCAGAAAATACCAGAGTTTTGATCAAAGCCAGCGTATAACACCCACACAGTGTTCTTCAGCGTTACGTTAGCTTGCTAAGCTAATTGCGCTAGCTCGCTAAGCTAATTGCGCTAGCTCGCTAAGCTAATCACATAAACAGGTTCATTGATCAAAGAGCTGATCTGACAAACTGATAAATATAACGAGACGGGTGACTTCCCTCGAGCCATTCTGCTTCCCCAGACGAGCTCAGCTGGACGGTTAGCGAGCGACTGGACGTCTCCGCCTTAACAACGACGGCGGGAGATTAGCCGAGGATATATCTCCGTCTTTCTTGTGACTTTTTTCTTCTTCCAAATATCACTCATGAAGAATTTCGTTGTTTATTTTGAGTTCATATCTTAACGCCGATCATTTAGAATTTATGAATAACAAGTAATAATAACGTGGTGGTGATGACTCGCAGAGTTTCTATAATAGTTTGGAAAATGATTTTGAGTTCGTTATGATTTGACAATGAGATGAATTTCGAGGTCGTTTCGGTGACGTTTTGAGATTCATAATGATTTGCCAATGAGTGTGACTTTGTGCTGATGTGCTGTGTGTTTCAGGGAGAGCTGCAGCAGAGCTCCAACTGGTTTCTAACCTGCTTCTCGAGGGCTTACTGTACATGGTGCTATCTGTTTAAAGCCATCTGTACAGAGAATATACCTTCCCCTCCTATTCCTTCCTCACGCTAACACACGAAACTCTTATTTTCCCCTTAACTCTATCATTCCTCAATAATCTCTCGAGTGTGGTTGTAGCTGCCGTAAACCGCCCCGCAGTAATGGTAACTTTGCCAGGAACGGGCCATATATGGAGTTTCCTCCCTGCCATATTGGGGATTTCTTCCCTGCCATACGTGGAGCTTCCTCCAGAACATCTGTAGAGTTTCCCAGAGGCCATGAATAGAGTTTAAAACCGGCCTTAAAAGACGCCGATTCACGGTCAAAAGTCAAATTGCTTTAGTTTAGAGTTAAGATGGGCTCCCATCGAAATTTGTCGCAAATGTATTTTTATGAAGAACATCGAGGGATGTTTTAATTCCGGCTCACGAAGCTTCACAAAAAGTTAAATTCGATAGTACGGGTGGAATTCACACCTGATTTAGTTTTATATCTGGAATACTACACGTTTTAGAAGAAGAAAAGCTGCTTTTCTGCGATTCAAAGATTAAATATAGAAGTCAATGACAGTAAAGTAGGGCTGGGCGATGTGGTTTTCCTTCCAGCTTCACGATGCAGACGGACTCAAACATAACTGCATGTGCAGGATCATTAAGGAAGAGTTATAAAAGACCCGCATCAATGTGCATATTCATGAGGCTGTAGCGAACACTTCAAAGCTCCACTAATATCATAATTAATAAACTATTTGTAGAATTAGCGTGGGATTGTTTCAGAGTTGTGTGATGCAAACATTTCCAATAATTACAGAGAGTTGTGAAGTCAACATTTATTAAAAGTGAAAGAATACACAACATGTTTTTATCCAACAAAGTATTCTGCTTCGATCCATATTTGTTGGCGTTTAGCCTTTAAAAAAACAACCTTTTCATTGAGGTCAGTAAACAATTTGCTCTCACACAAAGAACCTGCGTTAGCCGGGCGGTCGAGCAGCAATCTGACAGCACCATAAATTACATTTATATAACCCTTTTAGGGTGACGGTCGCTTTATGTGAAAATAGCTTCTTAGAAACTTCCTCAAATAAATCTGATGTATCGCCCAGCCCTATAAAAAAAAAAGCATTTTATACAAGCTGTGGATTTACAGTTTTTGGAAAGCTATTGCTAGCCTTTCCCTGTCTAGCTGACGCACTTTATACTCAAAACCCTGTCAAGCTAACTTTAGCCACAATATGCACGTACATGCGGTCTGGCCGCACCGTTTACAAAATTAGTGGACACAACTCTTCAACAGTCGCTTCTTTTGCCATCTGACCCAGAGACAGATGAGACTCGTATCTATAGATCCACGACGTGTTTAGCCTAGCTTAGCCTAGCTTAGGGGGAAACTTGTACTTTACTTAAGTATTTCCATTTAGTAGTTACTTTTCAGATTACAGTTTTCGTGCCCAGTGAAAACCACATATCTCCAGATGTAACACCTCCAGAGAAAATTGTAAAACGCTGACAGGGAACCGTCAATAATTGTACCTTACAAACTTTAATTCCTTTTACTGTGAATACTTCACATACGTTTACTTCAGACCTGAATAACCTTCAGTCTCTACTCTCGAATCCCCTCCGAAGTACAATCAACGCTCCAGTGCCTGTTTCCACAACAAATCCACTTAGCTTTTTATTCCCGAATGAAATACCTGAATTCAAGCTGAACCACAATCATGAATCCCAAAGTTGTACAAGTACACAGTGCCCTTTTATGTGAAAAAGTATTTCCTGCCTCCAGCAGAGCACAGAGGTATAGAGAGTATAGTCTATGTACAGCACATTGCAGTAGACTTTATAGCCTGTATAATATATATTATGGTAGAATAATGTAGCTATAGTGTAATATATAAAGTATAGTAGACAATAAAATGTATACAGTAATATTTTGGCAGACTATAGTCTATTGAGGCTTTAGCCGTATGTGATATTCAGCTTTTGTCGGAGCCGAACCCTGTTTCTATTGGTCTCTTAGAACCTGGGTTACTTTAATAACCTAGAGCACGCGGGCGGTTTGAAGAAAACGTGTGGACTTCGGAGGTTTCAGTCCCTTTTCTGAAGCCTTCAGCTTTTCATCGATGTCGGCCAACGCTGGACTGCGCCAGTTAAAACCAGTAGAACCCAGTAAGAACCAGTAAAACCCAGTAAAAACCAGTAGAACCCAGTAGAAAACATCACAACGCAAACAGGTTCTTTTGGGATCAGTTTTGGTCTCGCGGGTGTGGAGAACGTAGCCGCTTACGCTGAGTGAATATCACATATGAACTGTATGTAGTATATATTATAATGGACTATAGTCTACTGTACGTCCACAGAAGGAGGCGTGGCCGGTTCCTTTTCTCTGCAGTGTAACAATGAAAATCAGCGATGGAGAGGTCACGAGACCTCTTGACCTCTGACCTCAGGTCCCTATACACGAACAGAAAACATTCATTTGTTGTGAAGACTTCTCAGCCAATCAGAAACCAGCTAAACCTGCTGCTAAAAATCTCTTCGGTGACAAAGGGAAGTCGGTGGTGTTCTTCCGCCGGGAAAAAGTAGATCCTTCTTGATTTCAGTCTAAAAGGTTCTGCCTTCAAAATAAAAGCAGGTCGAAATCTTCTCATAAGAAAATTAAGATTATACACATAAAACATATGATGAGTTTATCAAATATGATCCTTTGTTGCAGATTCAATTACCTAATCTATAAAGTAGTAAAAAAGTAAGATTACAACATAAACGTCTAGTTTACATATTAATAAAACATCATATAATAAGAGATAAGATACGTTAATCCTTTATTAGTTCCACATTTGCAGTAATATAATGTAATATAGGAGATAAATCTAGCGTTATCATCCAGAAACGGCCATAAAAAGACGGAACAAAGAACCAAAATGGCCGCCACCACGATCTGATAGTGTTCAGCTTCCTGCTGATTGGCTGAGAATCCTGGCTTTCTTACCTGCGTGTGAAACCTCCCTCCTCCTGATATTCACCTGGTTATAATGGTTTAATGGTTACCTTCCTCCTCCTCCTCCTCCTCCTCCTCCTCCTCCTCCTCTCTCGCTTCCTCTTTTTACAGTATGTTTGTAGTTTCTTCTGGAGTGAGTGGTGTGTGTACTTGTAGTTTTTTTTTCTTCCCTTTTCTAAAAACTAAAGAGCACACAAACGACAACCGATGAGCTCTGCAACGCAACAGATTGTAATCTTTATAATAAACTGTCATTTATTACAAAGTTAATAACACTCGTGCTGTCCTCGTTATTTCACACGTACATTGACTTTTTTATTTCTGTGTATATTTTTTACTTAGATATTTAGTTTTCTTTCAGACTATTGGAAGGAAAACATCTAAAATACACATTCAGGGGTTTATTTGACTTCTTTGTCTGTAGATTTCTCCTAACTTCAAGAGGGATTTGTTCACACAGCATTAGGGCTGCAACAACGAATCGATAAAATCAATAAAAATCGATTAGCAAAAGTGTTGGCAACGAATTTCATTATCGATTCATTGTGTCGCGCGATTATTACGGCAGTCATAAAGTCGCGGAGAAGAAAAAAAAGAGCGGCGCAGAGCAACTGGCCTGCCAGCGTGTCTGAGATTGGAGTGAGAGACTGAGAAACGCTGAAGTCGTGATTTTAGCAAAAATAGAACATCTTGGATGTGACGTGTCGAGTCTTGGCCAAGCAGCGTTAAGCGTCTACAGCGGCTTCATTTCCCTCAAACTTGTTGTTAATGGAAGCTAGTCAGCTTGTTATCGCGTTAGCTAACGTGTTTGGTTGTGTATTGTCGTTAAAGTTACGTTATGTTCCGTTACAGTTCAGTCTTGCTTGTAAAAAACGTAACGTGATGAAACATGCCGTCACCCCCCGGTCTGGTTCAGTTCACCAGTCACTCTTAACGTTAAACCGGCTCACCGGAGGATCTGGCTGCAGGTTGTTTTTTTACTCAAAGTAGAATGAATCAAATCACGTAGTTGGGCTTAGCCAACAACGTGATTTTGTGGTCGTAAGAGACCCAGAATGAAATAGTTTAAGGAAGAGGACTCTGTATATGCAGCGCAGCTTGATGCAGAGCTGAGATGAGGTGGAGCTGGGCCTGGAGGTGGAGGTCAAAACAGACGTGAGAGGAGCAGTACAGCTTCCCTCTGTCCAGTGTTCATACATATTGATAAAGCAGTGTTTCATACATATTGATAAAGCAGGGCATGCTAAAGCAGCCTCTGCTCCAAGGAGATCAATTACAGTAAAGAGGCAGATGTAAAGCATACATGTGTATGT
>NC_136608.1:17834638-17847138 GCF_910589615.1 Taurulus bubalis | reverse complement strand
TTAGAGTCAAACAGACCATAAAGCAGGGGACGCTTTAGGGGCGGGGCTACAAGGTGATTGACAGGTCGACACCAGAGACTATACGCTGTCTCTGGGTCACTCCTCCTCAGTCCATATACGATCAGCTGCGCCTGTATGATCAATGTCCGCGGCTCGAGAAGCTCTCGTAAATAAATTATTTCTTGCCGGCAAAATCTATATCGCCGTGTACAGGAAGTCATGATAATGTAAAGGATGGATCCTGGCGATCTGAAAGAACTCTCTCCCTATAAAACTAATATAACTAATATCGCTCCTTCATCAATGAGGAAGGGAGCTGCCTTTTTTGTCCGTGGGAGTGTCCAGCTTATAGTCCGGTAAAGTTTGAAAGAGATTCACAGATTCAGACTTCCCGGGTCAATAACTCTTTCGCTAAACAGTGTTAAAACACAAACGACACCTCTCTGTAATCGTAGTGATGCAGACAACAAGCTACAACCTTCATTTCATAAAAACGGGTCGTTCTCCGAGCTGTACGGATAACATTGGTCTCCATATGCAGCGGCTGTGAGACGAGTGCGCACAGGGACCGTCTGCAGAGTGCAATGCACAAAATGCATACTACAAAAATATTCAATGACTTCACTATTATGAATTGTAGCATTACCAAAATAATGTCATACAGCAATGGGCTCCCCCTTGTTGTACTACAGTTGTCCTTTTGAAGGAATATCATTTCTATGATTTTTTTTAAAATATTTAATTCATATTAATATGCTATAGTGTCACAGTAATAAAGTTAAAAAAGACTAAAGTCATGTCCTACATCAGTGGGCTCCCCCTTGATGTACTATAGTTGTCTTTGTGAAGAAATATGTTTTGTATGATTTTTTTATTAATATTTATTAATATTTAATTGCAATTAATATTCAATAAGGTCACAGTAATACAGTTTAAAAATACAAAAATCATTTCCTACATCATTGGGCTCCCCCTTGTTGAACTACAGCTGTCTTTGTGAAGAAATATGTTTTGTATAATTTTTGTATTAATATTTATTAATATTTAATTGCAATTAATATTCAATAAGGTCACAGTAATACAGTTTAAAAAGACTAAAATCATGTCATAGATCAATGGGCTCCCCCTTGTTGTACTACAGTTGTCCTTTTGAAGAAATATGATTTGTATGAATTTATATTCATATTTATGAATATTTAATTGCAGTTAATATTCAATAAGGTCACATTAATAAAGTTTAAAAAGACAAACATCATGTCCTAGATCAGTGGAATCCCCCTTGGTGTACTACAGTTGTTACTTTGCAGAAATATGATTTATATGAATTTGTATTAATTATTATTCATATTTATTGCAAACAATATCCAATAGCATCACAGTAATAAAGTCTAAAATGACAAATCATTTACAACATCAATGGGCTCATACCTTGTTTTCCTACAACAGCTATATTGATGATGTGCATTTGATGTTAAACATGATGTTAAATATTATAATAACATTAGAATGAATGACTAGAAGGAAGAATCTGAAGCCTGCTGACACCTCTACGGACTATAATATTGAAATGATGAAAGTATAATAACTATATACTCACTTTTTTTAACCCTTGCCTGGCCCTTTGCTCTCTCGTGCCGTACACAGTTATACCCGTGGTATAGTGATTCATGAGGTATGGTCGGCCAGCAGTATCCATAGAATTGAGGATGGCTCTAATGTAACATTCAATTACCTCTTGGAAAATTTGTCAGGAAAATTTATATCCAAAAATAGAAGGTAAGTTAAATTAAGGTATACACATATACACTCACCTAAAGGATTATTAGGAACACCTGTTCAATTTCTCATTAATGCAATTATCTAATCAACCAATCACATGGCAGTTGCTTCAATGCATTTGGGGGTGTGGTCCTGGTCAAGACAATCTCCTGAACTCCAAACTGAATGTCAGAATGGGAAAGAAAGGTGATTTAAGCAATTTTGAGCGTGGCATGGTTGTTGGTGCCAGACGAGCCGGTCTGAGTATTTCACAATCTGCTCAGTTACTGGGATTTTCACGCACAACCATTTCTAGGGTTTACAAAGAATGGTGTGAAAAGGGAAAAACATCCAGTATGCGGCAGTCCTGTGGGCGAAAATGCCTTGTTGATGCTAGAGGTCAGAGGAGAATGAGCCGACTGATTCAAGCTGATAGAAGAGCAACTTTGACTGAAATAACCACTCGTTACAACCGAGGTATGCGGCAAAGCATTTGTGAAGCCACAACACGCACAACCTTGAGGCGGATGGGCTACAGCAGCAGAAGACCCACCGGGTACCACTCATCTCTCTACAAATAGGAACAAGAGGCTACGATTTGCAAGAGCTCACCAAAATTGGACAGTTGAAGACTGGAAAAATGTTGCCTGGTCTGATGAGTCTCGATTTCTGTTGAGACATTCAGATGGTAGAGTCAGAATTTGGCGTAAACAGAATGAGAACATGGATCCATCATGCCTTGTTACCACTGTGCAGGCTGGTGGTGGTGGTGTAATGGTGTGGGGATGTTTTCTTGCCACACTTTAGGCCCCTTAGTGCCAATTGGGCATCGTTTAAATGCCACGGCCTACCTGAGCATTGTTTCTGACCATGTCCATCCCTTTATGGCCACCATGTACCCATCCTCTGATGGCTACTTCCAGCAGGATAATGCACCATGTCACAAAGCTCCAATCATTTCTAATTGGTTTCTTGAACATGACAATGAGTTCACTGTACTAAAATGGCCCCCACAGTCACCAGATCTCAACCCAATAGAGCATCTTTGGGATGTGGTGGAACGGGAGCTTCGTGCCCTGGATGTGCATCCCACAAATCTCCATCAACTGCAAGATGCTATCCTATCAATATGGGCCAACATTTCTAAAGAATGCTTTCAGCACCTCGTTGAATCAATGCCACGTAGAATTAAGGCAGTTCTGAAGGCGAAAACGGGTCGAACACAGTATTAGTATGGTGTTCCTAATACTCCTTTAGGTGAGTGTATATGCCATATGATGCCATCTTGGTTTGTATCATTGTTGTTCCCATGGCGATGGAAAGCCCCTGAAGGCTGGCCATGCATGACTTGTGACATCATAGTTCTATTCAAAGGCAGTTCTAGAATCTGGATTCTAGAACTCTCTTATAGCCACAGAGACGCAGTCTCTCTCAAACCAGTTGAAGCGGATCCTTCAAAGGAACGAAGAAAACCAGGATTTCACTAACAAGACAGAGTTTTGAAGACCACGAAAATCTTTAATCGAAATATCTTCAAACATGATGAGTTCAAGTGAAGACAAATCCGCCGCACCTGTGCAGCCTGATTCAGACAAGGACACCATGAGTGGAGATCAGGATCACCCTCAGGACAGTGCACACACATTTGACCTAATGCAAGAGTTACATCAGAGCAATAAGGCCTTGGAGAGGAAGTGTTCGGCTCTGGAGCTGAGGGCAATCAGAGACCTGGAGGAGGAGAGGAACAAGTCAAGTACACTTCTGGCCCAGCTGATCACCGAGAGGGGCAAGGCCTCCCGTGAGCTGGAGCTCCAAAAGCAGCTGTCGCGCCACAGCGACGAGGCGTGGAAGGAAAGATTTGAGGCTCTGGTGCTAAACTCCACCCGAGACCTGGAGGAGGAGAGAAACAAGTCAGAGAGACTCACGGCCAAACTTGAATCTCAAGCCCGGATAATCAGCCAGTGTACGAAGGCCAACAACAAAATACACGGGCTGATGAAAGACAAGGTGTATCTCTCTTATAAACTTGAGGTCAAAGAAGACGCCTGGCAGAAGACGTATAGGGCTCTGCAGCTAAAGTCTATTAAATACCAGGATGAGGAGAGCAAGAGGACTGAGGCACTGGCGGCTAAGCATAAGGATAACTTGAGCCACCTGGAGGAAAAGGTCGTCGGTCTCCAGGCGGAACTTAAGTCGGAAAGCCAGCGCTTCAGCGAGCAGTTAAAGCTGTGCAACACGACCTGGAAGGACAAGGTAGACTCTCTTCAGGAGGAGAACACCAACGAGAAAAAGCGCTTGGAGTCTTCCATCAAGAAGGACAATGCCTGTGTGCAGCAGAGACAAAAGGCACAGGAGCAAAGTCTAAAAAATGAAATCCTGGTCCTGGAGAACGTGTGCCTGAGGCAGAAGAGGAAGAATTTAGGATTTTTTGGAAGAATGATGGAGGACAGGGAGACGGAGCTCACGAAGATGAAGAGAAAACAGCTATCTCGCTCCTCTCCCGTTCCATCTCGCTCCTCTATCATCCCTTCTCGCTCCTCTCCCGTTCCATCTCGCTCCTCTATCATCCCTTCTCGCTCCTCTCCCGTTCCATCTCGCTCCTCTATCATCCCTTCTCGCTCCTCTCCCGTTCCATCTCGCTCCTCTATCATCCCTTCTCGCTCCTCTCCCGTTCCATCTCGCTCCTCTCCCGTTCCATCTCGCCCCTCTCCCAACCCTTCTCCCGTGGGCGACTTTGGATCCCGGCTCCGTAGTCCTAGAGGGAGACTCTACCGTGATGGAGAGCCTCCCTACAGAGCATGAATATAGTCCTAGACGGAGACTCTACCGTGATGGAGAGCCTCCCTTCAGTGCATGAATATAGTCCTAGACGGAGACTCTACCGTGATGGAGAGCCTCCCTTCAGTGCATGAATGTAGTCCTAGAGGGAGACTCTACCGTGATGGAGAGCCTCCCTTCAGTGCATGAATGTAGTCCTGGAGGGAGACTCTACCGTGATGGAGAGCCTCCCTTCAGAGTGTGAATGTAGTCCTAGAGGGAGACTCTACCGTGATGGAGAGCCTCCCTTCAGGACTACTTTCATGCTCTGAAGGAAGACTCTACCGTGATGGTAGAGTGTGAGTGTATGAATGGGTGTGAATGGGTGAATAACAGCGTGTCGTGTGAAACAAGCGCCGTTCATTTACCTTTCATCCATTTTGGGTTTGTTATCCTGGTGATCAGGGTTTTCCCGAAACAAAAACAACGATTGAAATAAACTATCAAATCAATTTGAACCACAGTTTCCGCCTTAAATATATTTAGTGTTAGAACAATTGTATGACATGATGGTGACTATAGCGAAGAAGTACTTGTACTTTACGTTGTTATTTTAACAATAAAAGATCTTTCAAATTATATTTTAGGGTTAACGACTAATTATTCTGTTATAAATAATGATATTCTACAATGAAAACAAACGTGATATTTATCAATGACGGGTTGATGGATATATTTAATATGAGCATTATTTACTGGTAATATATCTCTTTGTGAATCACCGGTTTGTGTTGAATACATGAAGCTCCCTGCACAGAGGTGGACCAGCAGAGAGTCAGAGTTAATATTGATTCATAATAATAATACATGGAATTATGTTAATGTATTCATACTCATTATAATAGTGTTAATGTATTTGTAATATAGGGACATAGAAAACATGAATAGTGAGTGGAGAGCTAGCGGGGAGCTAGCAGCAGCGCTAGCTGGCTACAGCGGGGAGCTAGCAGCAGCGCTAGCTGCTTACAGTGCAGAGCAAGCGGGGACATATCCTGGATAAAAAAAGTCTAGATGCACTTTTAGGGGCCGTTCACACCAGACGCGACTCTCAAAAACGCGTCGCTAGCAAAACCATTGTTTCCCTATGGTACGGCGCGCCTTTCATGCACGCTTTTTAAATGCCGCGCGACACGTTTTTCTAGCGTTTTTTCGGCGCGCTTAAAAGTTGAAATATTCTCAACTTTAAGCGCCTTGCGCGGAGTCGCACAGCTCATCAATGTCACACTCGGCCAGGGCAGCCAATCGGATGAAGCAAAAGTCCACCAATCAGCAGCTCAGGTGAGGAAGTAAAAGTGTTGCATTCATGATCGGCGAAAATCACCCGGCTACCCCTACTGGCCCTTCGGCCGTGGAGGCAGCGGCCCCTCAACCTGTGGAACAAATACGACGTGGGCGACTGGCTGGAGAGCGTGGGCCTGGCCGAGCACCGCCAGCGCTTCCAGGAGCACGAGATCGAAGGCTCCCATCTCCCGGCTCTCACCAAGGAGGACTACGTGGAGCTGGGCGTCACCAGACTGGGACACCGGATCAACATCGAGAGGGCGCTCAGACAGCTGCTGGATGGTTCCACTTGACCCCTCGCCTCTGACCACAAACCTCTAGACATCCTGAACTGTGACCTCATAACCCCTGACCTCTGGTCAGACACTAGGCCATCTCTTTGACTAGAATATCTTAGCAGTGACTGAATCTTTAGACCTTTTTACCAACGTGGAGCTCAGCTCTCTGAGTTCTCTTGCTGACATTTTGGCTCATCGGCTCTTTGATCAACCCAAACGGACTGGTAGCACCACTGTCTGTCCAGGAAAAAAGCTTTCGTGTTATTTTACATCTCCAAGGTTTAGTTTTACCTTGGATATTGCCTAGTGCCTCGTGTTAACGCTGTTCAAGCCCCCGACAAAACGTCTCTATTTTAAAGTAAAACAATCCAGTGAGTCATCCTGGTTGCTCTGATGTTTAAAAGTGTTTTTGCCAAAAGCGAAATTTAAGTTAAGGCTGCGACAATTCAGGCTAGAGAGCTATTTTCTTATGCCAGAGGAATGACACCATTTTGTACTGTAAGTAGAAACGTACAGCCTTACATTGGATCTACATTCATCCGTCTCTGCTTTGCGGTGGAACATTTTGATCGAGATATTTGGAAAGGCTATACTTTTGAAATCTTGGAAACTTCAATCAACAGTCTGAAACCCAAAGATATTCATTTATTAATCAAAACAAATTTTACTATTTAAGAAGTTGTAAACAATATTTTGTTTGCACAAAAAGACAAAACAATCAGTTAATACAATTGTTCAAAACATATAATTTTGCTGACTAATCGATTAACCATTTTAATGTAATGTTTTTGGACATTCACAACTATTTAAAATTGTACCTCTAGTTGCTAACATTCTGAGCTAACTAGAAATATATATATATAATATATATATATATATATATATATATATATATATTCTTCTTCAAATACTTATGTATCGCAGCTGCTAAACAAACAGTGTTGTGTATTCTGACCTGGATCACCAGAAAATACCAGAGTTTTGATCAAAGCCAGCGTATAACACCCACACAGTGTTCTTCAGCGTTACGTTAGCTTGCTAAGCTAATTGCGCTAGCTCGCTAAGCTAATTTCGCTAGCTCGCTAAGCTAATCACATAAACAGGTTCATTGATCAAAGAGCTGATCTGACAAACTGATAAATATAACGAGACGGGTGACTTCCCTCGAGCCATTCTGCTTCCCCAGACGAGCTCAGCTGGACGGTTAGCGAGCGACTGGACGTCTCCGCCTTAACAACGACGGCGGGAGATTAGCCGAGGATATATCTCCGTCTTTCTTGTGACTTTTTTCTTCTTCCAAATATCACTCATGAAGAATTTCGTTGTTTATTTTGAGTTCATATCTTAACGCCGATCATTTAGAATTTATGAATAACAAGTAATAATAACGTGGTGGTGATGACTCGCAGAGTTTCTATAATAGTTTGGAAAATGATTTTGAGTTCGTTATGATTTGACAATGAGATGAATTTCGAGGTCGTTTCGGTGACATTTTGAGATTCATAATGATTTGCCAATGAGTGTGACTTTGTGCTGATGTGCTGTGTGTTTCAGGGAGAGCTGCAGCAGAGCTCCAACTGGTTTCTAACCTGCTTCTCGAGGGCTTACTGTACATGGTGCTATCTGTTTAAAGCCATCTGTACAGAGAATATACCTTCCCCTCCTATTCCTTCCTCACGCTAACACACGAAACTCTTATTTTCCCCTTAACTCTATCATTCCTCAATAATCTCTCGAGTGTGGTTGTAGCTGCCGTAAACCGCCCCGCAGTAATGGTAACTTTGCCAGGAACGGGCCATATATGGAGTTTCCTCCCTGCCATATTGGGGATTTCTTCCCTGCCATACGTGGAGCTTCCTCCAGAACATCTGTAGAGTTTCCCAGAGGCCATGAATAGAGTTTAAAACCGGCCTTAAAAGACGCCGATTCACGGTCAAAAGTCAAATTGCTTTAGTTTAGAGTTAAGATGGGCTCCCATCGAAATTTGTCGCAAATGTATTTTTAAGAAGAACATCGAGGGATGTTTTAATTCCGGCTCACGAAGCTTCACAAAAAGTTAAATTCGATAGTACGGGTGGAATTCACACCTGATTTAGTTTTATATCTGGAATACTACACGTTTTAGAAGAAGAAAAGCTGCTTTTCTGCGATTCAAAGATTAAATATAGAAGTCAATGACAGTAAAGTAGGGCTGGGCGATGTGGTTTTCCTTCCAGCTTCACGATGCAGACGGACTCAAACATAACTGCATGTGCAGGATCATTAAGGAAGAGTTATAAAAGACCCGCATCAATGTGCATATTCATGAGGCTGTAGCGAACACTTCAAAGCTCCACTAATATCATAATTAATAAACTATTTGTAGAATTAGCGTGGGATTGTTTCAGAGTTGTGTGATGCAAACATTTCCAATAATTACAGAGAGTTGTGAAGTCAACATTTATTAAAAGTGAAAGAATACACAACATGTTTTTATCCAACAAAGTATTCTGCTTCGATCCATATTTGTTGGCGTTTAGCCTTTAAAAAAACAACCTTTTCATTGAGGTCAGTAAACAATTTGCTCTCACACAAAGAACCTGCGTTAGCCGGGCGGTCGAGCAGCAATCTGACAGCACCATAAATTACATTTATATAACCCTTTTAGGGTGACGGTCGCTTTATGTGAAAATAGCTTCTTAGAAACTTCCTCAAATAAATCTGATGTATCGCCCAGCCCTATAAAAAAAAAGCATTTTATACAAGCTGTGGATTTACAGTTTTTGGAAAGCTATTGCTAGCCTTTCCCTGTCTAGCTGACGCACTTTATACTCAAAACCCTGTCAAGCTAACTTTAGCCACAATATGCACGTACATGCGGTCTGGCCGCACCGTTTACAAAATTAGTGGACACAACTCTTCAACAGTCGCTTCTTTTGCCATCTGACCCAGAGACGGATGAGACTCGTATCTATAGATCCACGACGTGTTTAGCCTAGCTTAGCCTAGCTTAGGGGGAAACTTGTACTTTACTTAAGTATTTCCATTTAGTAGTTACTTTTCAGATTACAGTTTTCGTGCCCAGTGAAAACCACATATCTCCAGATGTAACACCTCCAGAGAAAATTGTAAAACGCTGACAGGGAACCGTCAATAATTGTACCTTACAAACTTTAATTCCTTTTACTGTGAATACTTCACATACGTTTACTTCAGACCTGAATAACCTTCAGTCTCTACTCTCGAATCCCCTCCGAAGTACAATCAACGCTCCAGTGCCTGTTTCCACAACAAATCCACTTAGCTTTTTATTCCCGAATGAAATACCTGAATTCAAGCTGAACCACAATCATGAATCCCAAAGTTGTACAAGTACACAGTGCCCTTTTATGTGAAAAAGTATTTCCTGCCTCCAGCAGAGCACAGAGGTATAGAGAGTATAGTCTATGTACAGCACATTGCAGTAGACTTTATAGCCTGTATAATATATATTATGGTAGAATAATGTAGCTATAGTGTAATATATAAAGTATAGTAGACAATAAAATGTATACAGTAATATTTTGGCAGACTATAGTCTATTGAGGCTTTAGCCGTATGTGATATTCAGCTTTTGTCGGAGCCGAACCCTGTTTCTATTGGTCTCTTAGAACCTGGGTTACTTTAATAACCTAGAGCACGCGGGCGGTTTGAAGAAAACGTGTGGACTTCGGAGGTTTCAGTCCCTTTTCTGAAGCCTTCAGCTTTTCATCGATGTCGGCCAACGCTGGACTGCGCCAGTTAAAACCAGTAGAACCCAGTAAGAACCAGTAAAACCCAGTAAAAACCAGTAGAACCCAGTAGAAAACAT
The DNA here is from genome assembly GCF_910589615.1 of Taurulus bubalis. Lineage (NCBI taxonomy): Eukaryota > Metazoa > Chordata > Actinopteri > Perciformes > Cottidae > Taurulus > Taurulus bubalis. The sequence continues at coordinate 17,837,175 of NC_136608.1, read as the reverse complement.
CACAACGCAAACAGGTTCTTTTGGGATCAGTTTTGGTCTCGCGGGTGTGGAGAACGTAGCCGCTTACGCTGAGTGAATATCACATATGAACTGTATGTAGTATATATTATAATGGACTATAGTCTACTGTACGTCCACAGAAGGAGGCGTGGCCGGTTCCTTTTCTCTGCAGTGTAACAATGAAAATCAGCGATGGAGAGGTCACGAGACCTCTTGACCTCTGACCTCAGGTCCCTATACACGAACAGAAAACATTCATTTGTTGTGAAGACTTCTCAGCCAATCAGAAACCAGCTAAACCTGCTGCTAAAAATCTCTTCGGTGACAAAGGGAAGTCGGTGGTGTTCTTCCGCCGGGAAAAAGTAGATCCTTCTTGATTTCAGTCTAAAAGGTTCTGCCTTCAAAATAAAAGCAGGTCGAAATCTTCTCATAAGAAAATTAAGATTATACACATAAAACATATGATGAGTTTATCAAATATGATCCTTTGTTGCAGATTCAATTACCTAATCTATAAAGTAGTAAAAAAGTAAGATTACAACATAAACGTCTAGTTTACATATTAATAAAACATCATATAATAAGAGATAAGATACGTTAATCCTTTATTAGTTCCACATTTGCAGTAATATAATGTAATATAGGAGATAAATCTAGCGTTATCATCCAGAAACGGCCATAAAAAGACGGAACAAAGAACCAAAATGGCCGCCACCACGATCTGATAGTGTTCAGCTTCCTGCTGATTGGCTGAGAATCCTGGCTTTCTTACCTGCGTGTGAAACCTCCCTCCTCCTGATATTCACCTGGTTATAATGGTTTAATGGTTACCTTCCTCCTCCTCCTCCTCCTCCTCCTCCTCTCTCGCTTCCTCTTTTTACAGTATGTTTGTAGTTTCTTCTGGAGTGAGTGGTGTGTGTACTTGTAGTTTTTTTTTCTTCCCTTTTCTAAAAACTAAAGAGCACACAAACGACAACCGATGAGCTCTGCAACGCAACAGATTGTAATCTTTATAATAAACTGTCATTTATTACAAAGTTAATAACACTCGTGCTGTCCTCGTTATTTCACACGTACATTGACTTTTTTATTTCTGTGTATATTTTTTACTTAGATATTTAGTTTTCTTTCAGACTATTGGAAGGAAAACATCTAAAATACACATTCAGGGGTTTATTTGACTTCTTTGTCTGTAGATTTCTCCTAAATTCAAGAGGGATTTGTTCACACAGCATTAGGGCTGCAACAACGAATCGATAAAATCAATAAAAATCGATTAGCAAAAGTGTTGGCAACGAATTTCATTATCGATTCATTGTGTCGCGCGATTATTACGGCAGTCATAAAGTCGCGGAGAAGAAAAAAAAGAGCGGCGCAGAGCAACTGGCCTGCCAGCGTGTCTGAGATTGGAGTGAGAGACTGAGAAACGCTGAAGTCGTGATCTTAGCAAAAATAGAACATCTTGGATGTGACGTGTCGAGTCTTGGCCAAGCAGCGTTAAGCGTCTACAGCGGCTTCATTTCCCTCAAACTTGTTGTTAATGGAAGCTAGTCAGCTTGTTATCGCGTTAGCTAACGTGTTTGGTTGTGTATTGTCGTTAAAGTTACGTTATGTTCCGTTACAGTTCAGTCTTGCTTGTAAAAAACGTAACGTGATGAAACATGCCGTCACCCCCCGGTCTGGTTCAGTTCACCAGTCACTCTTAACGTTAAACCGGCTCACCGGAGGATCTGGCTGCAGGTTGTTTTTTTACTCAAAGTAGAATGAATCAAATCACGTAGTTGGGCTTAGCCAACAACGTGATGTCGTGGTCGTAAGAGACCCAGAATGAAATAGTTTAAGGAAGAGGACTCTGTATATGCAGCGCAGCTTGATGCAGAGCTGAGATGAGGTGGAGCTGGGCCTGGAGGTGGAGGTCAAAACAGACGTGAGAGGAGCAGTACAGCTTCCCTCTGTCCAGTGTTCATACATATTGATAAAGCAGTGTTTCATACATATTGATAAAGCAGGGCATGCTAAAGCAGCCTCTGCTCCAAGGAGATCAATTACAGTAAAGAGGCAGATGTAAAGCATACATGTGTATGTTTTTAGTGTTAGTCCATTTTAATCTAATTTGTTTAATTAACAGCTCGGGGATGTTCAAGGAGCAACCTGTTTGTCTTTCTGAACATGTTTTGCACTGTGAATTTGCACTGTCACTTCTGTTTTTGAACAAAGGGTTGGAAATGAATGTTTTTTTGCTTTTTTATCCGATTCATCGATTAATCGAAAAAATAATCAACCGATTAATCGATTATTAAAATAATCGTTAGTTGCAGCCCTACACAGCATTCATAACCTCATTATATAACTTTACTCTTTCATTCATATATTCTGAGGGTTCATGCAGACCTGCACTTGGACCTGAGGGTCGCTGGTTCAAGGCCCGTCGTCATTACAACACAACCGGTTTGCTCATTGAACTGCATGTAGCTTCATACTTTGCACACAGATAACATGTAAATATGTAAACAACTCAGAATCACCGAAGGAGAAGA
>NC_136608.1:17809638-17832138 GCF_910589615.1 Taurulus bubalis | reverse complement strand
AGGAAGGGAGCTGCCTTTTTTGTCCGTGGGAGTGTCCAGCTTATAGTCCGGTAAAGTTTGAAAGAGATTCACAGATTCGGACTTCCCGGGTCAATAACTCTTTCGCTAAACAGTGTTAAAACACAAACGACACCTCTCTGTAATCGTAGTGATGCAGACAACAAGCTACAACCTTCATTTCATAAAAACGGGTCGTTCTCCGAGCTGTACGGATAACATTGGTCTCCATATGCAGCGGCTGTGAGACGAGTGCGCACAGGGACCGTCTGCAGAGTGCAATGCACAAAATGCATACTACAAAAATATTCAATGACTTCACTATTATGAATTGTAGCATTACCAAAATAATGTCATACAGCAATGGGCTCCCCCTTGTTGTACTACAGTTGTCCTTTTGAAGGAATATCATTTCTATGATTTTTTTTAAATATTTAATTCATATTAATATGCTATAGTGTCACAGTAATAAAGTTAAAAAAGACTAAAGTCATGTCCTACATCAGTGGGCTCCCCCTTGATGTACTATAGTTGTCTTTGTGAAGAAATATGTTTTGTATGATTTTTTTATTAATATTTATTAATATTTAATTGCAATTAATATTCAATAAGGTCACAGTAATACAGTTTAAAAATACAAAAATCATGTCCTACATCATTGGGCTCCCCCTTGTTGAACTACAGCTGTCTTTGTGAAGAAATATGTTTTGTATAATTTTTGTATTAATATTTATTAATATTTAATTGCAATTAATATTCAATAAGGTCACAGTAATACAGTTTAAAAAGACTAAAATCATGTCATAGATCAATGGGCTCCCCCTTGTTGTACTACAGTTGTCCTTTTGAATAAATATGATTTGTATGAATTTATATTCATATTTATGAATATTTAATTGCAGTTAATATTCAATAAGGTCACATTAATAAAGTTTAAAAAGACAAACATCATGTCCTAGATCAGTGGGCTCCCCCTTGGTGTACTACAGTTGTTACTTTGCAGAAATATGATTTATATGAATTTGTATTAATTATTATTCATATTTATTGCAAACAATATCCAATAGCATCACAGTAATAAAGTCTAAAATGACAAATCATTTACAACATCAATGGGCTCATACCTTGTTTTCCTACAACAGCTATATTGATGATGTGCATTTGATGTTAAACATGATGTTAAATATTATAATAACATTAGAATGAATGACTAGAAGGAAGAATCTGAAGCCTGCTGACACCTCTACGGACTATAATATTGAAATGATGAAAGTATAATAACTATATACTCACTTTTTTTAACCCTTGCCTGGCCCTTTGCTCTCTCGTGCCGTACACAGTTATACCCGTGGTATAGTGATTCATGAGGTATGGTCGGCCAGCAGTATCCATAGAATTGAGGATGGCTCTAATGTAACATTCAATTACCTCTTGGAAAATTTGTCAGGAAAATTTATATCCAAAAATAGAAGGTAAGTTAAATTAAGGTATACACATATACACTCACCTAAAGGATTATTAGGAACACCTGTTCAATTTCTCATTAATGCAATTATCTAATCAACCAATCACATGGCAGTTGCTTCAATGCATTTGGGGGTGTGGTCCTGGTCAAGACAATCTCCTGAACTCCAAACTGAATGTCAGAATGGGAAAGAAAGGTGATTTAAGCAATTTTGAGCGTGGCATGGTTGTTGGTGCCAGACGGGCCGGTCTGAGTATTTCACAATCTGCTCAGTTACTGGGATTTTCACGCACAACCATTTCTAGGGTTTACAAAGAATGGTGTGAAAAGGGAAAAACATCCAGTATGCGGCAGTCCTGTGGGCGAAAATGCCTTGTTGATGCTAGAGGTCAGAGGAGAATGAGCCGACTGATTCAAGCTGATAGAAGAGCAACTTTGACTGAAATAACCACTCGTTACAACCGAGGTATGCGGCAAAGCATTTGTGAAGCCACAACACGCACAACCTTGAGGCGGATGGGCTACAGCAGCAGAAGACCCACCGGGTACCACTCATCTCCCTACAAGTAGGAACAAGAGGCTACGATTTGCAAGAGCTCACCAAAATTGGACAGTTGAAGACTGGAAAAATGTTGCCTGGTCTGATGAGTCTCGATTTCTGTTGAGACATTCAGATGGTAGAGTCAGAATTTGGCGTAAACAGAATGAGAACATGGATCCATCATGCCTTGTTACCACTGTGCAGGCTGGTGGTGGTGGTGTAATGGTGTGGGGATGTTTTCTTGCCACACTTTAGGCCCCTTAGTGCCAATTGGGCATCGTTTAAATGCCACGGCCTACCTGAGCATTGTTTCTGACCATGTCCATCCCTTTATGGCCACCATGTACCCATCCTCTGATGGCTACTTCCAGCAGGATAATGCACCATGTCACAAAGCTCCAATCATTTCTAATTGGTTTCTTGAACATGACAATGAGTTCACTGTACTAAAATGGCCCCCACAGTCACCAGATCTCAACCCAATAGAGCATCTTTGGGATGTGGTGGAACGGGAGCTTCGTGCCCTGGATGTGCATCCCACAAATCTCCATCAACTGCAAGATGCTATCCTATCAATATGGGCCAACATTTCTAAAGAATGCTTTCAGCACCTCGTTGAATCAATGCCACGTAGAATTAAGGCAGTTCTGAAGGCGAAAACGGGTCGAACACAGTATTAGTATGGTGTTCCTAATACTCCTTTAGGTGAGTGTATATGCCATATGATGCCATCTTGGTTTGTATCATTGTTGTTCCCATGGCGATGGAAAGCCCCTGAAGGCTGGCCATGCATGACTTGTGACATCATAGTTCTATTCAAAGGCAGTTCTAGAATCTGGATTCTAGAACTCTCTTATAGCCACAGAGACGCAGTCTCTCTCAAACCAGTTGAAGCGGATCCTTCAAAGGAACGAAGAAAACCAGGATTTCACTAACAAGACAGAGTTTTGAAGACCACGAAAATCTTTAATCGAAATATCTTCAAACATGATGAGTTCAAGTGAAGACAAATCCGCCGCACCTGTGCAGCCTGATTCAGACAAGGACACCATGAGTGGAGATCAGGATCACCCTCAGGACAGTGCACACACATTTGACCTAATGCAAGAGTTACATCAGAGCAATAAGGCCTTGGAGAGGAAGTGTTCGGCTCTGGAGCTGAGGGCAATCAGAGACCTGGAGGAGGAGAGGAACAAGTCAAGTACACTTCTGGCCCAGCTGATCACCGAGAGGGGCAAGGCCTCCCGTGAGCTGGAGCTCCAAAAGCAGCTGTCGCGCCACAGCGACGAGGCGTGGAAGGAACGATTTGAGGCTCTGGTGCTAAACTCCACCCGAGACCTGGAGGAGGAGAGAAACAAGTCAGAGAGACTCACGGCCAAACTTGAATCTCAAGCCCGGATAATCAGCCAGTGTACGAAGGCCAACAACAAAATACACGGGCTGATGAAAGACAAGGTGTATCTCTCTTATAAACTTGAGGTCAAAGAAGACGCCTGGCAGAAGACGTATAGGGCTCTGCAGCTAAAGTCTATTAAATACCAGGATGAGGAGAGCAAGAGGACTGAGGCACTGGCGGCTAAGCATAAGGATAACTTGAGCCACCTGGAGGAAAAGGTCGTCGGTCTCCAGGCGGAACTTAAGTCGGAAAGCCAGCGCTTCAGCGAGCAGTTAAAGCTGTGCAACACGACCTGGAAGGACAAGGTAGACTCTCTTCAGGAGGAGAACACCAACGAGAAAAAGCGCTTGGAGTCTTCCATCAAGAAGGACAATGCCTGTGTGCAGCAGAGACAAAAGGCACAGGAGCAAAGTCTAAAAAATGAAATCCTGGTCCTGGAGAACGTGTGCCTGAGGCAGAAGAGGAAGAATTTAGGATTTTTTGGAAGAATGATGGAGGACAGGGAGACGGAGCTCACGAAGATGAAGAGAAAACAGCTATCTCGCTCCTCTATCATCCCTTCTCGCTCCTCTCCCGTTCCATCTCGCTCCTCTATCATCCCTTCTCGCTCCTCTCCCGTTCCATCTCGCTCCTCTCCCGTTCCATCTCGCCCCTCTCCCAACCCTTCTCCCGTGGGCGACTTTGGATCCCGGCTCCGTAGTCCTAGAGGGAGACTCTACCGTGATGGAGAGCCTCCCTTCAGTGCATGAATGTAGTCCTAGACGGAGACTCTGCCGTGATGGAGAGCCTCCCTACAGAGCATGAATATAGTCCTAGACGGAGACTCTACCGTGATGGAGAGCCTCCCTTCAGTGCATGAATGTAGTCCTAGAGGGAGACTCTACCGTGATGGAGAGCCTCCCTTCAGTGCATGAATATAGTCCTAGACGGAGACTCTACCGTGATGGAGAGCCTCCCTTCAGAGCATGAATGTAGTCCTGGAGGGAGACTCTACCGTGATGGAGAGCCTCCCTTCAGAGTGTGAATGTAGTCCTAGAGGGAGACTCTACCGTGATGGAGAGCCTCCCTTCAGTGCATGAATGTAGTCCTAGAGGGAGACTCTACCGTGATGGAGAGCCTCCCTTCAGGACTACTTTCATGCTCTGAAGGAAGACTCTACCGTGATGGTAGAGTGTGAGTGTATGAATGGGTGTGAATGGGTGAATAACAGCGTGTCGTGTGAAACAAGCGCCGTTCATTTACCTTTCATCCATTTTGGGTTTGTTATCCTGGTGATCAGGGTTTTCCCGAAACAAAAACAACGATTGAAATAAACTATCAAATCAATTTGAACCACAGTTTCCGCCTTAAATATATTTAGTGTTAGAACAATTGTATGACATGATGGTGACTATAGCGAAGAAGTACTTGTACTTTACGTTGTTATTTTAACAATAAAAGATCTTTCAAATTATATTTTAGGGTTAACGACTAATTATTCTGTTATAAATAATGATATTCTACAATGAAAACAAACGTGATATTTATCAATGACGGGTTTATGGATATATTTAATATGAGCATTATTTACTGGTAATATATCTCTTTGTGAATCACCGGTTTGTGTTGAATACATGAAGCTCCCTGCACAGAGGTGGACCAGCAGAGAGTCAGAGTTAATATTGATTCATAATAATAATACATGGAATTATGTTAATGTATTCATACTCATTATAATAGTGTTAATGTATTTGTAATATAGGGACATAGAAAACATGAATAGTGAGTGGAGAGCTAGCGGGGAGCTAGCAGCAGCACTAGCTGGCTACAGCGGGGAGCTAGCAGCAGCGCTAGCTGCTTACAGTGCAGAACAAGCGGGGACATATCCTGGATATAAAAAGTCTAGATGCACTTTTAGGGGCCGTTCACACCAGACGCGACTCTCAAAAACGCGTCGCTAGCAAAACCATTGTTTCCCTATGGTACGGCGCGCCTTTCATGCACGCTTTTTAAATGCCGCGCGACACGTTTTTCTAGCGTTTTTTCGGCGCGCTTAAAAGTTTAAATATTCTCAACTTTAAGCGCCTTGCGCGGAGTCGCACAGCTCATCAATGTCACACTCGGCCAGGGCAGCCAATCGGATGAAGCAAAAGTCCACCAATCAGCAGCTCAGGTGAGGAAGTAAAAGTGATGCATTCATGATCGGCGAAAATCACCCGGCTACCCCTACTGGCCCTTCGGCCGTGGAGGCAGCGGCCCCTCAACCTGTGGAACAAATACGACGTGGGCGACTGGCTGGAGAGCGTGGGCCTGGCCGAGCACCGCCAGCGCTTCCAGGAGCACGAGATCGAAGGCTCCCATCTCCCGGCTCTCACCAAGGAGGACTACGTGGAGCTGGGCGTCACCAGACTGGGACACCGGATCAACATCGAGAGGGCGCTCAGACAGCTGCTGGATGGTTCCACTTGACCCCTCGCCTCTGACCACAAACCTCTAGACATCCTGAACTGTGACCTCATAACCCCTGACCTCTGGTCAGACACTAGGCCATCTCTTTGACTAGAATATCTTAGCAGTGACTGAATCTTTAGACCTTTTTACCAACGTGGAGCTCAGCTCTCTGAGTTCTCTTGCTGACATTTTGGCTCATCGGCTCTTTGATCAACCCAAACGGACTGGTAGCACCACTGTCTGTCCAGGAAAAAAGCTTTCGTGTTATTTTACATCTCCAAGGTTTAGTTTTACCTCGGATATTGCCTAGTGCCTCGTGTTAACGCTGTTCAAGCCCCCGACAAAACGTCTCTATTTTAAAGTAAAACAATCCAGTGAGTCATCCTGGTTGCTCTGATGTTTAAAAGTGTTTTCGCCAAAAGCGAAATTTAAGTTAAGGCTGCGACAATTCAGGCTAGAGAGCTATTTTCTTATGCCAGAGGAATGACACCATTTTGTACTGTAAGTAGAAACGTACAGCCTTACATTGGATCTACATTCATCCGTCTCTGCTTTGCGGTGGAACATTTTGATCGAGATATTTGGAAAGGCTATACTTTTGAAATCTTGGAAACTTCAATCAACAGTCTGAAACCCAAAGATATTCATTTATTAATCAAAACAAATTTTACTATTTAAGAAGTTGTAAACAATATTTTGTTTGCACAAAAAGACAAAACAATCAGTTAATACAATTGTTCAAAACATATAATTTTGCTGACTAATCGATTAACCATTTTAATGTAATGTTTTTGGACATTCACAACTATTTAAAATTGTACCTCTAGTTGCTAACATTCTGAGCTAACTAGAAATATATATATATATAATATATATATATACATATATATATATTCTTCTTCAAATACTTATGTATCGCAGCTGCTAAACAAACAGTGTTGTGTATTCTGACCTGGATCACCAGAAAATACCAGAGTTTTGATCAAAGCCAGCGTATAACACCCACACAGTGTTCTTCAGCGTTACGTTAGCTTGCTAAGCTAATTGCGCTAGCTCGCTAAGCTAATTGCGCTAGCTCGCTAAGCTAATCACATAAACAGGTTCATTGATCAAAGAGCTGATCTGACAAACTGATAAATATAACGAGACGGGTGACTTCCCTCGAGCCATTCTGCTTCCCCAGACGAGCTCAGCTGGACGGTTAGCGAGCGACTGGACGTCTCCGCCTTAACAACGACGGCGGGAGATTAGCCGAGGATATATCTCCGTCTTTCTTGTGACTTTTTTCTTCTTCCAAATATCACTCATGAAGAATTTCGTTGTTTATTTTGAGTTCATATCTTAACGCCGATCATTTAGAATTTATGAATAACAAGTAATAATAACGTGGTGGTGATGACTCGCAGAGTTTCTATAATAGTTTGGAAAATGATTTTGAGTTCAATATGATTTGACAATGAGATGAATTTCGAGGTCGTTTCGGTGACGTTTTGAGTTTCATAATGATTTGCCAATGAGTGTGACTTTGTGCTGATGTGCTGTGTGTTTCAGGGAGAGCTGCAGCAGAGCTCCAACTGGTTTCTAACCTGCTTCTCGAGGGCTTACTGTACATGGTGCTATCTGTTTAAAGCTTGTAAACTTGTACTTTACTTAAGTATTTCCATTTAGTAGTTACTTTTCAGATTACAGTTTTCGTGCCCAGTGAAAACCACATATCTCCAGATGTAACACCTCCAGAGAAAATTGTAAAACGCTGACAGGGAACCATCAATAATTGTACCTTACAAACTTTAATTCCTTTTACTGTGAATACTTCACATACGTTTACTTCAGACCTGAATAACCTTCAGTCTCTACTCTCGAATCCCCTCCGAAGTACAATCAACGCTCCAGTGCCTGTTTCCACAACAAATCCACTTAGCTTTTTATTCCCGAATGAAATACCTGAATTCAAGCTGAACCACAATCATGAATCCCAAAGTTGTACAAGTACACAGTGCCCTTTTATGTGAAAAAGTATTTCCTGCCTCCAGCAGAGCACAGAGGTATAGAGAGTATAGTCTATGTACAGCACATTGCAGTAGACTTTATAGCCTGTATAATATATATTATGGTAGAATAATGTAGCTATAGTGTAATATATAAAGTATAGTAGACAATAAAATGTATACAGTAATATTTTGGCAGACTATAGTCTATTGAGGCTTTAGCCGTATGTGATATTCAGCTTTTGTCGGAGCCGAACCCTGTTTCTATTGGTCTCTTAGAACCTGGGTTACTTTAATAACCTAGAGCACGCGGGCGGTTTGAAGAAAACGTGTGGACTTCGGAGGTTTCAGTCCCTTTTCTGAAGCCTTCAGCTTTTCATCGATGTCGGCCAACGCTGGACTGCGCCAGTTAAAACCAGTAGAACCCAGTAAGAACCAGTAAAACCCAGTAAAAACCAGTAGAACCCAGTAGAAAACATCACAACGCAAACAGGTTCTTTTGGGATCAGTTTTGGTCTCGCGGGTGTGGAGAACGTAGCCGCTTACGCTGAGTGAATATCACATATGAACTGTATGTAGTATATATTATAATGGACTATAGTCTACTGTACGTCCACAGAAGGAGGCGTGGCCGGTTCCTTTTCTCTGCAGTGTAACAATGAAAATCAGCGATGGAGAGGTCACGAGACCTCTTGACCTCTGACCTCAGGTCCCTATACACGAACAGAAAACATTCATTTGTTGTGAAGACTTCTCAGCCAATCAGAAACCAGCTAAACCTGCTGCTAAAAATCTCTTCGGTGACAAAGGGAAGTCGGTGGTGTTCTTCCGCCGGGAAAAAGTAGATCCTTCTTGATTTCAGTCTAAAAGGTCTGCCTTCAAAATAAAAGCAGGTCGAAATCTTCTCATAAGAAAATTAAGATTATACACATAAAACATATGATGAGTTTATCAAATATGATCCTTTGTTGCAGATTCAATTACCTAATCTATAAAGTAGTAAAAAAGTAAGATTACAACATAAACGTCTAGTTTACATATTAATAAAACATCATATAATAAGAGATAAGATACGTTAATCCTTTATTAGTTCCACATTTGCAGTAATATAATGTAATATAGGAGATAAATCTAGCGTTATCATCCAGAAACGGCCATAAAAAGACGGAACAAAGAACCAAAATGGCCGCCACCACAATCTGATAGTGTTCAGCTTCCTGCTGATTGGCTGAGAATCCTGGCTTTCTTACCTGCGTGTGAAACCTCCCTCCTCCTGATATTCACCTGGTTATAATGGTTTAATGGTTACCTTCCTCCTCCTCCTCCTCCTCCTCCTCCTCCTCCTCTCTCGCTTCCTCTTTTTACAGTATGTTTGTAGTTTCTTCTGGAGTGAGTGGTGTGTGTACTTGTAGTTTTTTTTTCTTCCCTTTTCTAAAAACTAAAGAGCACACAAACGACAACCGATGAGCTCTGCAACGCAACAGATTGTAATCTTTATAATAAACTGTCATTTATTACAAAGTTAATAACACTCGTGCTGTCCTCGTTATTTCACACGTACATTGACTTTTTTATTTCTGTGTATATTTTTTACTTAGATATTTAGTTTTCTTTCAGACTATTGGAAGGAAAACATCTAAAATACACATTCAGGGGTTTATTTGACTTCTTTGTCTGTAGATTTCTCCTAAATTCAAGAGGGATTTGTTCACACAGCATTAGGGCTGCAACAACGAATCGATAAAATCAATAAAAATCGATTAGCAAAAGTGTTGGCAACGAATTTCATTATCGATTCATTGTGTCGCGCGATTATTACGGCAGTCATAAAGTCGCGGAGAAGAAAAAAAAGAGCGGCGCAGAGCAACTGGCCTGCCAGCGTGTCTGAGATTGGAGTGAGAGACTGAGAAACGCTGAAGTCGTGATCTTAGCAAAAATAGAACATCTTGGATGTGACGTGTCGAGTCTTGGCCAAGCAGCGTTAAGCGTCTACAGCGGCTTCATTTCCCTCAAACTTGTTGTTAATGGAAGCTAGTCAGCTTGCTATCGCGTTAGCTAACGTGTTTGGTTGTGTATTGTCGTTAAAGTTACGTTATGTTCCGTTACAGTTCAGTCTTGCTTGTAAAAAACGTAACGTGATGAAACATGCCGTCACCCCCCGGTCTGGTTCAGTTCACCAGTCACTCTTAACGTTAAACCGGCTCACCGGAGGATCTGGCTGCAGGTTGTTTTTTTACTCAAAGTAGAATGAATCAAATCACGTAGTTGGGCTTAGCCAACAACGTGATGTCGTGGTCGTAAGAGACCCAGAATGAAATAGTTTAAGGAAGAGGACTCTGTATATGCAGCGCAGCTTGATGCAGAGCTGAGATGAGGTGGAGCTGGGCCTGGAGGTGGAGGTCAAAACAGACGTGAGAGGAGCAGTACAGCTTCCCTCTGTCCAGTGTTCATACATATTGATAAAGCAGTGTTTCATACATATTGATAAAGCAGGGCATGCTAAAGCAGCCTCTGCTCCAAGGAGATCAATTACAGTAAAGAGGCAGATGTAAAGCATACATGTGTATGTTTTTAGTGTTAGTCCATTTTAATCTAATTTGTTTAATTAACAGCTCGGGGATGTTCAAGGAGCAACCTGTTTGTCTTTCTGAACATGTTTTGCACTGTGAATTTGCACTGTCACTTCTGTTTTTGAACAAAGGGTTGGAAATGAATGTTTTTTTGCTTTTTTATCCGATTCATCGATTAATCGAAAAAATAATCAACCGATTAATCGATTATTAAAATAATCGTTAGTTGCAGCCCTACACAGCATTCATAACCTCATTATATAACTTTACTCTTTCATTCATATATTCTGAGGGTTCATGCAGACCTGCACTTGGACCTGAGGGTCGCTGGTTCAAGGCCCGTCGTCATTACAACACAACCGGTTTGCTCATTGAACTGCATGTAGCTTCATACTTTGCACACAGATAACATGTAAATATGTAAACAACTCAGAATCACCGAAGGAGAAGATAATATCAGCCGCACGAGAAAATGTATTTTATTTTAAATCATTTGAGTCCAAGATGACAAAACTAAACAGCTGACAGACAAAAATTGAGCCACACAACGCAACGTAAATATATATTTATAAAAAAATAATATAAATATATATTATTAATGTCAGATAATAGTATTTTTTTAGTCTTTATACTCACGTTCCTGTGTTTTCGTGTGAAAAAGTTTGCTAACATTAGCATCTTATATGTACATTCAATTACACATTGACAGGTTAACTCAAACAAAGTCACAACACACATATGTGGTGTCAGGGGTGTGGTTAGGCTCAGCTGCAGAGGGGGAGGGGAGGAGCTCAGGTAACAGGTGCCCAGGATGAGGCCTGATTGGCCTCAAGCTGAAACTGGTTAGGTGTTTGTGTCTATATGAAGCTCAGTAGGGATGGAGTGTGCTTGTGTGCTTGTGTCATTGGTGCTCGGGGAACCCGGGGAAGTAGCAGGAGCGCGTTACAATACAATGAATGAATGAATGAATGAATGAATATATACTTTATTAATCCCCAAGGGGAAATTTTTTTGTCGTCATCTGTAGCGCCATCACCTTGAAGATACAAACACAAGATAAAAGATCAAATATATAAAGAAGCAACAGGTATGAAAGATATATACAAATTAAAATAAAATCATATATATGTATATATATATACACACAATAGAATATAATACAACTAACTGGAATGAAATATATTTATATTTACAGCCGCATAGTGTATTCATTAATTAAGTAGATTAGATAAACAATAGATAGTGCAAAGTATGTATGGTACAGTGATGAATTAGTCCACAGAGGAACTAGCAAGCGGTGACTTGTTGTAAAGCCGTATTGCTGACGGCAGGAATGTTCTTGTGATTACTCCTTTACTCCTTTACGCCCACCATGTGGTACTCCCACCAACCCTGTGATAACTCCTTTACTCCCACCATGTGGTACTCCCACCCACCCTCTGGTCTTTCTCTCTCACTCATCTCCTTCTCTCACTTTCAGAATTATCATTATTATCAGTTTTTGTTTGTTTATTGTCTGCACATAATTGCCTCGACCTTTATTTTCCCGCCCTCTTATCTCCCTCTCATTCTCTTCTTCACTCCCATGACCACACTCATCTGCCTGATCCATTCCCGGAGCAGTGGTGCTCAACATCTTCAAAGAAGTTGCTCCTTCTCGATTTAAATGTCGCGCATTTTGCCGTTTAGCATTTCCTCGTCCACGTCCTGACGTCGCTGTCTCTCTCTCTCTCTCTCTCTCTTTCTCTCTCTCTCTCTCTCTCTTTCTCTCTCTCTCTCTCTCTCTCTCTCTCTCTCTCTCTATCTCTCTTTCTCTCTCGGCTCCTACTTCAACAACGCTCTCTCCGGTAACTTTGTAAGTTTGTGGACATGTCACCCTCTCCAACAAACCAAAGCTGGAACCTGATTGGCTGTTAAACCCCTCCCCCTCTGTGCGCTCCCATTGGCCGGTGGACTCCTGACCTGAGAGTACTTTATGATGAGCCGCAGGGTCGACGCACCTCAGTCGGGAGGGTCAACACCAGAAGAGGTAAAAGTGTTCTAGTATTCAGTCGTATACGTGTTTTACTCATATCTGATGTTTCTGGATCAATATTGCTGCTGTTTTACTGTGTATGCTGCTTTTTACTGCTGAAATGAGTGAATGAGTGAATGAGTGACGGCAGAGTGGAGAACGGGATGAGAGGTCGGTCTTTCACAAGAAGTTGGATCTAAATAATAAAGTGAGTCATTTATTTATTTTTTATTTAACAAGTCTTTCGGGTTCTTGGTCGCTGACCTTCTGATGGGACGCCAGCATGTCGTAGATTTTATAATGTGAAGGCTCGGACTCTCCTGACCACCAGGGGGCGACTCCTCTGGTTGTATAGAAGTCTATATAAATGACTCTACTTCTCTTGATGTATTCCCTCAGTAAACATTGTAAACATGAGTTTATGTCTCAATCTCTAGTTTCAAGTCTTCTTCAATACAGCATGATGTTCATTTAGTACATTATGGTCATTTAGAGTCAAACAGACCATAAAGCAGGGGACGCTTTAGGGGCGGGGCTACAAGGTGATTGACAGGTCGACACCAGAGACTATACGCTGTCTCTGGGTCACTCCTCCTCAGTCCATATACGATCAGCTGCGCCTGTATGATCAATGTCCGCGGCTCGAGAAGCTCTCGTAAATAAATTATTTCTTGCCGGCAAAATCTATATCGCCGTGTACAGGAAGTCATGATGATGTAAAGGATGGATCCTGGCGATCTGAAAGAACTCTCTCCCTATAAAACTAATATAACTAATATCGCTCCTTCATCAATGAGGAAGGGAGCTGCCTTTTTTGTCCGTGGGAGTGTCCAGCTTATAGTCCGGTAAAGTTTGAAAGAGATTCACAGATTCGGACTTCCCGGGTCAATAACTCTTTCGCTAAACAGTGTTAAAACACAAACGACACCTCTCTGTAATCGTAGTGATGCAGACAACAAGCTACAACCTTCATTTCATAAAAACGGGTCGTTCTCCGAGCTGTACGGATAACATTGGTCTCCATATGCAGCGGCTGTGAGACGAGTGCGCACAGGGACCGTCTGCAGAGTGCAATGCACAAAATGCATACTACAAAAATATTCAATGACTTCACTATTATGAATTGTAGCATTACCAAAATAATGTCATACAGCAATGGGCTCCCCCTTGTTGTACTACAGTTGTCCTTTTGAAGGAATATCATTTCTATGATTTTTTTTAAAATATTTAATTCATATTAATATGCTATAGTGTCACAGTAATAAAGTTAAAAAAGACTAAAGTCATGTCCTACATCAGTGGGCTCCCCCTTGATGTACTATAGTTGTCTTTGTGAAGAAATATGTTTTGTATGATTTTTTTATTAATATTTATTAATATTTAATTGCAATTAATATTCAATAAGGTCACAGTAATACAGTTTAAAAATACAAAAATCATTTCCTACATCATTGGGCTCCCCCTTGTTGAACTACAGCTGTCTTTGTGAAGAAATATGTTTTGTATAATTTTTGTATTAATATTTATTAATATTTAATTGCAATTAATATTCAATAAGGTCACAGTAATACAGTTTAAAAAGACTAAAATCATGTCATAGATCAATGGGCTCCCCCTTGTTGTACTACAGTTGTCCTTTTGAAGAAATATGATTTGTATGAATTTATATTCATATTTATGAATATTTAATTGCAGTTAATATTCAATAAGGTCACATTAATAAAGTTTAAAAAGACAAACATCATGTCCTAGATCAGTGGAATCCCCCTTGGTGTACTACAGTTGTTACTTTGCAGAAATATGATTTATATGAATTTGTATTAATTATTATTCATATTTATTGCAAACAATATCCAATAGCATCACAGTAATAAAGTCTAAAATGACAAATCATTTACAACATCAATGGGCTCATACCTTGTTTTCCTACAACAGCTATATTGATGATGTGCATTTGATGTTAAACATGATGTTAAATATTATAATAACATTAGAATGAATGACTAGAAGGAAGAATCTGAAGCCTGCTGACACCTCTACGGACTATAATATTGAAATGATGAAAGTATAATAACTATATACTCACTTTTTTTAACCCTTGCCTGGCCCTTTGCTCTCTCGTGCCGTACACAGTTATACCCGTGGTATAGTGATTCATGAGGTATGGTCGGCCAGCAGTATCCATAGAATTGAGGATGGCTCTAATGTAACATTCAATTACCTCTTGGAAAATTTGTCAGGAAAATTTATATCCAAAAATAGAAGGTAAGTTAAATTAAGGTATACACATATACACTCACCTAAAGGATTATTAGGAACACCTGTTCAATTTCTCATTAATGCAATTATCTAATCAACCAATCACATGGCAGTTGCTTCAATGCATTTGGGGGTGTGGTCCTGGTCAAGACAATCTCCTGAACTCCAAACTGAATGTCAGAATGGGAAAGAAAGGTGATTTAAGCAATTTTGAGCGTGGCATGGTTGTTGGTGCCAGACGAGCCGGTCTGAGTATTTCACAATCTGCTCAGTTACTGGGATTTTCACGCACAACCATTTCTAGGGTTTACAAAGAATGGTGTGAAAAGGGAAAAACATCCAGTATGCGGCAGTCCTGTGGGCGAAAATGCCTTGTTGATGCTAGAGGTCAGAGGAGAATGAGCCGACTGATTCAAGCTGATAGAAGAGCAACTTTGACTGAAATAACCACTCGTTACAACCGAGGTATGCGGCAAAGCATTTGTGAAGCCACAACACGCACAACCTTGAGGCGGATGGGCTACAGCAGCAGAAGACCCACCGGGTACCACTCATCTCTCTACAAATAGGAACAAGAGGCTACGATTTGCAAGAGCTCACCAAAATTGGACAGTTGAAGACTGGAAAAATGTTGCCTGGTCTGATGAGTCTCGATTTCTGTTGAGACATTCAGATGGTAGAGTCAGAATTTGGCGTAAACAGAATGAGAACATGGATCCATCATGCCTTGTTACCACTGTGCAGGCTGGTGGTGGTGGTGTAATGGTGTGGGGATGTTTTCTTGCCACACTTTAGGCCCCTTAGTGCCAATTGGGCATCGTTTAAATGCCACGGCCTACCTGAGCATTGTTTCTGACCATGTCCATCCCTTTATGGCCACCATGTACCCATCCTCTGATGGCTACTTCCAGCAGGATAATGCACCATGTCACAAAGCTCCAATCATTTCTAATTGGTTTCTTGAACATGACAATGAGTTCACTGTACTAAAATGGCCCCCACAGTCACCAGATCTCAACCCAATGGAGCATCTTTGGGATGTGGTGGAACGGGAGCTTCGTGCCCTGGATGTGCATCCCACAAATCTCCATCAACTGCAAGATGCTATCCTATCAATATGGGCCAACATTTCTAAAGAATGCTTTCAGCACCTCGTTGAATCAATGCCACGTAGAATTAAGGCAGTTCTGAAGGCGAAAACGGGTCGAACACAGTATTAGTATGGTGTTCCTAATACTCCTTTAGGTGAGTGTATATGCCATATGATGCCATCTTGGTTTGTATCATTGTTGTTCCCATGGCGATGGAAAGCCCCTGAAGGCTGGCCATGCATGACTTGTGACATCATAGTTCTATTCAAAGGCAGTTCTAGAATCTGGATTCTAGAACTCTCTTATAGCCACAGAGACGCAGTCTCTCTCAAACCAGTTGAAGCGGATCCTTCAAAGGAACGAAGAAAACCAGGATTTCACTAACAAGACAGAGTTTTGAAGACCACGAAAATCTTTAATCGAAATATCTTCAAACATGATGAGTTCAAGTGAAGACAAATCCGCCGCACCTGTGCAGCCTGATTCAGACAAGGACACCATGAGTGGAGATCAGGATCACCCTCAGGACAGTGCACACACATTTGACCTAATGCAAGAGTTACATCAGAGCAATAAGGCCTTGGAGAGGAAGTGTTCGGCTCTGGAGCTGAGGGCAATCAGAGACCTGGAGGAGGAGAGGAACAAGTCAAGTACACTTCTGGCCCAGCTGATCACCGAGAGGGGCAAGGCCTCCCGTGAGCTGGAGCTCCAAAAGCAGCTGTCGCGCCACAGCGACGAGGCGTGGAAGGAAAGATTTGAGGCTCTGGTGCTAAACTCCACCCGAGACCTGGAGGAGGAGAGAAACAAGTCAGAGAGACTCACGGCCAAACTTGAATCTCAAGCCCGGATAATCAGCCAGTGTACGAAGGCCAACAACAAAATACACGGGCTGATGAAAGACAAGGTGTATCTCTCTTATAAACTTGAGGTCAAAGAAGACGCCTGGCAGAAGACGTATAGGGCTCTGCAGCTAAAGTCTATTAAATACCAGGATGAGGAGAGCAAGAGGACTGAGGCACTGGCGGCTAAGCATAAGGATAACTTGAGCCACCTGGAGGAAAAGGTCGTCGGTCTCCAGGCGGAACTTAAGTCGGAAAGCCAGCGCTTCAGCGAGCAGTTAAAGCTGTGCAACACGACCTGGAAGGACAAGGTAGACTCTCTTCAGGAGGAGAACACCAACGAGAAAAAGCGCTTGGAGTCTTCCATCAAGAAGGACAATGCCTGTGTGCAGCAGAGACAAAAGGCACAGGAGCAAAGTCTAAAAAATGAAATCCTGGTCCTGGAGAACGTGTGCCTGAGGCAGAAGAGGAAGAATTTAGGATTTTTTGGAAGAATGATGGAGGACAGGGAGACGGAGCTCACGAAGATGAAGAGAAAACAGCTATCTCGCTCCTCTCCCGTTCCATCTCGCTCCTCTATCATCCCTTCTCACTCCTCTCCCGTTCCATCTCGCTCCTCTCCCGTTCCATCTCGCCCCTCTCCCAACCCTTCTCCCGTGGGCGACTTTGGATCCCGGCTCCGTAGTCCTAGAGGGAGACTCTACCGTGATGGAGAGCCTCCCTTCAGTGCATGAATGTAGTCCTAGACGGAGACTCTGCCGTGATGGAGAGCCTCCCTACAGAGCATGAATATAGTCCTAGAGGGAGACTCTACCGTGATGGAGAGCCTCCCTTCAGTGCATGAATATAGTCCTAGACGGAGACTCTACCGTGATGGAGAGCCTCCCTTCAGAGCATGAATGTAGTCCTGGAGGGAGACTCTACCGTGATGGAGAGCCTCCCTTCAGAGCATGAATGTAGTCCTAGAGGGAGACTCTACCGTGATGGAGAGCCTCCCTTCAGAGCATGAATGTAGTCCTAGAGGGAGACTCTACCGTGATGGAGAGCCTCCCTTCAGAGCATGAATGTAGTCCTAGAGGGAGACTCTACTGTGATGGAGAGCCTCCCTTCAGTGCATGAATGTAGTCCTAGACGGAGACTCTACCGTGATGGAGAGCCTCCCTTCAGGACTACTTTCATGCTCTGAAGGAAGACTCTACCGTGATGGTAGAGTGTGAGTGTATGAATGGGTGTGAATGGGTGAATAACAGCGTGTCGTGTGAAACAAGCGCCGTTCATTTACCTTTCATCCATTTTGGGTTTGTTATCCTGGTGATCAGGGTTTTCCCGAAACAAAAACAACGATTGAAATAAACTATCAAATCAATTTGAACCACAGTTTCCGCCTTAAATATATTTAGTGTTAGAACAATTGTATGACATGATGGTGACTATAGCGAAGAAGTACTTGTACTTTACGTTGTTATTTTAACAATAAAAGATCTTTCAAATTATATTTTAGGGTTAACGACTAATTATTCTGTTATAAATAATGATATTCTACAATGAAAACAAACGTGATATTTATCAATGACGGGTTGATGGATATATTTAATATGAGCATTATTTACTGGTAATATATCTCTTTGTGAATCACCGGTTTGTGTTGAATACATGAAGCTCCCTGCACAGAGGTGGACCAGCAGAGAGTCAGAGTTAATATTGATTCATAATAATAATACATGGAATTATGTTAATGTATTCATACTCATTATAATAGTGTTAATGTATTTGTAATATAGGGACATAGAAAACATGAATAGTGAGTGGAGAGCTAGCGGGGAGCTAGCAGCAGCGCTAGCTGGCTACAGCGGGGAGCTAGCAGCAGCGCTAGCTGCTTACAGTGCAGAGCAAGCGGGGACATATCCTGGATATAAAAAGTCTAGATGCACTTTTAGGGGCCGTTCACACCAGACGCGACTCTCAAAAACGCGTCGCTAGCAAAACCATTGTTTCCCTATGGTACGGCGCGCCTTTCATGCACGCTTTTTAAATGCCGCGCGACACGTTTTTCTAGCGTTTTTTCGGCGCGCTTAAAAGTTGAAATATTCTCAACTTTAAGCGCCTTGCGCGGAGTCGCACAGCTCATCAATGTCACACTCGGCCAGGGCAGCCAATCGGATGAAGCAAAAGTCCACCAATCAGCAGCTCAGGTGAGGAAGTAAAAGTGTTGCATTCATGATCGGCGAAAATCACCCGGCTACCCCTACTGGCCCTTCGGCCGTGGAGGCAGCGGCCCCTCAACCTGTGGAACAAATACGACGTGGGCGACTGGCTGGAGAGCGTGGGCCTGGCCGAGCACCGCCAGCGCTTCCAGGAGCACGAGATCGAAGGCTCCCATCTCCCGGCTCTCACCAAGGAGGACTACGTGGAGCTGGGCGTCACCAGACTGGGACACCGGATCAACATCGAGAGGGCGCTCAGACAGCTGCTGGATGGTTCCACTTGACCCCTCGCCTCTGACCACAAACCTCTAGACATCCTGAACTGTGACCTCATAACCCCTGACCTCTGGTCAGACACTAGGCCATCTCTTTGACTAGAATATCTTAGCAGTGACTGAATCTTTAGACCTTTTTACCAACGTGGAGCTCAGCTCTCTGAGTTCTCTTGCTGACATTTTGGCTCATCGGCTCTTTGATCAACCCAAACGGACTGGTAGCACCACTGTCTGTCCAGGAAAAAAGCTTTCGTGTTATTTTACATCTCCAAGGTTTAGTTTTACCTCGGATATTGCCTAGTGCCTCGTGTTAACGCTGTTCAAGCCCCCGACAAAACGTCTCTATTTTAAAGTAAAACAATCCAGTGAGTCATCCTGGTTGCTCTGATGTTTAAAAGTGTTTTCGCCAAAAGCGAAATTTAAGTTAAGGCTGCGACAATTCAGGCTAGAGAGCTATTTTCTTATGCCAGAGGAATGACACCATTTTGTACTGTAAGTAGAAACGTACAGCCTTACATTGGATCTACATTCATCCGTCTCTGCTTTGCGGTGGAACATTTTGATCGAGATATTTGGAAAGGCTATACTTTTGAAATCTTGGAAACTTCAATCAACAGTCTGAAACCCAAAGATATTCATTTATTAATCA
The DNA here is from genome assembly GCF_910589615.1 of Taurulus bubalis. NCBI lineage: Eukaryota > Metazoa > Chordata > Actinopteri > Perciformes > Cottidae > Taurulus > Taurulus bubalis. Next base: position 17,812,420 of record NC_136608.1, on the reverse strand, counting down.
AAACAAATTTTACTATTTAAGAAGTTGTAAACAATATTTTGTTTGCACAAAAAGACAAAACAATCAGTTAATACAATTGTTCAAAACATATAATTTTGCTGACTAATCGATTAACCATTTTAATGTAATGTTTTTGGACATTCACAACTATTTAAAATTGTACCTCTAGTTGCTAACATTCTGAGCTAACTAGAAATATATATATATAATATATATATATATATATATATATATATATATATTCTTCTTCAAATACTTATGTATCGCAGCTGCTAAACAAACAGTGTTGTGTATTCTGACCTGGATCACCAGAAAATACCAGAGTTTTGATCAAAGCCAGCGTATAACACCCACACAGTGTTCTTCAGCGTTACGTTAGCTTGCTAAGCTAATTGCGCTAGCTCGCTAAGCTAATTTCGCTAGCTCGCTAAGCTAATCACATAAACAGGTTCATTGATCAAAGAGCTGATCTGACAAACTGATAAATATAACGAGACGGGTGACTTCCCTCGAGCCATTCTGCTTCCCCAGACGAGCTCAGCTGGACGGTTAGCGAGCGACTGGACGTCTCCGCCTTAACAACGACGGCGGGAGATTAGCCGAGGATATATCTCCGTCTTTCTTGTGACTTTTTTCTTCTTCCAAATATCACTCATGAAGAATTTCGTTGTTTATTTTGAGTTCATATCTTAACGCCGATCATTTAGAATTTATGAATAACAAGTAATAATAACGTGGTGGTGATGACTCGCAGAGTTTCTATAATAGTTTGGAAAATGATTTTGAGTTCGTTATGATTTGACAATGAGATGAATTTCGAGGTCGTTTCGGTGACGTTTTGAGTTTCATAATGATTTGCCAATGAGTGTGACTTTGTGCTGATGTGCTGTGTGTTTCAGGGAGAGCTGCAGCAGAGCTCCAACTGGTTTCTAACCTGCTTCTCGAGGGCTTACTGTACATGGTGCTATCTGTTTAAAGCTTGTAAACTTGTACTTTACTTAAGTATTTCCATTTAGTAGTTACTTTTCAGATTACAGTTTTCGTGCCCAGTGAAAACCACATATCTCCAGATGTAACACCTCCAGAGAAAATTGTAAAACGCTGACAGGGAACCGTCAATAATTGTACCTTACAAACTTTAATTCCTTTTACTGTGAATACTTCACATACGTTTACTTCAGACCTGAATAACCTTCAGTCTCTACTCTCGAATCCCCTCCGAAGTACAATCAACGCTCCAGTGCCTGTTTCCACAACAAATCCACTTAGCTTTTTATTCCCGAATGAAATACCTGAATTCAAGCTGAACCACAATCATGAATCCCAAAGTTGTACAAGTACACAGTGCCCTTTTATGTGAAAAAGTATTTCCTGCCTCCAGCAGAGCACAGAGGTATAGAGAGTATAGTCTATGTACAGCACATTGCAGTAGACTTTATAGCCTGTATAATATATATTATGGTAGAATAATGTAGCTATAGTGTAATATATAAAGTATAGTAGACAATAAAATGTATACAGTAATATTTTGGCAGACTATAGTCTATTGAGGCTTTAGCCGTATGTGATATTCAGCTTTTGTCGGAGCCGAACCCTGTTTCTATTGGTCTCTTAGAACCTGGGTTACTTTAATAACCTAGAGCACGCGGGCGGTTTGAAGAAAACGTGTGGACTTCGGAGGTTTCAGTCCCTTTTCTGAAGCCTTCAGCTTTTCATCGATGTCGGCCAACGCTGGACTGCGCCAGTTAAAACCAGTAGAACCCAGTAAGAACCAGTAAAACCCAGTAAAAACCAGTAGAACCCAGTAGAAAACATCACAACGCAAACAGGTTCTTTTGGGATCAGTTTTGGTCTCGCGGGTGTGGAGAACGTAGCCGCTTACGCTGAGTGAATATCACATATGAACTGTATGTAGTATATATTATAATGGACTATAGTCTACTGTACGTCCACAGAAGGAGGCGTGGCCGGTTCCTTTTCTCTGCAGTGTAACAATGAAAATCAGCGATGGAGAGGTCACGAGACCTCTTGACCTCTGACCTCAGGTCCCTATACACGAACAGAAAACATTCATTTGTTGTGAAGACTTCTCAGCCAATCAGAAACCAGCTAAACCTGCTGCTAAAAATCTCTTCGGTGACAAAGGGAAGTCGGTGGTGTTCTTCCGCCGGGAAAAAGTAGATCCTTCTTGATTTCAGTCTAAAAGGTTCTGCCTTCAAAATAAAAGCAGGTCGAAATCTTCTCATAAGAAAATTAAGATTATACACATAAAACATATGATGAGTTTATCAAATATGATCCTTTGTTGCAGATTCAATTACCTAATCTATAAAGTAGTAAAAAAGTAAGATTACAACATAAACGTCTAGTTTACATATTAATAAAACATCATATAATAAGAGATAAGATACGTTAATCCTTTATTAGTTCCACATTTGCAGTAATATAATGTAATATAGGAGATAAATCTAGCGTTATCATCCAGAAACGGCCATAAAAAGACGGAACAAAGAACCAAAATGGCCGCCACCACAATCTGATAGTGTTCAGCTTCCTGCTGATTGGCTGAGAATCCTGGCTTTCTTACCTGCGTGTGAAACCTCCCTCCTCCTGATATTCACCTGGTTATAATGGTTTAATGGTTACCTTCCTCCTCCTCCTCCTCCTCCTCCTCCTCCTCCTCTCTCGCTTCCTCTTTTTACAGTATGTTTGTAGTTTCTTCTGGAGTGAGTGGTGTGTGTACTTGTAGTTTTTTTTTCTTCCCTTTTCTAAAAACTAAAGA
>NC_136608.1:17782138-17804638 GCF_910589615.1 Taurulus bubalis | reverse complement strand
TATTAATTATTATTCATATTTATTGCAAACAATATCCAATAGCATCACAGTAATAAAGTCTAAAATGACAAATCATTTACAACATCAATGGGCTCATACCTTGTTTTCCTACAACAGCTATATTGATGATGTGCATTTGATGTTAAACATGATGTTAAATATTATAATAACATTAGAATGAATGACTAGAAGGAAGAATCTGAAGCCTGCTGACACCTCTACGGACTATAATATTGAAATGATGAAAGTATAATAACTATATACTCACTTTTTTTAACCCTTGCCTGGCCCTTTGCTCTCTCGTGCCGTACACAGTTATACCCGTGGTATAGTGATTCATGAGGTATGGTCGGCCAGCAGTATCCATAGAATTGAGGATGGCTCTAATGTAACATTCAATTACCTCTTGGAAAATTTGTCAGGAAAATTTATATCCAAAAATAGAAGGTAAGTTAAATTAAGGTATACACATATACACTCACCTAAAGGATTATTAGGAACACCTGTTCAATTTCTCATTAATGCAATTATCTAATCAACCAATCACATGGCAGTTGCTTCAATGCATTTGGGGGTGTGGTCCTGGTCAAGACAATCTCCTGAACTCCAAACTGAATGTCAGAATGGGAAAGAAAGGTGATTTAAGCAATTTTGAGCGTGGCATGGTTGTTGGTGCCAGACGAGCCGGTCTGAGTATTTCACAATCTGCTCAGTTACTGGGATTTTCACGCACAACCATTTCTAGGGTTTACAAAGAATGGTGTGAAAAGGGAAAAACATCCAGTATGCGGCAGTCCTGTGGGCGAAAATGCCTTGTTGATGCTAGAGGTCAGAGGAGAATGAGCCGACTGATTCAAGCTGATAGAAGAGCAACTTTGACTGAAATAACCACTCGTTACAACCGAGGTATGCGGCAAAGCATTTGTGAAGCCACAACACGCACAACCTTGAGGCGGATGGGCTACAGCAGCAGAAGACCCACCGGGTACCACTCATCTCTCTACAAATAGGAACAAGAGGCTACGATTTGCAAGAGCTCACCAAAATTGGACAGTTGAAGACTGGAAAAATGTTGCCTGGTCTGATGAGTCTCGATTTCTGTTGAGACATTCAGATGGTAGAGTCAGAATTTGGCGTAAACAGAATGAGAACATGGATCCATCATGCCTTGTTACCACTGTGCAGGCTGGTGGTGGTGGTGTAATGGTGTGGGGATGTTTTCTTGCCACACTTTAGGCCCCTTAGTGCCAATTGGGCATCGTTTAAATGCCACGGCCTACCTGAGCATTGTTTCTGACCATGTCCATCCCTTTATGGCCACCATGTACCCATCCTCTGATGGCTACTTCCAGCAGGATAATGCACCATGTCACAAAGCTCCAATCATTTCTAATTGGTTTCTTGAACATGACAATGAGTTCACTGTACTAAAATGGCCCCCACAGTCACCAGATCTCAACCCAATAGAGCATCTTTGGGATGTGGTGGAACGGGAGCTTCGTGCCCTGGATGTGCATCCCACAAATCTCCATCAACTGCAAGATGCTATCCTATCAATATGGGCCAACATTTCTAAAGAATGCTTTCAGCACCTCGTTGAATCAATGCCACGTAGAATTAAGGCAGTTCTGAAGGCGAAAACGGGTCGAACACAGTATTAGTATGGTGTTCCTAATACTCCTTTAGGTGAGTGTATATGCCATATGATGCCATCTTGGTTTGTATCATTGTTGTTCCCATGGCGATGGAAAGCCCCTGAAGGCTGGCCATGCATGACTTGTGACATCATAGTTCTATTCAAAGGCAGTTCTAGAATCTGGATTCTAGAACTCTCTTATAGCCACAGAGACGCAGTCTCTCTCAAACCAGTTGAAGCGGATCCTTCAAAGGAACGAAGAAAACCAGGATTTCACTAACAAGACAGAGTTTTGAAGACCACGAAAATCTTTAATCGAAATATCTTCAAACATGATGAGTTCAAGTGAAGACAAATCCGCCGCACCTGTGCAGCCTGATTCAGACAAGGACACCATGAGTGGAGATCAGGATCACCCTCAGGACAGTGCACACACATTTGACCTAATGCAAGAGTTACATCAGAGCAATAAGGCCTTGGAGAGGAAGTGTTCGGCTCTGGAGCTGAGGGCAATCAGAGACCTGGAGGAGGAGAGGAACAAGTCAAGTACACTTCTGGGCCAGCTGATCACCGAGAGGGGCAAGGCCTCCCGTGAGCTGGAGCTCCAAAAGCAGCTGTCGCGCCACAGCGACGAGGCGTGGAAGGAAAGATTTGAGGCTCTGGTGCTAAACTCCACCCGAGACCTGGAGGAGGAGAGAAACAAGTCAGAGAGACTCACGGCCAAACTTGAATCTCAAGCCCGGATAATCAGCCAGTGTACGAAGGCCAACAACAAAATACACGGGCTGATGAAAGACAAGGTGTATCTCTCTTATAAACTTGAGGTCAAAGAAGACGCCTGGCAGAAGACGTATAGGGCTCTGCAGCTAAAGTCTATTAAATACCAGGATGAGGAGAGCAAGAGGACTGAGGCACTGGCGGCTAAGCATAAGGATAACTTGAGCCACCTGGAGGAAAAGGTCGTCGGTCTCCAGGCGGAACTTAAGTTGGAAAGCCAGCGCTTCAGCGAGCAGTTAAAGCTGTGCAACACGACCTGGAAGGACAAGGTAGACTCTCTTCAGGAGGAGAACACCAACGAGAAAAAGCGCTTGGAGTCTTCCATCAAGAAGGACAATGCCTGTGTGCAGCAGAGACAGGAGGCACAGGAGCAAAGTCTAAAAAATGAAATCCTGGTCCTGGAGAACGTGTGCCTGAGGCAGAAGAGGAAGAATTTAGGATTTTTTGGAAGAATGATGGAGGACAGGGAGACGGAGCTCACGAAGATGAAGAGAAAACAGCTATCTCGCTCCTCTCCCGTTCCATCTCGCTCCTCTATCATCCCTTCTCGCTCCTCTCCCGTTCCATCTCGCTCCTCTATCATCCCTTCTCACTCCTCTCCCGTTCCATCTCGCTCCTCTCCCGTTCCATCTCGCCCCTCTCCCAACCCTTCTCCCGTGGGCGACTTTGGATCCCGGCTCCGTAGTCCTAGAGGGAGACTCTACCGTGATGGAGAGCCTCCCTTCAGTGCATGAATATAGTCCTAGACGGAGACTCTACCGTGATGGAGAGCCTCCCTTCAGTGCATGAATATAGTCCTAGACGGAGACTCTACCGTGATGGAGAGCCTCCCTTCAGAGCATGAATGTAGTCCTAGACGGAGACTCTACCGTGATGGAGAGCCTCCCTTCAGAGCATGAATGTAGTCCTGGAGGGAGACTCTACCGTGATGGAGAGCCTCCCTTCAGAGTGTGAATGTAGTCCTAGAGGGAGACTCTACCGTGATGGAGAGCCTCCCTTCAGAGTGTGAATGTAGTCCTAGACGGAGACTCTACCGTGATGGAGAGCCTCCCTTCAGGACTACTTTCATGCTCTGAAGGAAGACTCTACCGTGATGGTAGAGTGTGAGTGTATGAATGGGTGTGAATGGGTGAATAACAGCGTGTCGTGTGAAACAAGCGCCGTTCATTTACCTTTCATCCATTTTGGGTTTGTTATCCTGGTGATCAGGGTTTTCCCGAAACAAAAACAACGATTGAAATAAACTATCAAATCAATTTGAACCACAGTTTCCGCCTTAAATATATTTAGTGTTAGAACAATTGTATGACATGATGGTGACTATAGCGAAGAAGTACTTGTACTTTACGTTGTTATTTTAACAATAAAAGATCTTTCAAATTATATTTTAGGGTTAACGACTAATTATTCTGTTATAAATAATGATATTCTACAATGAAAACAAACGTGATATTTATCAATGACGGGTTGATGGATATATTTAATATGAGCATTATTTACTGGTAATATATCTCTTTGTGAATCACCGGTTTGTGTTGAATACATGAAGCTCCCTGCACAGAGGTGGACCAGCAGAGAGTCAGAGTTAATATTGATTCATAATAATAATACATGGAATTATGTTAATGTATTCATACTCATTATAATAGTGTTAATGTATTTGTAATATAGGGACATAGAAAACATGAATAGTGAGTGGAGAGCTAGCGGGGAGCTAGCAGCAGCGCTAGCTGGCTACAGCGGGGAGCTAGCAGCAGCGCTAGCTGCTTACAGTGCAGAGCAAGCGGGGACATATCCTGGATATAAAAAGTCTAGATGCACTTTTAGGGGCCGTTCACACCAGACGCGACTCTCAAAAACGCGTCGCTAGCAAAACCATTGTTTCCCTATGGTACGGCGCGCCTTTCATGCACGCTTTTTAAATGCCGCGCGACACGTTTTTCTAGCGTTTTTTCGGCGCGCTTAAAAGTTGAAATATTCTCAACTTTAAGCGCCTTGCGCGGAGTCGCACAGCTCATCAATGTCACACTCGGCCAGGGCAGCCAATCGGATGAAGCAAAAGTCCACCAATCAGCAGCTCAGGTGAGGAAGTAAAAGTGTTGCATTCATGATCGGCGAAAATCACCCGGCTACCGCCCGGCAGTTAATTATCGCCCGTTTTTTTGTGTTTTTGCAAAGGCGTTTTTGAAGCGGCTGCGCTTTTAAAAGTCGCGTCTGGTGTGAACGGCCCCATAGGTGTGACGGACGCCCGTAAATTAATTGACAGGTTTCGGTTCTTCCAGGTCGACATGGCGTCCATCACAGATCTGATCAAGAAGAAGAGAGACGGAGGAGAGCTGAGTGACGAGGAGATCAGGACCTTCATCCACGCCGTCACCAACAACACCATCGAGGAGAGTCAGACAGGTACAGAGAGTCAGACGGGTACAGGAGAGTCAGACGGGTACAGGAGAGTCAGACGGGTACAGGAGAGTCAGACAGGTACAGAGAGTCAGACAGGTACAGAGAGTCAGACGGGTACAGGAGAGTCAGACGGGTACAGGAGAGTCAGACGGGTACAGAGAGTCAGACAGGTATAGGAGAGTCAGACGGGTACAGAGAGTCAGACGGGTACAGGAGAGTCAGACGGGTACAGGAGAGTCAGACAGGTATAGGAGAGTCAGACGGGTACAGAGAGTCAGACGGGTACAGGAGAGTCAGACAGGTATAGGAGAGTCAGACGGGTACAGAGAGTCAGACGGGTACAGGAGAGTCAGACGGGTACAGAGAGTCAGACGGGTACAGAGAGTCAGACAGGTATAGGAGAGTCAGACGGGTACAGAGAGTCAGACGGGTACAGAGAGTCAGACGGGTACAGAGAGTCAGACAGGTATAGGAGAGTCAGACGGGTACAGAGAGTCAGACGGGTACAGAGAGTCAGACGGGTACAGGAGAGTCAGACAGGTACAGGAGAGTCAGACGGGTACAGGAGAGTCAGACGGGTACAGGAGAGTCAGACGGGTACAGGAGAGTCAGACAGGTACAGAGAGTCAGACAGGTACAGGAGAGTCAGACGGGTACAGGAGAGTCACACGGGTACAGAGAGTCAGACGGGTACAGGAGAGTCAGACGGGTACAGGAGAGTCAGACGGGTACAGAGAGTCAGACGGGTACAGAGAGTCAGACAGGTATAGGAGAGTCAGACGGGTACAGAGAGTCAGACAGGTATAGGAGAGTCAGACGGGTACAGGAGAGTCAGACGGGTACAGAGAGTCAGACGGGTACAGGAGAGTCAGACAGGTATAGGAGAGTCAGACGGGTACAGGAGAGTCAGACGGGTACAGGAGAGTCAGACGGGTACAGAGAGTCAGACGGGTACAGGAGAGTCAGACGGGTACAGGAGAGTCAGACGGGTACAGAGAGTCAGACGGGTACAGGAGAGTCAGACAGGTATAGGAGAGTCAGACGGGTACAGGAGAGTCAGACGGGTACAGGAGAGTCAGACGGGTACAGGAGAGTCAGACGGGTACAGGAGAGTCAGACAGGAAGGTACAGAGAGTCAGACGGGGTACAGGAGAGTCAGACAGGTACAGGAGAGTCAGACGGGTACGCAGGTCAAGACTCACCTGCTTCCCTCAGGCGCCATGCTGATGGCCATCTGGCTGAAGGGGATGGTCCAGCAGGAGGTCGTGACCCTGACCAGGGCGATGATGTCATCAGGGGAAGTGATGTCGTGGCCGGCGGAGTGGGCGGGGCTTATGGTGGACAAGCACTCAACGGGAGGCGTGGGAGACAAAGTCAGTCTGGTGTTAGCGCCGGCGCTAGCCGCCTGCGGCTGTAAGGTACGGCGCCGCCATCACACCTGTAGATCCACTCTGTGATGTCATCACCACAGGGGTGTGTGTGTGTGTGTGTGTGTGTGTGTGTGTGTGTGTGTGTGTCTCAGGTGCCGATGATCAGTGGGCGGGGCTTGGCTCACACAGGAGGAACTCTGGATAAATTGGAGTCGATTCCAGGATTCAAAGTCCACCAATCAGCAGCTCAGGTGAGGAAGTAAAAGTGTTGCATTCATGATCGTGTTCAAGTGTCGGAATATTCTTATCCTCATCAGCCTGCAGCTCTTTTTTTCCCTTCTAACTAAAACTGTGTTATCTCCTCGTCCACAGTTCAGATTGAATTCATTTAAATTGCTAAAGTACCGTAACCCTTGTGGACTTATTAAAAGTTGACTCGTGCTGATGCAGATCCTGGAGGTCCTGCGCTCGGTGGGCTGTTGCATTGTGGGTCAGACGGAGACGTTGGTTCCGGCGGATCGAGTCCTGTACGCTCAGCGGGACACGACCAGCACGGTGGACAGCCTGCCGCTCATCGCCGGTACGAGCCGTGCTTCATGAGAAGACATGTTTAACACAGTGAAGAGAGGAATGTAGGAATAGAAACATCAATATCACAAACATGTGCAGGTTAATAGAAATATTAATATGTTTGTAGAGCAATAGACAAATAAATTGTGCATATTTTTATTTAATACATTCCTTTTTTTAAATGTATTATTATTAACATAGTTACTTGTATCTTCTTTTCTGTTTCCATTTATGTCTGTTTTTATTTAATTCTCTCTACATTTATTAATTGAGTATTATATGTATTTCCTTCATAATTATAAGCTTTACAGGAACATTAAACTGTTCTTCGTCTCAGGCTCCATCATCTCAAAGAAAGGGGCGGAGTCTCTGTCGGCTCTGGTTCTGGACGTGAAGTTCGGCGGCGCCGCTCTTTATAAAGACCTGGACGCCGCCAGAGAACTCGCCAAGTTATTAGTGAGTCCATCAGAAGTATTACTCACATTATGATGTATGCATGTACTGTGTAACCAGCTGAAAGTACTACTATGAGTACTGCAGTATGATGTTACATCAAGAACGTCTCTTAATAACGTTAATATTGTTATAATGTATTAGTAATAATGTTAATATTGTTATAATGTATCAGTAATAATGTTAATATTGTTATAATGTATTAGTAATAATGTTAATATTGTTATAATGTATCAGTAATAATGTTAATATTGTTATAAAGTTAATATTGTTATAAAGTATCAGTATTAATTGTTATAATGTATTAGTAATATTGTTATAAAGTACCAGTATTAATTGTTATAATGTATTAGTAATATTGTTATAAAGTACCAGTATTAATTGTTATAATGTATTAGTAATATTGTTATAAAGTATCAGTATTAATTGTTATAATGTATCAGTAATAAAGTTAATATTGTTATAAAGTATTAGTAATAACGTTAATATTGTTATAAAGTACCAGTGTTAACTGTTATTATGCATCAGTAATATTGTTATAAAGTATCAGTATTAATTGTTATAATGTATTAGTAATATTGTTATCAGTATTAATTGTTATAAAGTATTAGTAATATTGTTATAAAGTATCAGTATTAATTGTTATAAAGTATTAGTAACATTGTTATAATGTATCAGTATTAATTGTTTTCAGTATTGATTGTTATAAAGTATTAGTACTATTGTTATAATGTATCAGTATTAATTGTTTTCAGTATTGATTGTTGTAAAGTATTAGTAATATTGTTATAATGTATCAGTAATATTGTTATCAGTATTGATTGTTATAAAGTATTAGTAATATTGTTATAATGTATCAGTGTTGATTGTGTGTTGCAGGTGCAGGTGGGCAATGCGCTGGGCGTCCACACGGCGGCGCTGCTCAGCAGGATGGACGCTCCTATTGGTCGCTTCGTGGGAAACAGTCTGGAGGTGATCGAGTCCCTGGAGACGCTGAAGGGGAGAGGACCCGACGACCTCATGGAGCTGGTCAGAACTCTGGGTAACGACTTTCCTCCTGGACCCTGAAGTACTCTTCGAGTCAGGATCTGGGTTGTTGTGACAAAAATATAAATGAATAAAATATATTGTTAAACAGTCATAAAGGTAAACAAGTAAAACCCACTGATGACAATACCATTTTTATTTATACTCAAATACACACAACAAATTTAAAATAAATTCATAACAAATAAAAAAAATGAAAATATAAAACATTTTTTTATATATATTAATAATAATAATAAAAATACAAGTTTTTTTAAAGTTAAATTCAGATCTAGAAGAAACAATAGTATATCAATAATATATCAATATCAGATTTAAAGTAGATGTAATAATCAAAAACGTATTTAAATGTTTACCTTCTAGTACTGGTAATTTACTGGTAATTTATTCATAATTATAATAATTATAATGGCTTTGGAGGCTTTTATTTGTCGTGAGCATAAAGTTATTATTGAATTAAAAAAACATGATTATTCAATTATTAATTAGCCAACTTACTCAAATAAAACTGTTGTATTCAAGTCGTCTCTGTTTCTGAAGGCGGGCTCTTGCTGAAGATAACTGGCTTGGCGTCCGACCTATCAGAGGGCAGAAGGCAGATTTCTGACGCTGTGATTGGTGGAGCCGCTCTGGCCAAGTTTCAGGCCATGCTGCAGGCTCAGGGCGTGGCCAATGAGACGGCTCGCTCGCTGTGCTCCGCCCACACGGACTACCACGCCGTCCTGAGGAAGTCTGAGCACCGGATGCAACTGATGGCGCCTGCAGATGGTAAACAAACAAACAACAACAATAATACACTCGCTCCTTTGTTATATATTGCAGAGGAGCTTTTATTTTGAAGGCCAACAGAATACGTGTTTGGTGTGTTTTCTGTCAACAAAATCCTACATTCAGTATTTATTACATTTCTATAATATTTATTATACATTTGGGAACGACAAAGCATTAACAAACAATATGATGTATTTATTAACATGTAAAGTATATTTATCTCCAATTTTTTTTTTTATTAATTACTTATATATTAACTTGAGTACTTTGGCTACATACTTCACTTACCGCATACTTATGTCGTACTTACACCAGTGGCGGGCCGTGCATTTTCTACCTGAGCCTTCGGTGCTGATATTGTTTACATAAATACGCGCATGACGGGATGCGGCGTCATTAACGGACAATGATGTAGTTCACGTCAACAAGAACCATCACATTTAGTTAAAACACAACAGGACAAAACAATCCAACAAAACTGCGTCACTAAAACACTGCACTCAAGAGAACGAGCCACGATCGGAAGGAACGATGTTAACTACCGTAAAATTCACCACCGCACTCACCCAAGGAGGCGCGATGGAAAACCGGCTGAGCTAGCCTCTCTGGCGCTAACCTCTCTGGTGCTAGCCTCTCTGGTGCAAACCTCTCTGGTGCTAGCTTCTTTGGCGCTAATCTCTCTGGTGCTAGCTTCTCTGGCGCTAATCTCTGGCGCTAGCCTCTCTGGCACTAACCTCTCTGGTGCTAGCTTCTCTGGTGCTAACTTCTCTGGTGCTAACTTCTCTGGTGCTAGCTTCTCTGGTGCTAGCTTCTCTGGCGCTAACCTCTCTGGTGCTAATCTCTCTGGTGCTAGCTTCTCTGGCGCTAGCCTCTCTGGCGCTAACCTCTCCGGTGGAGAACCAAGCTAGGTGACACCGTGGCGGGTGAGAGGCGCCGCGGCACGAGTAGCAGCTGCTGCCGCCGGCTGCACTATTTGAGCTCAAGTAAACAATACTGAAAATTCAGTAGAAAAATGAAAACTGTTGTCAGCGTTAGCTGCAGCAGCTAGCTCCCGGGTAGCGGGACCAGCCCCGGCCCGACGGTCAACAACAACAGCAACAACATTCACTCACCACATGCCGTCACTTAAAGACAAAGTCCATCCTCCTCTCTTTGTTAAACAGTTCAATGACGCGTTTGTTCAGTTTATCGGTGCGCTTCAGTTCCAGTAACAGCTCCTTCTCCATTTAGTAAATCCACCAGCTAGTCCGTTTCTCCTCCTCCTTCAGCCATTGAGTGTTAAAACACTAAACATGTATAACTTCTCTTATGTTTCAGGCTGAATTCTTCTTGCTCTACTGAGTTCTGCTAGCAGCTAGCTAGCTTTCTGTTGGCTAAAGTCACGCTGACCCACTGACCAATCACAGCGCATGTTAATGCAGACTTATAGATTTACTCACACATTTATATATATACTAACATATACTTTTACTCACATGTATTTATATATTTACTTCCTAGAATTTTTTTCTGGGAAAATTATAGAAATGTCTAATAATGTTATTGGACGTTTTTAATCATGACGTTTTCCATAAATCTTATTGAAATGACCTTAAAAACAAAGTTTTCTTCCGATCAATAACGTTGATCAACATTCCTGCAGTAACAACCAATCGATCGATCACTTCCTCTCTCAGGCGTCGTCGTGGATTTCGCCGGTTTGACATTAGCTGAAGTTCTTCATAAATTGGGGGCGGGACGATCGAGCGCCGGAGGACCTGTCAATCACAGCGTAGGGGCGGAGCTACTGGTGTCGCTGGGTCAGAGGGTCAGCAAAGGTGAGCGGTCGATGAAGATGAAGATGGTGTCGATGAGGATGATGGTGTTGATGAAGTTGATGTTTGTGGGTACTTGCAGGTGAGGCCTGGCTGCAGCTCCACTATGAGGATCCGGCCCCGAGTCCAGACCAGATCAGCAGACTGCAGAGCGCTCTGACTCTGGGGTCACATGACGCTTTGGGGTCACATGACACTCTGGGGTCACATGACACTCTGGGGTCACATGACGCTCCAACACGGACTCTAGTGGAGGAAATTCTGCTTCCTCAGTGACGCAATAAAGTTTACAAGAGATTTAAATCAACTTTACGGAGACGAAAGCAGCTTCTTTATACGAGAACTTTATATTTTAATCTCCAATACGTTCATTAGTTTGCTATATTTAATATTAATCCCCTGAATCTATAAACTTAATGACTCTCCACCTGCAGAACGTCGAGGTTCCACTGACGTTCTGAAGCCTCGAGTTCAGCTCTTTAAGCGTCGCCATTTTCTTTTTAGGAACCAGAAGTGACCTGAGATGCAATGTCAATATTTACACCAACATGTATGTGATCACAATACAGACATGTAATAAAATAATTATAATAATTAATAAAAGTGACCTTTCTGGTACAAAGCCTCTGGTTGTTATTGTGTCTGAATAAAATGTTGGAAAAGCTAAAAAAAAAAGAACAGACCAAGACGTTTCGTCGCAATATGAGACACTCAACTTTATTTAAACAAATCTCAATGACAAAAACTGACTCCAAGCATAAAAAAGTGAATCTAACAGCTCTAGCGATTCCTTATTTATAAAAAAATACAAACAGAAAGATATCGGCCGGCGTCCCCTGGCGTCTGAAGGTCTGACCGGTGAACTCGGCAGACCCGCGCCGCCGCCGGGACGAGTCGTGCGCTCGTCTGTTGCCATGGCGACAGAGCGAGGTCAGAGGTCAGTGGGCGACGGAGTTCAGCGGCTCGGCTCGGATGTTTCCCAAATCCAGAGACGAGTCCGTCTCCTCGTCGATCTCTCCGATCACGGCCCTGAAGCAGTTATGAAAGTTACTTCAATGGTTCACGAGGAAAATAACAGAATGAAGGTTTATTATTATTTACCATCGTTTCAAAAATAATTTCTAGGTTTTTAAATGAATGTAAAGCGTCAAAAATACGAGATGTATTAATACTAAAGAGTTAATGTATTAGTACAGCTTTGTACCAGCGCTCTGTGTGAACTGAAGGTTATGGGATGTCTCAACATTGATTGACAGGTGACTCACACGTTGTCGCCCCTGACGATGTAGAGGCCCAGCACCACCTGCTCCACGCCCTGACTGGAGCTGAACACGCGCTCGTGACTCTCGTCCAGGATCAGGTTGATGGTCTGATCGAAGCCCTTCAGAGTGCCCTGAACACACCACACACACACACACACACACACACACACACACACACACACACACACACACACAGTATTGTTTATTGGTAAATGTACTTCATATATTCGGAGTTTCTCCTGATTCTCTGCAGCGACAAACAACCCATAAACTACGACGAAGAGTCGACTTTAACCCAATAATTTACATGAATTATTAAAAAACATAATTTAACGACCCGCTTTGGATAAACTTAAGGCAAAGTGAAAAAAGACAAGTTACCGAAAAAGGTAATTAATGTCTGAATATTTCTAATGCTTTACTCATTAAACATTCATATTTATATCTGCTTTTGGGGGCTATTCCAAAAAAATATTGACATGTGTCAATATTTACAAACATAAATGCAGCAGAAACATCAGATTTAATAGGAAAACATTTTACTGATCAATCAATATGATTGATCAGTAAAATGTTTTCCTATTAAATCTGAAAGTACTTCCAGTACTAGTACTTTTAATCCTAGTTGAGTACTTCTACAGTGTGATATTAGTACTTTGACTTAAGTGCATGTACTCACTGAACAAAGGCATTTAAACTCACCACAATCATTCTCCCGTCTGAGGTGACGATGGCCACGGTACCTGAACGCACCATTAAAGAAACAACACCCCTTTATGGACAAAACAAGTTAAATAATAATTAAATACTAATAATAATTACATTAAAACACAATAACTGACTGAACTATCTATCTAACTATTACCAATAATCCCGCACGACTAAACAGAGAAACTGCGTCACTTTACGTCAACAAAACAATAAATAAACACGCCTGCTAGCTTTTGCGCTAAGCTAACTAGCGTTAGCTCATTCATTCTGACGGGCGGTTAGCATGTGAGCTAGCAGCAGGATACGGTTGATGTAGCTCTCCAGCGCGGTGGACATGTTTCCTGGCGGGAGTATTTATCCGGGAGACGCGTCGGTGAATGTTTCCGCCCGGTAGCTGGCGGTGAACCGGCGCAGAGAGATGCTATAACGGGGAACGGAGACGACGCACCGGGAACAGACCGAACTCATCCACCGCAGAGCCTCTGCAGAGCCACCGAGCAGCAGGCGGGAGGAGAGCGCCGAGCGAAACGTCACATCCGGTTGAGTTTTACAGAAATTATTTTTACCGAAATTAACGCTAAATATTACAGAATTATTACGATAATAACTATTATAACGTATTATTATTATAACATATATATTTAATTATTTTTTATCTTAAGGACTAAAATTCACATCCGGTTTGAGTTTTTTCAGAAATGAACGCTTTACTTTTGCTAAATATAAAAAAATACGATAATAATTATAATTATAACTTGTATTCACATAATTACTATTTTTGAAACTTAATGCTGTTTTTGCATATATAACCAGAATAGTTAAAATACTGCTGATTATAATTAATAAATAAAAGACTCAATAAATACATAGATTATATCACAAAATTAAAAACCTGAAATTAATGTAAACAAGAAATACAATGGGAAATACTTAAACATGAAAATTGATAATTATTTGAAGAATATATAATGATGTATTAGATTTGTAATATTCTTTATATAGGTTTGTCTTTTTCCATTGTAAAATGTGTGTTAGTTGCACTTCCCTCATTCCCATGATAAACAAAAGTCTCTCTAGATAATGCAGATGTATACTGTATGTATATTGTTTCATTTAAATAATTGTATATATGCTATCTGTGTTGTGTAAAGTGGCTAAAACACAATATTTCCCTCGTGAATTCCCCCTGTGATTAAATTAAATGAACCTGTTTAATTAAAAACAAACATGGAGTCGAGTTCTCCCAGCAGGTCTTCATCTTTATTGTTGCTCAGTAGTCGTCCATACAAAGGGGGGTGAGGAGAGCAGTGGAGCCCGACGGACAAACACCAGGAACGTCATGCTACCAAAGTATTAAATTTGTACAAAAATACTTTACAACATCCCTGTTCCTTTAAAGAAAATACAGTTTGGTTGGTTGGTGAAGCTACATGGAAACTAATCTGACCCACTATTTCAAATGGCAGTGCAATGCGTGTGTGTGCATGTGCGTGTGTGTGTGTGCGTGTGCGTGTGTGTGTGTGCATGTGTGTGTGTGCGTGTGTGCGTGTGCGTGTGTGTGTGTGCGTGTGTGTGTGTGGGCGGATGTCTTGCTGAGGTGAATCACTAGAGTGCAAATCCCTGCAATGTTATATACACACACACACTCACTCACACACACACACACACACACACACACACACACACACACACACACACACACACACACACACACACACACACACACACACACACACATTACAGGAGCTAAAGTTAATACAGATGCAAAAATTACTCAATAAATAAATACATGAAAGAAATTAAGAAAGAAATGTGCAGGTTCATTTCAAAATTTAAAATATACACAAAAATAGAAAAATAAAAAAATAAATCTTTTTTTAAAACAACTTAGTTATTTGAACTAATTCATTTTCATGTGTAATTATTTCCGTATTTATTAATTTATGTTTTATTTACTTTTCTATTTTTTTAAATTTAAATCTTTTATTTATTGTGTAATTTATGTATGTATTATAATGCAGCTTTAGTCCTACACACACACACACACACACACACACACACACACACACACACACACACACACACACACACACACAGTTAATACATGCGCACAAACACAGTGTGTATGGCTTTAGCTCTCACATCGAACCCTCTTGAAGCCACGCCCCTCAACTCTGTTTTCATTGGTGGAATAGATTGTGTCCGCTGAGCGCTAAAAATGCTAACAGCGCTAATCACCTGGAAAGGCTACCACCCAGTTACCATAGTTACCACCACCAATAGGACTGTTGTGTAACGTTAGCCATAAAATGGGGAATGCTAACCACGTGCTCACTGAATACCAGCTAGCTGTGTTAGCCCTAAATATATACTTGTGGTAGCCTTGTGTTAGCTTGTGAGCTAAACAAGTATTGGTTCTGTTAGCCAGATGTTCGCTCTGTGTTAGCATTGTGCTAGGTGTGTGCTAACCATATAATGGCTTTGTTAGTCAGGTGTTGACCATGGGTTAGCTGTGTGCAAACGTCTGAGTGTGTTGGCTAGCCTTGTGTTAGCTGTGTGCTAACATCTAGGTGTGTTGGCTAGATGTTAGCCTTTCCCTAGCTGTGAGCTAACCAAATACTAGCTGTGTTTACCAGAGGATAGCTATATGTTAGCCTTGTGCAAGGTGTGTGCAAACCAATCACTGGCTTTGTTAGCCAGTTGTTAGCTACGGGTTAGCTGTGTGCTAACATCTAGGCGTGTTGGCTAGATGTTGGCTAGTCTTGTGTTAGCTGTGTGCTAACCATACATTTGCCAAGTTATGTTTGCTAGGTGGTAACCAGAGCTACTATTAGCCGTGTGCTAAGTGTACACCTGATGCTAGCCACATGTTAGGCTACGCTAGCCCTGTGCTAACTGTATGCTAGCACTCAGGGAGGGTTTCTTCAAGCGTTTGGTGCCGAGGGTTCTGATTGGCCAGTTTAAATAGTGAGTTCAGACCTTGGTGAGAGCTGGAAGATGTTGACATCGCTCCAAAATAAACACACACACACACACACACACACACACACACACACACACACACACACACACACACACACACACTGGATTTACTGTCACAGGTTTCCTGTTGGATCAGGGTTTTTTCGTGTTGTGTTCGTGGTCATGAGGTGAAGGTTTCGGGGTCTCGATGTGAGCGGCGACGCGTCTGAACCGTTTTTTAAAATCTATTTTACATCTTTTTAGGTTCAGTCGCCACGGAAACAAACAAACAAATAAACAAACAGAGAAAACCGACAACAGTCAATCAAAAAACACACCGATCGATTAGCATAATAGATCACTGTTACTGGGGATGGGCGGGGGAGGGCGGGGGGGGGGGGGGGGGGGGGGGGGGGAGTCGGGGGAGGGGCATGCTTGGCTTCTTCCTGGTAGCTGATTGGTTGGCTTGCCTGTCGAGGAGAACCAATCACAGACGGCGGAGAAGATGTTGTTTTCTGATTGGTTCCAGCCAATCAGCTGCGTCTCTCAGAACCGCCGTCTTGGCTGCCTATTGGTCGAGGGAAGAAGAGAGGGGCGGGGCAAAGCCGAGACGAGGATATGAAGTGGGAGGGGCTTAACTGGCCTTGTGTTTAACACACACACACACACACACATAACATACACACACACACACACACACACACACACACACACACACACACACACACACACATACGTACACAGTGTGGCCAGTCCAACAGGTGTAAACAGTAGAAAAAGATTCTTATTGAACTGCTCAGTGTCATCATCATCATTATCATCATCATCATCATCATCATCATCATGGCACAGAACTTAAATCTTAACAGTGAACCCTCTGTCTAGTTTCATCAGGGATGCTCCGATCAATACCCGATAACTTAAATTTCTGTCTTAACATTGACATAATATATAATAATAATAAAAAAATAAAAACATTAAACAGTGTTTTCCATCATCCGGGCTGCGTATCCTTTAATTTGTCGATGCTAATAAAAAATTAAAAAAACCTTTACTGAATGTTTTTCAGTCTAAATCGCCATGAGGTCCATTTAGTCGCTGTTGTGAAGCTTTTGATCAAGTCACATGATCTTCCTCTGCAGATTGGGTTGGCTCAGTTGTCAATGTTTACATTTCCAGCTATTTTAGGACTTTTCGTCCAAGTTTACTTAAATATTGCTAACGGTGCTAGCCTGATAGCATTGTATGCCTTGTTGTGTCTCTTCTTCTGAACCTGAACTAACTTTCAACCTAAAAATAATGAATATATATAATAATATATAATAATTAAATAATATAAACTTAAGGTCCGTCTGCCCACAACGTGGAGAACACCAGCGAGACTTTGAATCAATGTTTAAGAACAGAACCGATCAGTGATCAGTGTCGGGTCGGAGCATCCCTCGTCTCCATGGGAATCCGTTTGCCCATCAGCAGGTTCTGGGTTCTGGAGTCCCATCAGTCTTTGTGCTGCTGTGGTCCCGGCCCAGTACGACCAGAAGCTTCTGATTCTAGTAAGACGGAGCGAGGTGGAACAGGAGTCCCGGTTCTGGACTCGTGGTCCTGGTTCTGGATCAGTACACACAAAGAACCCAAAGCCGGACCAGCGAGGGCGATGGCCGTGGCTTCAGTTGGACCAGAACCCATTTGTCTTGGACCAGTAAGCCGTGGTTCTGTAACCACTAAGACCAGAGCCCACGGGTCTTGGACCAGTGAGCCCACTAGCTGATGCTCTGGCTTTAGTGGGATCAGTGGTGATGATTCTCTTACAACTGAGACCAGAACCCGAATGTCCTGAACCAGTAAGCCCAGTGGTTGTGGCTCTGGCTTCAGTCGGACCAGTAGCCCAGGTTCTAAGATCGTAGAACCAGTAACCATTCATCTTAAACCAGTATATCCATCAGCTGTGGCTCCGGCTTCCATAGAATCAGCAGCCGTGGCTCTGGGCTCTAGAACCAGTAGTTCTGGCTATGGTTCCAGTAGTTCAGTAGTTATAGTTCTGGTTCCAGTGACACCAGTAGGACCAGAATGCAGCACTGGTTCCAGTGAGAGGGTGAGGCGCTGCTCCGGTCCATCAGTGTGCTTTCAGGCTGCTTCAGCAGTTCAAAGGTCAAAGGTCAGAGTTCATCCACAGGGTGTGTGTAGCACCATGGTGGGGGGAACCAGTTTGGACGGGTCTAAACCAGTTTGATTCAACTTAGTTTCACTGTTCTCCAGTCCAATCTGGTTGGAACCGGTTCAATCCAGTTTCCTTTAGCTATACGGATTTATTATTCACCTGACCCATCCCAAGCCCCGCCCCCAGCCCGTCTCCCGGTTGGCTCCACTTGATGGGACCGCCGTCTTCCTCCTGGCCAATCGAGTACTCCGAAGGCCCCAGGTCGCTGCCGATTGGCTGAGGGGAGTGGCCGCTGTTGGCCACGTCGTCGCTGTGATTGGCCAGCGGCGAGGCGGAGGAGGAGGCGGGGTTCCGGCTGATGACGAGCTCCAGGTGGTTCGGGGACTCGGCGATCAGCGGAACCACGAGGCAGCAGTCGAAGTCCCGGGTTCTCACGTGGTTGATCTGGAAGAGACGCAGCGGGTCAGGGTTCTGTTGCCGGGCGGCCTGGCGGCAGGTGAGACAGATTGTTTCCTACCTGTAGCATGCGGTCGTAGGTTCGCAGCCCGCCGCGCTCCGCCGGGCCGCCGGGCCGGATGTTGTTGACGTAAACGCCGCGGTCCAACATGCCGTCAGACACGCTGAAGCCGAAGTCCTCCAGGTCAGAGAACTTCTCCAGGGTCAGCTGAGAACCCAGACACAGAACCGTCAGGACCACAGGTTCTACTGCCAGGTTCTACTGCGTTCTACTGACAGGTTCTACTGACAGGTTCTACTGCGTTCTACTGCGTTCTACTGACAGGTTCTACTGCCAGGTTCTACTGACAGGTTCTACTGACAGGTTCTACTGACATGTTCTACTGACAGGTTCTACTGCGTTCTACTGACAGGTTCTACTGACAGGTTCTACTGACAGGTTCTACTGCGTTCTACTGACATGTTCTACTGACATGTTCTACTGCGTTCTACTGACAGGTTCTACTGACATGTTCTACTGACAGGTTCTACTGACAGGTTCTACTGCGTTCTACTGACAGGTTCTACTGACATGTTCTACTGACAGGTTCTACTGACAGGTTCTACTGCGTTCTACTGACAGGTTCTACTGCGTTCTACTGACATGTTCTACTGACAGGTTCTACTGACAGGTTCTACTGCGTTCTACTGACATGTTCTACTGACAGGTTCTACTGACATGTTCTACTGACAGGTTCTACTGCGTTCTACCGACATGTTCTACTGACAGGTTCTACTGACATGTTCTACTGACATGTTCTACTGACAGGTTCTACTGACAGGTTCTACTGCGTTCTACTGACATGTTCTACTGACAGGTTCTACTGACATGTTCTACTGACATGTTCTACTGACAGGTTCTACTGCGTTCTACTGACATGTTCTACTGACATGTTCTACTGACAGGTTCTACTGACAGGTTCTACTGCGTTCTACTGACAGGTTCTACTGATATGTTCTACTGACAGGTTCTACTGCATTCTACTGACATGTTCTACTGACATGTTCTACTGACATGTTCTACTGCGTTCTACTGACAGGTTCTACTGACATGTTCTACTGACATGTTCTACTGACAGGTTCTACTGACAGGTTCTACTGCGTTCTACTGACATGTTCTACTGACATGTTCTACTGCGTTCTACTGACAGGTTCTACTGACATGTTCTACTGACATGTTCTACTGACATGTTCTACTGACAGGTTCTACTGCGTTCTACTGACAGGTTCTACTGACAGGTTCTACTGACAGGTTCTACTGCGTTCTACTGACATGTTCTACTGACATGTTCTACTGCGTTCTACTGACAGGTTCTACTGACATGTTCTACTGACAGGTTCTACTGACAGGTTCTACTGCGTTCTACTGACAGGTTCTACTGACATGTTCTACTGACAGGTTCTACTGACAGGTTCTACTGCGTTCTACTGACAGGTTCTACTGCGTTCTACTGACATGTTCTACTGACATGTTCTACTGACAGGTTCTACTGACAGGTTCTACTGCGTTCTACTGACATGTTCTACTGACAGGTTCTACTGACATGTTCTACTGACAGGTTCTACTGCGTTCTACCGACATGTTCTACTGACAGGTTCTACTGACATGTTCTACTGACATGTTCTACTGACAGGTTCTACTGACAGGTTCTACTGCGTTCTACTGACATGTTCTACTGACAGGTTCTACTGACATGTTCTACTGACATGTTCTACTGACAGGTTCTACTGCGTTCTACTGACATGTTCTACTGACATGTTCTACTGACAGGTTCTACTGACAGGTTCTACTGCGTTCTACTGACAGGTTCTACTGATATGTTCTACTGACAGGTTCTACTGCATTCTACTGACATGTTCTACTGACATGTTCTACTGACATGTTCTACTGAGAGGTTCTACTGCGTTCTACTGACATGTTCTACTGACAGGTTCTACTGACAGGTTCTACTGCATTCTACTGACAGGTTCTACTGACAGGTTCTACTGACAGGTTCTACTGACATGTTCTACTGACAGGTTCTACTGACATGTTCTACTGCGTTCTACTGACAGGTTCTACTGAGATGTTCTACTGAGTTCTACTGACATGTTTTACTGACAGGTTCTACTGCGTTCTACTGACAGGTTCTACTGACAGGTTCTACTGACAGGTTCTACTGACATGTTCTACTGCATTCTACTGACAGGTTCTACTGACAGGTTCTACTGACAGGTTCTACTGCGTTCTACTGACAGGTTCTACTGACAGGTTCTACTGACAGGTTCTACTGCATTCTACTGACAGGTTCTACTGACATGTTCTACTGCGTTCTACTGACAGGTTCTACTGACATGTTCTACTGCGTTCTACTGACATGTTCTACTGACATGTTCTACTGACAGGTTCTACTGACAGGTTCTACTGCTTTCTACTGACAGGTTCTACTGACAGGTTCTACTGCGTTCTACTGACAGGAAGTGCATTCAGGTAGAGTTGCTTTGAGGGCTCATGGTCACCTTGTGGAGTTCCACAGGGTTCTGGTTCAGGATCTCGTTCACTTCCTGCCTCATCTTCCTCATGGCGAAGGCCCGGCGCTGCGGGTCAGAGGGCAAGGTGCTGGAGCGGCTGCTCACCTGAGGAACGCACAAGGTTCTGAGCGCGTGAAAGACAGAACGCAGGCGTAGCTAGCTGTCAGGGGTCAGAGGTCAGGGTTCAGAGGTCAGGGTTCAGGAGTCAGAGGTCAGGGTTCAGAGGTCAGGGTTCAGGAGTCAGAGGTCAGGGTTTAGAGGTCAGGGGTCAGGGGTCAGAGGTCAGAGGTCAGTCCGCGTTACCTGCGGTTTGGAGTTGCTGCGCTCCTGGAAGCTGGCCTGGCGCCCCAGGGTGCTGCGCAGGGGGGCGGGGTCATGGTTCAGGCTGAGGCTGGAGCCGGACATGATGGTTGCCTGGAGACCGCCGATCAAAGACAGCCAATCACAGACAGTCAAGAAAGTAACGTTGATCATCACTAACAAGGAGGCTGCTGGGAGTCTGACCTCTGACCCCGCCTCCACGACCACACCAGACAGACAGGTTCTACTGACAGGTTCTACTGACAGGTTCTACTGCGGCCTACTGACAGGTTCTACTGACAGGTTCTACTGACAGGTTCTACTGCGGCCTACTGACAGGTTCTATTGTTTCTTTTTCTGATAGGATTTACCGCTGTTCTAATGACGGGTTCTACTGCTGTTCTAATGACGGGTTCTACTGCTGTTCTAATGACGGGTTCTACTGCTGTTCTAATGACGGGTTCTACTGCTGTTCTGCTATAACAGGACGGAGGGATTTTGTTTCAGATCTTTTATCTCTTATTTAATTTGACTTGGTAAACGTTCTCCGGTTCCTTCCCGCATCTCTCAAGCTCCTCAGCCAATCACAGTCAAGGACTCATCAGACGCATGCATGCCTGCACAGATCTGCTTCATGGCAAAACAAACTACCCATCAGGCCTTGCACAAGCTCTCCCAGCATGCCTTGCTCAAACTGCCATGCCCGGTGCAACGGGACTCTGCCACGAGATTGGTCAGAAGCCGGTGATGTCACTCAAATGTCACAATGACGTCACCGTGGTCAGTGTAGCTTAAAGAGCAGAGGTGTCAAGTAACAAAGTACAAATACTTCGTTACTTTACTTAAGTAGAAATGTTGGGTATCTATACTTTACTGGAGTATTTATTTTTCAGACGACTTTTTACTTATACTCCTTACATTTTCACGCAAATATCTGTACTTTCTACTCCCTACATTTTAAAAATAGCCTCGTTACTATTTCATTTTGGTTTGTTTTCACTCCGGCTTGTCATCGTTCAAAAACACACACAAGAAACCTCTCCGCCCCGTGGCGCACAGATACGTGCGCGCGCACACAGGTGAGCGGTGAGCACACACACACACACACACACACACACACACACACACACACACACACACAGCAGGGGACAGAGAGCGTCGAAAAATATGTCGCGTGAAAAGTAGACCGCTATATCTGCGTTTTAAACGCTGCCAGGGTGAAGATGCAACAGCAGCTCTCCTGTGAGGAGCAGCGGAGTTC
>NC_136608.1:17777138-17779638 GCF_910589615.1 Taurulus bubalis | reverse complement strand
AATACTACTACTTGCTCAGTACTACTCCTCCTAGAATACTACTACTTGCTCAGTACTACTCCTCCTCCTAGAATACTACTACTTGCTCAGTACTACTCCTACTAGAATACTACTACTTGCTCAGTACTACTCCTCCTCCTAGAATACTACTACTTGCTCAGTACTACTCCTCCTCCTAGAATACTACTACTTGCTCAGTACTACTCCTCCTAGAATACTACTACTTGCTCAGTACTACTCCTCCTCCTAGAATACTACTACTTGCTCAGTACTCCTCCTCCTAGAATACTACTACTTGCTCAGTACTCCTCCTCCTACTAGAATACTACTACTTGCTCAGTACTACTCCTCCTAGAATACTACTACTTGCTCAGTACTACTCCTCCTACTAGAATACTACTACTTGCTCAGTACTACTCCTCCTCCTAGAATACTACTACTTGCTCAGTACTACTCCTCCTAGAATACTACTACTTGCTCAGTACTACTCCTCCTAGAATACTACTACTTGCTCAGTACTACTCCTCCTCCTAGAATACTACTACTTGCTCAGTACTACTCCTCCTAGAATACTACTACTTGCTCAGTACTACTCCTCCTAGAATACTACTACTTGCTCAGTACTACTCCTCCTCCTAGAATACTACTACTTGCTCAGTACTACTCCTACTAGAATACTACTACTTGCTCAGTACTACTCCTCCTCCTAGAATACTACTACTTGCTCAGTACTACTCCTCCTCCTAGAATACTACTACTTGCTCAGTACTACTCCTCCTAGAATACTACTACTTGCTCAGTACTACTCCTCCTCCTAGAATACTACTACTTGCTCAGTACTACTCCTCCTAGAATACTACTACTTGCTCAGTACTCCTCACCTCCAGCTCTCGGAGGATGCCGCTCTGGCCGCAGGTCTCCAGATCCTCCAGAGCCTGAGACCAGAAGTTCTCCTCCTGGTCCGGTTCTGTCCCATCGTGTCCCACAGTGAACCTGAGGTCAAAGGTCAAAGGTCAGCCAATCAGAGAGAAGAACATCCTGATGGACACACACACACACACACACACACACACAGGAGGCTGGAGGAGGTCATGCTGGTGAGACTCGTGAGGGACAACATGTGCAGTGACGACATACACATCCAGCGGGTGTATGTGTCATAGAGGCAGTGAGGCAGGGGTCAAAGGTCACCAGGTGAGGGCTTTCTGCTGGAGGTAGGGACAGAGGACTGTGTGGGGGTCAAAGGTCAGTGTGGTACCTGCTGTCAGTGATTAGACCGCTGGGCAGATTACGTCCTCTGCAGACAGAGACACACAGCTGTTACTGCTGTTAGCTCCCGGCTAGCAACTCCCACCGGGTTGAATGAGGAACGCTAACACGCTAATGTATGGAGGATTAAAGCTGCCGATATAATAAATAAATTACCAAACAAATCAATTAATAAAATAATAAAGAAAGACATTTTAAAATAAAAAATAAATCTGGTTTAAAATAATGTATATGAACATAAATAAATAAATAAAATGTATTTATATAATTGGCAAAATGTTTATTTTTGTATTTATTGATTTCCAAATGTAGTATTTTCTGTTAATATTTATATCTGTTGTTGAAATAAATGTATTTCTTGGCTATTATTTTGAAATAATCTCTTATGGAAAGAAAGTAGACATGTTATTGACTTAACAACAGAGTGTTTACATGTCTTTTTTGTATTTAAGCTGTAAGCGAGTTTATCTCCTTCACAGTTTCTTTTGCAATATGATTTCTCCTTTTTTGTTATTTGTTTTTGCTATATATATTTTGTATTTCTTTATCTGTAATCTGTATCTTATTATATTCCTTTAAATCCCCATCCGTTGTAATCGCTCTCATGAATATTAATTGTTTGATTTTCTTCATTCGAGTCATTCTAACGGATACAAACCTGTTAGAACATGAACAGAAATGACAAATTAAGCGCTCACCCTCCCAGCGGGGGGCGGTCCCAGTCGTCGTCGCTCAGGCCCAGGTCTGACAGCGGATTGGCTCTCTGGCGGGCGGAGCAAGACGATTGGCTGTTGGTCGTCTTGGCGTTGCGCCACTCGTGGAAGCTGTACGGAGACGACTGGAACGGCGGAGCTGCACACAGAGACGTTTTCATTACCGCGGTCGTGCCTCCACGCTCCGGAAAGGTCAAAGGTCAAAGGTCAGACGCTTGGCCTCCTACCCGGCGCGGCGAAGCTGCCGTCCATGTTGGACCCGTCCCAGGACTCCACGGCGCTGTCCACCGACGGCAGTGCGCCGAACGCACGCTGGCCGGGTGCAGGCGTCACCATGACGATGGGCTCGTCCACCCCGTCCTGGTGCTCGTGGACAAGCCCCGCCCCCGTGCCCAGGCCTGAGCCAATCATACAAGACTTCGGGCTCGACACTAAAAAAGGAAAGAGAACGGATCAGAGACAGAACATAACGCAGGAAGAGCACAATCACTGTGTGTGTGTGTGTGTGTGTGTGTGTG
>NC_136608.1:17764868-17771638 GCF_910589615.1 Taurulus bubalis | reverse complement strand
CACACACACACACACACACAGAGGTGGGTGTTTGGGTTGTGACAGGAGGAAAGGTCAGAGGTCAGGAAGCAGCTTTATAAAAGATTACATCTTATTTGTGTAATCTTTCATTAGATCATTTATCTGCATGCGAGTAGACTGCTGTGATGCGTTCAGGGAATTTGTGTCAGATATCTTTATATTTACTATATTATAGAATACATATATACATTTTACTGCAGTAAAAGCACTTATACTACACTGTAAAAGTATTCTGTAGTAAATAAATGTCCTGCATTTAAAATGTTACTTCAGTAAAAGTATGTTAGTGGAAAATGTAGCTAAAGTATTAAAACATGTAAATTGTTAAATATGAATAACATTATTTATGCTGTACTTTGATCAACTTCATCATATATGTATTAACTCTTGTATGTTTATGTTTTTTCAAAATAAAAATTGTAATTTGCAAAGAAATCAAAGCAAAAAATAAATAAATCAGATACATTTTAAATTATTCAACTCTGAATTGTGGTGAAGTAAAATGAAAACACACAAAATCTTCATGTATTTCATCACTTTGACCCACAAAGAAACATTCTGTTTATTCCAGTCTGCGTTTGTTAAATTCTACCATGAAACGATCCTCTGTGATTCATAATGATTTTAAATCCTTCTATCTTCCTCTATCGTCGTCTTCTCTGTTGAAATGTGGACAGATTGTTGTCCATATGCTGTCAGATAAACAGCTCATGATGAGTCCTCTGCATTAGTGTTCTCTGTCTGGACGCCTGGTGTGTGTGTGTGTGTGTGTGTGTGTGTGTTTCTACTCTGCTGTGGTGCATTCAGGGCCAGTCTGGTCTGTTTTGTAGATATATATACCGTATATATGCCAGTCTAGTCTGTTCGCTGTGTATTTATACCGTGTTGTGGTGCGTTCAGGGCCTCTCTAGCCTGTCCTTTGTGTATTTATACCGTGTTGTGGTCCGTTCAGGGCCGGTCGGGCCTGTTCTCAGTGTATTTATACCGTGTTGTGGTGCGTTCAGGGCCAGTCTAGTCTGTTCTCTGTCTATTTATACCGTTTTGTGGTGCGTTCAGGGCCCGTCTAGCCTGTTCTCTGTGTATTTAAACCGTGTTGTGGTGCGTTCAGGGCCGGTCGGGCCTGTTCTCTGTGTATTTATACCATGTTGTGGTGCGTTCAGGGTCTGTCTAGCCTGTTCTCTGTGTATTTATACCGTGCTGTGGTGCGTTCAGGGCCGGTCGGGCCTGTTCTCTGTGTATTTATACCATGTTGTGGTGCGTTCAGGGCCTGTGTAGCCTGTTCTCTGTGTATTTATACCATGTTGTGGTGCGTTCAGGGTCTGTCTAGCCTGTTCTCTGTGTATTTATACCGTGCTGTGGTGCGTTCAGGGCCGGTCGGGCCTGGTGTTGAGGCAGGATCTCCATGCGGACAGTCTGACAGGAGGCAGAGAGCAGCTGAGTGGCTTCAGCCAGAGAACAAAACTCCATTGACTTCCCGTCGACAGACAGGATGTGATCTCCTGCATGAAGAGCGCCACATCTACTCTCCAAGAAGAAGAAGAAGAAGAAGAAGAAGAAGTTTCTGTGGTTGGTTAACGTCACCAGTCGTTGGTTCGGGGTCAGAGGTCAGAGGTCAGAGGTCGGGTTACCTGTCTGCTATGCTGGCTGGTTTGACCTTGTCGATGACGATGACCTGCTTGCTGCAGAACATGGAGGTGGACAGAGCCACGCCCAGACTGGAGCCCGTCGCCTTGGCAACCTCTACCAGCAGTGGCCCCGACGCCGTGGCGACCGAATCTGATGGAAGGAAAAAAGTTAGTTTTGACTTTTTCCGCTTCACGGTTTGTCAAGGTCAAATGTGAGTAAGTTCTCAGAGAAAAAAGTCACTGTAGTCTCCATCAAGAGATTGTAGTCTCCGTCGTCATCATGTGACTGGAGATGGAGTCATGTGACTGGAGATGGAGTCATGTGGCTGGAGGTGGAGTCATGTGGCTGCAGGTGGAGTCATGTGGCTGGAGGTGGAGTCATGTGACTGGAGGTGGAGTCATGTGACTGGAGGTGGAGTCATGTGGCTGGAGGTGGAGTCATGTGGCTGGAGGTGGAGTCATGTGACTGGAGGTGGAGTCATGTGACTGCAGGTGGAGTCATGTGGCTGGAGGTGGAGTCATGTGGCTGGAGGTGGAGTCATGTGACTGGAGGTGGAGTCATGTGACTGCAGGTGGAGTCATGTGGCTGGAGGTGGAGTCATGTGGCTGGAGGTGGAGTCATGTGGCTGGAGGTGGAGTCATGTGGCTGGAGGTGGAGTCATGTGACTGGAGGTGGAGTCATGTGACTGCAGGTGGAACTGACCCATCACGGAGACGTCGTACTCCAGCAGCAGCGTGGCTTCCTGTCCGCACTGCTTCAGGATGCTCATGGCCTCCGACAGCGTGCTGCCATGGAGACGGATCCCGTCGATGCTGAGCAACCGGTCACCCGGCTTCACGGTTCCTTCTCTGGAGAGAGGGACAGAAAGAGAGGGAGAGAGAGAGAGGATGGTGTTTTAGACTCTACAGAAGCTCCTGAGGGTTAGAGGTCAAAGGTCAGAGGTCACTCACCTGTCAGCCGGACCACCAGACCTGATGGTTGTTATGACGATCGGGCGTGACTTGTTCCTGTCTTCATGGGCCCCACCTGCAAACACACAGCCGTGTATTAATCATATCACACACATACACACACACACACACACACATACACACACACACACACACAAACACACACACACTCACCTCTGATGACGAAGCCGAAGCTGTTCCCGTCTTTGTGAAGCGTGACCTCTACGTTCTTAAAAACGACCCCTGACCCCTGCACCGCTGCAACACAACAACACACCAGCATGACCTCTGACCTCTCAGTACACCGTCGTGCTTCAGGACGAGTACTCAGCGGTGGGAAAGTATTCACATCCGCTACTGCAGTAAAAGTATTAATACCACATTCTGGAAATAACTGAGAACCTCAGATCTATAAAAGAAAAACGATGTGACGATGCATTCTCCTTTTTAAAGAGTGGATTACAGATGTAGTACAGTAAAAAGTACAATATGTACTCTGAGATGTAGTACAGTAAAAAGTACAATATGTACTCTGAGTTGTAGTATAGTAAAAAGTACAATATGTACCTCTGAGATGTAGTACAGTATAAAGTACTATATGTACCTTTGAGATTTAGTGGAGAAGAAGTAGAAACACGGAAATACCGTAAAATATCTAAAATCTGTACCTGATTAAATGTACTGTACTTATTACTGGTCCCAGGACCTGTAGAAGTACTGGTTCCAGTACCTCTAGAAGTACTGGTCCCAGTACCTCTAGAAGTACTAGTCCCAGTACCTCTAGAAGTACTGGTCCCAGGACCTGTAGAAGTACTGGGACCAATACCTGTATACCAGGGGTGGGCAAACTTTTTGGCTCAGGGGCCACATTGAATAAAAAAATTTGACAGACGGGCCGGGCCAGTATCAGATGGATGGAGAGTGTTTGTGTGAACCTGTCACGGGAGGACAATGTTTAGGACCCAAATGCAGACCACATGAGAGTATCTGGTAAAACAGATTACTGGAGCCAAAGGGAAGGTGGGGAGCCTGTGGTCCGCCACAGGGGGCGCTGGGCGGTGGGAGACCCGTGGCTCTACACTGGACCACGACGAGGCCGGCAGGGGGCGGTGTGAGAATATAACGTACATGACTCAGCTTTTTTGTTCAACTTGCTGGTTAAATCTTCATCAATTTGTTCTACACGCCGAGTCACTGTTCTGCCTGATAAACTCAATTTTTCAAATTAGTTTTTGCTCTCTGGACATAAGAGACCTGCTGTTTCTACCATACATTCTTTCAAAAACTCTCCTTCAGAGAAAGGCTTGCTGGCTTTTGCTCATTTGAATGCTAGCAAAAAACTTGCCTTAGTGCTTGATTCTTGTATAGCAGTTTGGCGGAAAAAAATATTTTGCTGACTCTTTAAATTGGCTGCCAACCTCTTAGCAGTAGCCGCCCGTTCTGTCGTTGACTGTTGGCTAGCATAGTTAGCATGCTTGGCGGAAAAGTGGCGGCTAATATTGTATTCTTTGAATACTGCAATGGTTTCTTGGCAAATAAGACATACTGCCTCTGATCGTACTTCGGTGAAAACGTACTGAGCAGTCCACTCATTAAAGACTCTGCCCTCACTGTGGACTTGTCTTTTCTTGGGTCCACTCATTGTGACAGAAGGGATCAATGCAGGAGGCTGACAGACAGAACCCTATATGTCACATGACATGAGCGCGCAGGGTGGAGTGTGGTTAGTTATGTTAGTTATACTGAGGACAATACTCTGCATGCAGCTGTCAGTTCATTTTACAACTCTAAACCTGTTGTAGTACAAACCCTGTCTCCGGCGACAGAAAGTGATTCATATTACCGTAATGCTTCTAAAGTTAACGCTTTACGACATAATTAAAAAGGATTCTGACCGCTAAGAAGTGGAACTTTTCAGTGTTTTGCGGTATATTACGGTAATAAAAAAAATAAAAAAGTGTGGCCTTGTCTGTGGGATCAGTGGGGGAGGGGTGGGATGGACCAGCAGCACAGCAAGTGTTGTGTGTCGCTCTAGTCCAGCAGAACTCGGCAGGCAGCGGTCCGCACGGCGCTACAAACTGCTGGAACGCCTCTCTGCTCCCGACTTGATTTTCCCAAAGCACGATGACCACAACAGACCAGCGTTGATGTTTCTTCATGATTATTTACTGCACAGCCTCTTTTAGGCTTTTAACTCCTGCTGCAGCAGAACACACGAAAAGCCTAAAAGAGGCTGTGCAATAAATAATCATGAAGAAACATCAACGCTGGTCTGTTGTGGTCATCGTGCTTCAGGAAACTGAACTTGGGAACGGAGAAGCGCTACA
Organism: Taurulus bubalis; assembly: GCF_910589615.1. Taxonomy (NCBI): domain Eukaryota; kingdom Metazoa; phylum Chordata; class Actinopteri; order Perciformes; family Cottidae; genus Taurulus; species Taurulus bubalis. The sequence goes on along the minus strand of NC_136608.1, from coordinate 17,766,714 downwards.
GCGGTCTTTACTATAACTTTTTTTTTTTTTAATGTTATAATAATTATAATACTCGGGATTCACTACGGCCGTAGTTTGCCCACCTCTGCTCTAGAAGTACTGGTCCCGGGACCTGTAGAAGTACTGGTCCCAGTACCTGTAGAAGTACTGGTCCCAGTACCTGTAGAAGTACTGGACCCGGGACCTGTAGAAGTACTGGTCCCGGGACCTGTAGAAGTACTGGTCCCAGTACCTGTAGAAGTACTGGTCCCAGTATCTGTAGAAGTACTGGTCCCAGGACCTGTAGAAGTACTGGTCCCAGTACCTGTAGAAGTACTGGTCCCAGTATCTGTAGAAGTACTGGTCCCAGGACCTGTAGAAGTACTGGTCCCAGGACCTGTAGAAGTACTGGTCCCAGTATCTGTAGAAGTACTGGTCCCGGGACCTGTAGAAGTACTGGTCCCAGTACCTGTAGAAGTACTGGTCCCAGGACCTGTAGAAGTACTCTCTGGCAGTACTTACAGACCGGCGGCAGCTCATACTCGACCTCCAGGACGACTCGCTCCCCGACGTTCTTCAGCAGACTGATGATCTCGTCGTGTCTGAACTTCGACAGGTTGATGCCGTTAACGGCTCGGATGTAGTCGCCCACGTTCAGCTGGTCGCTCCTGCCAGCCGCCATATGATATGAATTATATATATATATATGATATAAATTATCATATATATAAATTATACAGCAGATCATTTTGTTCAGCTGCTCGTCGTTTATGTCACGTTTTCATTATTCAGCTGACGTTTAACCGCTTCATATCTTTACTAATCAAAATGTAAAGTGTCTTAAAGGTTAGTGTGGAGCCTCTGAGGCTGCACATCCCATAATGATCATTTCAACAGAAGCAGATATGTGTGATTCTAACCAAAGACTTTGCTTAAATGAACATATGTGAGTGAGACACCTGGCGGCGATGCCTCCCTGCCGCAGGTTGGAGACCCGGGGCTTCCCGTCTTTGTCGATGCCGCCGGAGACCGTCAGGCCGAGGGTCGTGCCCTCCTTCTTCATGAGCTCCACCACGGAGCAGCCCCGGAACTCATCTACACACACACACACACACACACACACACACACACACACACGCACACACACACACACGCACACACGCACACACACACACACACACACGCACACACACACACGCACAGATTACATTTATAAAATGAAATTATTTGAAAATGAAAATGATTTCCTAAATAGACTGAATTCTAAAAATTACTAAACTATATACTATATAAGTTACTTTTTCCCTCTAATTAAAACAAAAGTAAATTAGTGACTTTGAACCGTTTGAAATTATGTTATGAATATAGTCAGAAATTTAGATCCTGAATACCTCAATCCTGAATACCTCGATCCTAAATACCTCAATCCTAAACACCCTAAATACCTCAATCCTGAATACCTCAATCCTAAATACCTCGATCCTGAATACCCTAAATACCTCAATCCTAAATACCCTAAATACCTCAATCCTGAATACCTCGATCCTAAATACCCTAAATACCTCAATCCTAAATACCTCGATCCTAAATACCCTAAATACCTCAATCCTAAATACCTCAATCCTAAATACCCTAAATACCTCAATCCTGAATTCCTTGATCCTAAATACCTCGATCCTAAATACCCTAAATACCTCAATCCTGAATACCTCGATCCTAAATACCTCAATCCTAAATACCCTAAATACCTCAATCCTAAATACCTCGATCCTAAATACCTCGATCCTAAATACCCTAAATACCTCAATCCTGAATACCTCGATCCTAAATACCTCAATCCTAAATACCCTAAATACCTCAATCCTAA
>NC_136608.1:17759868-17762368 GCF_910589615.1 Taurulus bubalis | reverse complement strand
GATCCACTACTACTACGAGGGCCTAGGATCCACTTCTACTACGAGGGCGTAGGATCTACTTCTACTATGAGGGCCTAGGATCCACTACTACTACGAGGGCCTAGGATCCACTACTACTACGAGGACCTAGGATCCACTTCTACTACGAGGACCTAGGATCCACTACTACTACTACGAGGGCCTAGGATCCACTTCTACTACGAGGGCCTAGGATCCACTACTACGAGGACCTAGGATCCACTTCTACTACGAGGACCTAGGACTCACTTCTACTACGATGACCTAGGATCCACTACTACTACGAGGACCTAGGACTCACTTCTACTACGAGGACCTAGGATCCACTTCTACTACGAGGACCTAGGACTCACTTCTACTACGATGACCTAGGATCCACTTCTACTACGAGGACCTAGGACTCACTTCCAGCTGCTGGTGGAACCGCACGGTGCAGAACCAACAGGAACAGGAGGAACAGACAGAGTGGATCCCAGAGAACAGAACAAAGAGTTACCTGGAATGCTCTGCCTCCTGATGGCCAGCGCTCCATCTGGAGGTCTCGACCCGGCGGAGTGCTTTCCGTACGGCCCCTCATCTGAAACCCAAACAAAAACACATTTTTCTGACTGTCCAGTCTTAACTGGTTCCTGTATTTGGCTCTGAAGCTCCATCACTTCCTCAAAGTGGTATCGAGCCTTTACCAGTTCATCAAACTGGTTCTGAAGCTCCACCAATTACTGCAACTGGTCCCAGCCCTTTACCTGTTCCTTCAGCTGGCTCTAAACCTCAACCAGCTCCTCTAACTGGTTCCAGAAATGCACCAGTTACTTCCTCTAACAACTTCTTACTGCTTTCGCCATCATCTCTTCTGATTGGTGTCAAAGTGAAAGGCTCCCACAATGCATCTGTTCTCACCATCATCATCATCAGACATTGCAGAGTTTCCACCACAGAAATACATCTCAGATTCAATCGTATTTAAAATAAATGGATTTAGTTGACGCTGCTGCTGAGAGCTCTGTGAAGTCATGAATAAAGAAACCAGCGACACAGAGGGATGACCTCATCAGAACAGCGACCAATCCCTGTGGAGAACACAGTGGTGCGTTTGAGTCTGGACCAATCACAGCAGTCCGCTGGGAGTAGCTCAATTTTGACTGAATGGAGCTTGAACGCATCATAATGTAACTCAACATAACCTCTGCTAGCGTTAGCTCCGTTATATTAGCACGCTGCTAACAGCTAACTGCTAACAAGCTAACAGGCTGTGAACATTTTCAGCAGTTTGTTTCTGCTGTAAAGTTGGTCATGTTGAACATAGACGTCTATGGTGGTCGACTGGCTTTTGGCGCCTCGAGTGGCCGTTTGATGAACTGCGATTTATCCGTTCTTTCTGACGTTTATCCACCCGGTTAAATCGATGTGTGTGTGTGTGTGTGTGTGTGAGACGTGAGAACGTTTTATTTTCGGTGGAACGCACAAAACGCCGACATTTGTGTGTTTTTTTATTTATCCTGGTGTGTAAAAACCTTCGGAGGCGACATCAGAAGAGCTGTGAAGACACGTTTATACAGGAGGACGACGAAGACGAGGACGATGAAGACGTTTTACTTTATTACAGTCTGGGGTGGAATTCTATTTCTGGTCTTCTGTTGGTTCTATTTCATGTCGTTATACTTTATTCTAATCTGCTCTACATCTATTCTGTTCTGTTTGGTTCCAGTAGCTCACACACACACACACGCACACACACACACACACACACACACACACACACACACACACACACACACACACGCACGCACGCACGCACACACACGCACACACACACACACACACACACACACACACACACACACACACATACACACACACACACCATAGCTAACTGAAGATGAAAGCCTCCTCCACATGTGGGACAGCAGTATCTCTCTCTTTCAGTCTCACACTGTACACATAGTACATATATATGTGTATTTATATGTACATATATGTATGTATTATATATGTACTATGTGTACACACTGCATTCCACATTGTGAAAATGCTCAGTTAAGTAAAAATACTAGTACAACACAGTGAAATACTTTTTTACAAGAAAAAGTACCAATACCACACAGTAAAAATACTGTTCCATTAGTACATATTATATCATTAGATGTGTGTATAAGTATCTTCGGCGTATCTGTATAGTTTTACACAAAATATAGTTTATAATTGTTTATTTTTATAAAGCGAATATATTAATATATATATATGATCAATAAGGAAAATAACTGTTCAGCTTTATTTCTTTAATGAACTGAAATGTTTACTTGTATATATTTATAATATTATGTATATTTAATATCCACTGAGGGTTTTGTGATCTATTTTTAATCCTCACACTTTAATTCAAAGAGTTTGTGTTAAAACCTCAAAACACACAAATAAACATCAGAAAGTAAATAAATGAATACAAACTTCTTTAAATTAAAAATAATCGAATTTGAACAAAATC
>NC_136608.1:17752368-17754868 GCF_910589615.1 Taurulus bubalis | reverse complement strand
AGAACCAGAACAAGAGAACCAGAGAACCAGAGAACCAGAGAACCAGAACAAGAGAACCAGAACAAGAGAACCAGAGAACCAGAACAAGAGAACCAGAGAACCAGAGAACCAGAACAAGAGAACCAGAGAACCAGAGAACAAGAACCAGAACCAGAGAACCAGAGAACCAGAACCAGAAAACCAGAACCAGAGAACCAGAACAAGAGAACCAGAACAAGAGAACCAGAGATCGAGAACCAGAGAACAAGAGAACAAGAACAAGAGAACAGAACCAGCAATGTATATATATATATATATATATATATATATATATATATATATATATATATATATATATATAGTAATTGTGCTGTTGTCACTCTTAGTACTTCTACTACTACTTCCTGTTTACAGACATAGAAGTCAAAAAGTATTCATGTATGTACATCGGATGTAATAATGACACACACAGCGGCTGCAGCTGTTACTATGGCAACAAGCTGATGAATAATTGAGGGGGAAAGAGCGACCCCGCACAGAGAGTGATTTAGAGATGAAAGAGTTCACACACACACAGTCACATAGTCACACACACAGTCACATAGTCACACACACAGTCACATAGTCACACACACATTGTCACAAACACACAGTCACATAGTCACACACACATTGTCACAAACACACAGTCACATAGTCACACACACATTGTCACACACACACAGTCACATAGTCACACACACATTGTCACAAACACACAGTCACATAGTCACAAACACATTGTCACACACACACACAGTCACATAGTCACACACACATTGTCACAAACACACAGTCACATAGTCACACACACATTGTCACACACACACAGTCACATAGTCACACACACATTGTCACAAACACACAGTCACATAGTCACACACACAGTCACATAGTCACACACACAGTCACACAGTCACACAGTCACATAGTCACACAGTCACATAGTCACACACACATTGTCACAAACACACAGTCACATAGTCACACACACAGTCACACAGTCACACAGTCACACAGTCACATAGTCACACACACAGTCACATAGTCACACACACAGTCACATAGTCACACACACAGTCACATAGTCACACACACAGTCACATAGTCACACACACAGTCACACACACACAGTCACATAGTCACACACACAGTCACACACACACAGTCACATAGTCACACACACAGTCACATAGTCACACACACAGTCACATAGTCACACAGTCACACAGTCACATAGTCACACACACACAGTCACATAGTCACACAGTCACATAGTCACACAGTCACATAGTCACACAGTCACATAGTCACAGTCACATAGTCACACACACAGTCACATAGTCACACAGTCACATAGTCACACAGTCACATAGTCACAGTCACATAGTCACACACACAGTCACATAGTCACACACACAGTCACATAGTCACACACACAGTCACATAGTCACACACACAGTCACATAGTCACACAGTCACATAGTCACATAGTCACACAGTCACATAGTCACACACACAGTCACATAGTCACACACACAGTCACATAGTCACATAGTCACATAGTCACACAGTCACATAGTCACACACACAGTCACATAGTCACACACACAGTCAAATAGTCACACAGTCACATAGTCACAGTCACTTAGTCACACAGTCACATAGTCACACACACATTGTCACAAACACACAGTCACATAGTCACACACACACAGTCACACACACACAGTCACATAGTCACACACACAGTCACACACACACAGTCACATAGTCACACACACAGTCACATAGTCACACACACAGTCACATAGTCACACAGTCACACAGTCACATAGTCACACACACATTGTCACAAACACACAGTCACATAGTCACACACACACAGTCACATAGTCACACACACAGTCACATAGTCACACAGTCACATAGTCACACAGTCACATAGTCACACAGTCACATAGTCACAGTCACATAGTCACACACACAGTCACATAGTCACACAGTCACATAGTCACACAGTCACATAGTCACAGTCACATAGTCACACACACAGTCACATAGTCACACACACAGTCACATAGTCACACACACAGTCACATAGTCACACACACAGTCACATAGTCACATAGTCACACAGTCACATAGTCACACACACAGTCACATAGTCACACACACAGTCACATAGTCACACAGTCACATAGTCACACACACAGTCACATAGTCACACACACAGTCACATAGTCACACAGTCACATAGTCACATAGTCACACAGTCACATAGTCACACACACAGTCACATAGTCACACACACAGTCACATAGTCACACAGTCACATAGTCACAGTCACATAGTCACACAGTCACACACACATTGTCACAAACACACAGTCACATAGTCACACACACATTGTCACAAACACACAGTCACATAGTCACACACACACAGTCACATAGTCACACACACAGTCACATAGTCACAC
>NC_136608.1:17734868-17747368 GCF_910589615.1 Taurulus bubalis | reverse complement strand
CTTTGTATTCTCTCTCTGCAGCCGCCTCGCCTCCTCTGCTCTGCTTCTTTCGGCTGTTGGTGCATCTCGCCGGACTCGGCCAATCACAGGGCTCGCAGCTCTCACACACTCACACACACACACACACTTACACACACACTCAAACACGCCACTCCTCCATCTCAGCGCTCCATTGTGTGGATGTGTGTGTGCACACTGTAAATGTGACGATGTGAAGAGTCAGCGAGGAGACGAGGCGAGCGTCCTCCCTTCATCCTCCCTTCCTTTGTTGCATCCTTCCATTCCTTCCTTCCTTTCCTTCCTTCCCTTCCTTCCTTTCTTCCTTCCTTCCCTCCTTCCTCCCTCTATCCACATTTACCGTGTTTCCTTTCCTATCTTCCTCTCCTCCTCCTCATCACTCACACACACTTCATTCCAGTGAGGGGGAGGGGAGCTCTGTGTGTGTGTGTGTGTGTGTGTGTGTGTGTGTGTGTGTGTGCGTGTGTGTGTGTGTGTGTGTGTGTGTGTGTGTGAATTCCTGAGAGTGGTCTATAACTGAACAGTGGGAGGGAGGAGGAAAAGAGGAGAGGAGAGGAAGCGAGGTGAGGAGGAGTAAGAGGAGAGGAAGGAAAAGAGAGGAGAGGGAAACTAGGAAAGGACGATGAAAGGAATCTAGGAGAAGACAAAGAGAGGAGGATGACAGGAGAAAAACAAGGTGGCGAGGAGAGGAGGGAGAGGAAGAGCAATGGGAAGGAAACAAGGACAGAAGAGTGAGAGGAGTGGGAACTAGGAAAGGAGGGATAGGAAGAGGCGAAACCAAGATGGCGACGGCCAAATGGACGAACTCGAGGCTTCAAAACGACGTCACTGTTCCTTTAATTATTATGTGAATGAAAGTTTAACTCAGAGGAGAGAAGAGGTCCTCCTTCAGCTTAGTGGAGGAGACGACTAAGCATCCTCACTAGGACACTAGTCCTTTAGCTTAGTGGAGGAGACGACTAAGCATCCTCACTAGGACACTAGTCCTTCAGCTTAGTGGAGGAGACGACTAAGCGTCCTCACTAGGACACTAGTCCTCCTTCAGCTTAGTGGAGGAGACGACTAAGCGTCCTCACTAGGACACTAGTCCTCCTTCAGCTTAGTGGAGGAGACGACTAAGCGTCCTCACTAGGACACTAGTCCTTCAGCTTAGTGGAGGAGACGACTAAGCATCCTCACTAGGACACTAGTCCTTCAGCTTAGTGGAGGAGACGACTAAGCGTCCTCACTAGGACACTAGTCCTCCTTCAGCTCAGTGGAGGAGACGACTAAGCGTCCTCACTAGGACACTAGTCCTTTAGCTCAGTGGAGGAGACACTAAGCATCCTCACTAGGACACTAGTCCTTTAGCTTAGTGGAGGAGACGACTAAGCGTCCTCACTAGGACACTAGTCCTTCAGCTTAGTGGAGGAGACGACTAAGCATCCTCACTAGGACACTAGTCCTTCAGCTTAGTGGAGGAGACGACTAAGCGTCCTCACTAGGACACTAGTCCTCCTTCAGCTCAGTGGAGGAGACGACTAAGCGTCCTCACTAGGACACTAGTCCTTCAGCTTAGTGGAGGAGACGACTAAGCGTCCTCACTAGGACACTAGTCCTCCTTTAGCTTAGTGGAGGAGACGACTAAGCGTCCTCACTAGGACACTAGTCCTTCAGCTTAGTGGAGGAGACGACTAAGCGTCCTCACTAGGACACTAGTCCTTCAGCTTAGTGGAGGAGACGACTAAGCGTCCTCACTAGGACACTAGTCCTTCAGCTTAGTGGAGGAGACGACTAAGCGTCCTCACTAGGACACTAGTCCTTCAGCTTAGTGGAGGAGATGACTAAGCGTCCTCACTAGGACACTAGTCCTCCTTTAGCTTAGTGGAGGAGACGACTAAGCGTCCTCACTAGGACACTAGTCCTTCAGCTTAGTGGAGGAGACGACTAAGCGTCCTCACTAGGACACTAGTCCTCCTTTAGCTTAGTGGAGGAGACGACTAAGCGTCCTCACTAGGACACTAGTCCTTCAGCTTAGTGGAGGAGACGACTAAGCGTCCTCACTAGGACACTAGTCCTTCAGCTTAGTGGAGGAGACGACTAAGCGTCCTCACTAGGAGACTAGTCCTTCAGCTTAGTGGAGGAGACGACTAAGCGTCCTCACTAGGACACTAGTCCTTCAGCTTAGTGGAGGAGACGACTAAGCGTCCTCACTAGGACACTAGTCCTTCAGCTTAGTGGAGGAGACGACTAAGCGTCCTCACTAGGACACTAGTCCTTCAGCTTAGTGGAGGAGACGACTAAGCATCCTCACTAGGACACTAGTCCTTTAGCTTAGTGGAGGAGACGACTAAGCATCCTCACTAGGACACTAGTCCTTCAGCTTAGTGGAGGAGACGACTAAGCGTCCTCACTAGGACACTAGTCCTCCTTCAGCTTAGTGGAGGAGACGACTAAGCGTCCTCACTAGGACACTAGTCCTCCTTCAGCTTAGTGGAGGAGACGACTAAGCGTCCTCACTAGGACACTAGTCCTTCAGCTTAGTGGAGGAGACGACTAAGCATCCTCACTAGGACACTAGTCCTTCAGCTTAGTGGAGGAGACGACTAAGCGTCCTCACTAGGACACTAGTCCTCCTTCAGCTCAGTGGAGGAGACGACTAAGCGTCCTCACTAGGACACTAGTCCTTTAGCTCAGTGGAGGAGACACTAAGCATCCTCACTAGGACACTAGTCCTTTAGCTTAGTGGAGGAGACGACTAAGCGTCCTCACTAGGACACTAGTCCTTCAGCTTAGTGGAGGAGACGACTAAGCATCCTCACTAGGACACTAGTCCTTCAGCTTAGTGGAGGAGACGACTAAGCGTCCTCACTAGGACACTAGTCCTCCTTCAGCTCAGTGGAGGAGACGACTAAGCGTCCTCACTAGGACACTAGTCCTTCAGCTTAGTGGAGGAGACGACTAAGCGTCCTCACTAGGACACTAGTCCTCCTTTAGCTTAGTGGAGGAGACGACTAAGCGTCCTCACTAGGACACTAGTCCTTCAGCTTAGTGGAGGAGACGACTAAGCGTCCTCACTAGGACACTAGTCCTTCAGCTTAGTGGAGGAGACGACTAAGCGTCCTCACTAGGACACTAGTCCTTCAGCTTAGTGGAGGAGACGACTAAGCGTCCTCACTAGGACACTAGTCCTTCAGCTTAGTGGAGGAGATGACTAAGCGTCCTCACTAGGACACTAGTCCTCCTTTAGCTTAGTGGAGGAGACGACTAAGCGTCCTCACTAGGACACTAGTCCTTCAGCTTAGTGGAGGAGACGACTAAGCGTCCTCACTAGGACACTAGTCCTCCTTTAGCTTAGTGGAGGAGACGACTAAGCGTCCTCACTAGGACACTAGTCCTTCAGCTTAGTGGAGGAGACGACTAAGCGTCCTCACTAGGACACTAGTCCTTCAGCTTAGTGGAGGAGACGACTAAGCGTCCTCACTAGGAGACTAGTCCTTCAGCTTAGTGGAGGAGACGACTAAGCGTCCTCACTAGGACACTAGTCCTTCAGCTTAGTGGAGGAGACGACTAAGCGTCCTCACTAGGACACTAGTCCTTCAGCTTAGTGGAGGAGACGACTAAGCGTCCTCACTAGGACACTAGTCCTTCAGCTTAGTGGAGGAGATGACTAAGCGTCCTCACTAGGACACTAGTCCTCCTTTAGCTTAGTGGAGGAGACGACTAAGCGTCCTCACTAGGACACTAGTCCTTCAGCTTAGTGGAGGAGACGACTAAGCGTCCTCACTAGGAGACTAGTCCTTCAGCTTAGTGGAGGAGACGACTAAGCGTCCTCACTAGGACACTAGTCCTTTAGCTTAGTGGAGGAGACGACTAAGCGTCCTCACTAGGACACTAGTCCTTCAGCTTAGTGGAGGAGACGACTAAGCGTCCTCACTAGGACACTAGTCCTTTAGCTTAGTGGAGGAGACGACTAAGCGTCCTCACTAGGACACTAGTCCTTTAGCTCAGTGGAGGAGACGACTAAGCGTCCTCACTAGGACACTAGTCCTTTAGCTTAGTGGAGGAGACGACTAAGCGTCCTCACTAGGACACTAGTCCTCCTTTAGCTTAGTGGAGGAGACGACTAAGCGTCCTCACTAGGACACTAGTCCTTTAGCTTAGTGGAGGAGACGACTAAGCGTCCTCACTAGGACACTAGTCCTTTAGCTTAGTGGAGGAGACGACTAAGCGCCCTCACTAGGACACTAGTCCTTTAGCTTAGTGGAGGAGACGACTAAGCGTCCTCACTAGGACACTAGTCCTCCTTTAGCTTAGTGGAGGAGACGACTAAGCGTCCTCACTAGGACACTAGTCCTTTAGCTCAGTGGAGGAGACACTAAGCATCCTCACTAGGACACTAGTCCTTTAGCTTAGTGGAGGAGACGACTAAGCGTCCTCACTAGGACACTAGTCTTCCTTCAGCTCACGATGTGTTCAAGGACCGTGTGACAGATGAAACTCTGGCACTAATGATAGTTGTTACAGCTTCTGGCTGAGAGGAACCGCTCTAAAAGAAACATGCTCCTCCATCTCTCTCTCCATCTCTCTCTCCATCCATCTCTTCATCTCTCTCTCCATCTCTCTCTCCATCTCTCTCTCCATCTCTCTCTCCATCCATCTCTTCATCTCTCTCTCCATCTCTCTCTCCATCTCTTTCTCCATCTCTCTCTCCATCCCTCTCTCCATCTCTCTCTCCATCTCTCTCTCCATCTCTTTCTCCATCTCTCTCTCCATCTCTCTCTCCATCTCTCTCTCCATCTCTTTCTCCATCTCTCTCTCCATCTCTCTCTCCATCCCTCTCTCCATCTCTCTCTCCATCTCTCTCTCCATCTCTCTCTCCATCCCTCCCTCCTTGTGGCTCAAAGGGTTAATGATCCGCTTGCCCGTTAAAAGAGGACGATCTACGCTTCCTCGCCTCCTTGCCTCCTTCCCTAAGCCGTGCAGGCCGCTCAGCGAGGATCCCCCATGGAGCCGCTGGCCGAGGACAAGAGGAGGTTCTGAGGGAACCGGCTGAGCAGAACCAGAGAACCGGGTGGCCGAGGGTTCCGTCCCCAAAGAGCATCAAAGAGCAGAGAGGGAAACCTGCCAGGTCTGAACCGCCAGAGAGGCTGGTCACATGACCTCGTCTAGTTCGGTTCTGACTGCTTTGTTCACGTCTGTTCCTTCATGAAGAGAACGCTGGAACGTTATTACACAGAGAAATAAAGTACAAGTATATATATATATATATATATATATATATATATATATATATATATATATATATATATATATATATATTATAATAAATAGATGTAGTCGCTTTAAAATCTACATTTCTGCTTCAATCCATCAAGCGTTCACTTTCATGTGTAAAGTATTCAAACTGTGAGATTATTTACACTCATACATTCATGTAAAAGCAGCGTGTGTGTGTGTGCGTGCGTGTGTGTGTGTGTGTGTCATTTTTTCCGTCAGCATTTTTCTGTCAGTCGGGCAGTGAGGCATCATGGGAATACGAGAGCTGACAGGGGTCAGAAGTCAACACACACACACACACACACACACACACACACACACACACACACACACACAACTGTCACTGTACACCCTGTGGACCACCTGTCAATCACTGTGTCAGTTTCCGAGGTCAAAGGTCAGAGGGTGTGTGTGGGTTTTCCTGTCTGTTCATGGACACGCTTCACCTGTCCTCAGAGTGTGTGTGTGTGTGTGTGTGTGTGTGTGTGTGTCTCTCAACCTGCCGTCTTGTTTGAGCCGCTTGAATACATTAAAATTACATAGTTTTCCTGAATCAGTAACGACGGATTTGCATTTAGACAAATAATTGGCTGTGATGTCATTTATATTCTTTATAATAATAATAATAACAACAACAACAACAACGTGTGGAAGGACTTAAAGCTTATTGTTTCACTTCGTTGGCACATTTACACTTTAATAAAATCATGAATAACAAACGCAGCATAGATCAGTTCAAAAGTTAACTTAACTCTTCACGTTTGGCCCGGGGAGCCAATCAAATCAAGCGAGGGGCGGGGCTAATCTACTTCAGTGGCTTCCTGTTTTGATAGTTCCATAAATAAAATGATTGTGAAGAAGCTCATGTTGAAACCATAAACTGTTTGAAACAATCAGCCTCAAACTCGTTTGGTTTCAGAGACGAAACAATAGAAACGGCTCTGAATCCTGAGAGTATTTATATCTGTGGTTTTGCATAATTACTTTTGTTCTGAAAATAAACGCATCCAGAGTGATTTGGGGTTCAGAGGAGACTCGCTCTTCCTTAAATACATCTGAGAGAATCTCACTGCATCAATCATGCTGATGTTAGCTTATCATCGCCGCTCCGTTAGCTCAGGACACGCGAGGGAGGAGTCAGGCTCCGCCTCCCTCACCTGCGAGACGACCCCGAGGGTGTAAACCCCACGAGGCTTCACACTGACAGTCAGGCAGAAAGAGAGTGTGTGTGTGTGTGTGTGTGTGCTGTTTCTAAAAATGACAAGCGTAAGCTCATTTGCATATCGCTCTCAGGCCTCTGCAGCTCTGTAACCTGATTGGACGCCTTGTCGGTGTGAGTGTGTGTGTGTTTGAGTGTGTGTAGACAATCTGATTCTCCACGCCCCCCCCCCCCCCCTCCACACACACACACACACACACACACACACACACACACTTTATCCTCTCTCTCCCTCTGCTTGTCGCTCAGAGAACTGCAGCCTTCAAAGACGTTCACAACTCTGAAGAGAACAACGATAATTTTAGAGGCTTCAGGGGTCCAACGATTACCCATGATTCAATGGGGCAGACGGACAGACAGACAGACAGACAGACAGACAGAGATTGATGAAGCCTGAGGGAGAACGAGACAGACAGAGAGACCTAGAAACAAACTGAACAAAAGAGAGAGAGAGAGAGAAGTGAATCTATGGTCTTAATGGACTGCTGAGTGACTGACCTTGATTCCTAATGGACACACACACACACACACACACACACACACACACACACACACACACACACACACACACACACACACACACACAATTGAACCTGAACACAACCCCGAGAGACAGAGATAGAGATAGAGAAAGAGAGAGAGAGACAGAGAGAGAGAACACATAGAACATGTAGAACATGTAGAACACATAGAACATGTAGAACACATAGAACATGTAGAACATGTAGAACATGTAGAACACATAGAACATGTAGAACATGTAGAACATGTAGAACACATAGAACATGTAGAACATGTAGAACATGTAGAACACATAGAACACATAGAACATGTAGAACATGTAGAACACATAGAACATGTAGAACATGTAGAACATGTAGAACACATAGAACATGTAGAACATGTAGAACACATAGAACATGTAGAACATGTAGAACATGTAGAACACATAGAACATGTAGAACATGTAGAACACATAGAACATGTAGAACACATAGAACATGTAGAACATGTAGAACACATAGAACATGTATAACACATAGAACATGTAGAACATGTAGAACATGTAGAACACATAGAACATGTAGAACACATAGAACACATAGAACATGTAGAACATGTAGAACACATACAACATGTAGAACATGTAGAACACATAGAACATGTAGAACATGTAGAACACATAGAACATGTAGAACATGTAGAACATGTAGAACACATAGAACATGTAGAACATGTAGAACACATAGAACATGTAGAACACATAGAACATGTAGAACATGTAGAACACATAGAACATGTATAACACATAGAACATGTAGAACACATAGAACATGTAGAACATGTAGAACACATAGAACATGTAGAACATGTAGAACACATAGAACATGTAGAACATGTAGAACACATAGAACATGTAGAACACATAGAACATGTAGAACACATAGAACATGTAGAACATGTAGAACACATAGAACATGTAGAACATGTAGAACACATAGAACATGTAGAACATGTAGAACACATAGAACATGTAGAACATGTAGAACACATAGAACATGTAGAACACATAGAACACATAGAACACATAGAACATGTAGAACATGTAGAACACATAGAACATGTAGAACATGTAGAACACATAGAACATGTAGAACATGTAGAACACATAGAACATGTAGAACACATAGAACACATAGAACACATAGAACATGTAGAACATGTAGAACACATAGAACATGTAGAACACATAGAACATGTAGAACACATAGAACATGTAGAACATGTAGAACACATAGAACATGTAGAACACATAGAACATGTAGAACATGTAGAACACATAGAACATGTAGAACACATAGAACATGTAGAACACATAGAACATGTAGAACATGTAGAACACATAGAACATGTAGAACATGTAGAACACATAGAACATGTAGAACACATAGAACATGTAGAACATGTAGAACATGTAGAACACATAGAACATGTAGAACATGTAGAACACATAGAACATGTAGAACATGTAGAACATGTAGAACACATAGAACATGTAGAACATGTAGAACACATAGAACATGTAGAACATGTAGAACACATAGAACATGTAGAACACGTAGAACATGTAGAACACATAGAACATGTAGAACATGTAGAACATGTAGAACACGTAGAACATGTAGAACACATAGAACATGTAGAACACATAGAACATGTAGAACATGTAGAACACATAGAACATGTAGAACACATAGAACATGTAGAACACATAGAACATGTAGAACATGTAGAACACATAGAACATGTAGAACATGTAGAACACATAGAACATGTAGAACATGTAGAACACATAGAACATGTAGAACACATAGAACATGTAGAACATGTAGAACACATAGAACATGTAGAACATGTAGAACACATAGAACATGTAGAACATGTAGAACATGTAGAACATGTAGAACATGTAGAACACATAGAACATGTAGAACATGTAGAACATGTAGAACACATAGAACATGTAGAACATGTAGAACACATAGAACATGTAGAACACATAGAACATGTAGAACATGTAGAACACATAGAACACATAGAACATGTAGAACATGTAGAACACATAGAACATGTAGAACACATAGAACATGTAGAACATGTAGAACATGTAGAACACATAGAACATGTAGAACATGTAGAACACATAGAACATGTAGAACACATAGAACATGTAGAACATGTAGAACATGTAGAACACATAGAACATGTAGAACATGTAGAACACATAGAACATGTAGAACACATAGAACATGTAGAACATGTAGAACACATAGAACATGTAGAACACGTAGAACATGTAGAACACATAGAACATGTAGAACATGTAGAACATGTAGAACACGTAGAACATGTAGAACACATAGAACATGTAGAACATGTAGAACACATAGAACATGTAGAACACATAGAACATGTAGAACACATAGAACATGTAGAACATGTAGAACATGTAGAACACGTAGAACATGTAGAACACATAGAACATGTAGAACACATAGAACATGTAGAACACATAGAACATGTAGAACATGTAGAACACATAGAACATGTAGAACACATAGAACATGTAGAACACGTAGAACATGTAGAACATGTAGAACACTTAGAACATGTAGAACATGTAGAACATGTAGAACACATAGAACATGTAGAACATGTAGAACACATAGAACATGTAGAACACGTAGAACATGTAGAACACATAGAACATGTAGAACATGTAGAACATGTAGAACACATAGAACATGTAGAACACGTAGAACATGTAGAACACATAGAACATGTAGAACACATAGAACATGTAGAACACATAGAACATGTAGAACATGTAGAACACATAGAACATGTAGAACACATAGAACATGTAGAACACATAGAACATGTAGAACATGTAGAACACATAGAACATGTAGAACATGTAGAACACATAGAACATGTAGAACATGTAGAACACATAGAACATGTAGAACACATAGAACATGTAGAACATGTAGAACACATAGAACATGTAGAACATGTAGAACACATAGAACATGTAGAACATGTAGAACACATAGAACATGTAGAACACATAGAACATGTAGAACATGTAGAACACATAGAACATGTAGAACATGTAGAACATGTAGAACATGTAGAACACATAGAACATGTAGAACACATAGAACATGTAGAACATGTAGAACATGTAGAACACATAGAACATGTAGAACATGTAGAACACATAGAACATGTAGAACACATAGAACATGTAGAACATGTAGAACACATAGAACACATAGAACATGTAGAACATGTAGAACACATAGAACATGTAGAACACATAGAACATGTAGAACATGTAGAACATGTAGAACACATAGAACATGTAGAACATGTAGAACACATAGAACATGTAGAACACATAGAACATGTAGAACATGTAGAACATGTAGAACACATAGAACATGTAGAACATGTAGAACACATAGAACATGTAGAACACATAGAACATGTAGAACATGTAGAACACATAGAACATGTAGAACACGTAGAACATGTAGAACACATAGAACATGTAGAACATGTAGAACATGTAGAACACGTAGAACATGTAGAACACATAGAACATGTAGAACATGTAGAACACATAGAACATGTAGAACACATAGAACATGTAGAACACATAGAACATGTAGAACATGTAGAACATGTAGAACACGTAGAACATGTAGAACACATAGAACATGTAGAACATGTAGAACACATAGAACATGTAGAACACATAGAACATGTAGAACACATAGAACATGTAGAACATGTAGAACACATAGAACATGTAGAACACATAGAACATGTAGAACACGTAGAACATGTAGAACACATAGAACATGTAGAACATGTAGAACACATAGAACATGTAGAACATGTAGAACACATAGAACATGTAGAACACGTAGAACATGTAGAACACATAGAACATGTAGAACATGTAGAACATGTAGAACACATAGAACATGTAGAACACGTAGAACATGTAGAACACATAGAACATGTAGAACACATAGAACATGTAGAACACGTAGAACATGTAGAACATGTAGAACACATAGAACATGTAGAACATGTAGAACATGTAGAACACGTAGAACATGTAGAACACATAGAACATGTAGAACACATAGGAACATGTAGAACATGTAGAACACGTAGAACATGTAGAACACATAGAACATGTAGAACACATAGAACATGTAGAACATGTAGAACACATAGAACATGTAGAACACATAGAACATGTAGAACACGTAGAACATGTAGAACATGTAGAACATGGAGGAAAAGGAGAACATGGAGTGGACGAGGAGGAGGAAACTAACGGGGTCTTAATCCTAATCCCAGGCCTCGCTCACAAGGATTAAAATAAACTGGCTGCTCTTTGTCTGCTGCAGCTCAGACGCTCAGAGACACACACACACACACACACACACACACACACACACACACACACACACACACACACACCCTCTGCAAACATGAAATTGAGAGAATATTCCTCAAATCGAAGCTTTTAATCCCTTCTTCCTCGTCAAAACCTACCGCCTACATTACCCACAATGCAACTTGAGCTGGTTAGCTCGCCTGAGGTCTCGCTCTGAAGCCACGCCTCCAGGCGTGAGTCCTCTTGACATCACTTGAGGACGTTCACCCGACTTCACACAGCGATAAAAACAAACGCAACAGACTCACACATAGGGCTGCAACAACGAATCGATAAAATCGATAAAAATCGATTATCAAAAGTGTTGGCAACGAATTTCATTAACGATTCGTTGTGTCGCGCGATTATTACGCCGGGCAATAAGTCGCGGAGAAAAAAAAAGAGCGGAGCAGAGCAACTGGCCGGCCAGCGTTTCTGAGATTGGAGTGAGACGCGAGAAAAGCTGAGGTTGTGATCTTTTCAAAAATAGAAGATCTTTGACAAGTCGAGTCTTGGCCAATCAGCGTCTTCATGTTCCTCAAACTTGTTTTTCATGGAAGCTAGTCAGCTTGCTATCACGTTAGCTAACGTGTTTGGGTTGTGTATTGTCGTTAAAGTTACGTTATGTTCCGTTACAGTTCAGTCTTGCTTGTAAAAAAACGTAACGTGATGAAACATGGCGTCACCCCCCGGTCTGGTTCAGTTCACCAGTCACTCGTTAACGTTAAACCGGCTCACCGGAGGATCTGGCTGCAGGTTTTTATTTTTTTTACTCAAAGTAGAATGAAGCAAATCACGTCGTTGGGCTTAGCCAACAACGTGACGTCGTGGTCATAAGAGACCCAGAATGAAAGAGTTTAAGGAAGAGGACGCTCTATATGGAGCAGTACAGCTTCCCTCTGTCCAGTATTTCATACATATTGATAAAGCAGGGTATGTAAATGCAGCCTCTGGAGGGATCAATTACAGTAAAAAGGGCTCACA
>NC_136608.1:17702368-17729868 GCF_910589615.1 Taurulus bubalis | reverse complement strand
AGTAAATGTGGAAAAAGAATCTCACACCCCAACGAGAAGTGTTTTGTTTTTGTATATTCTGGTTAAAACCAATAAAATCAGCAAATATTGACATTTAGGGCGCTGGAATTCTACTTGAACATCATCGATGGACGACAGTCGTTTATGAGCTGAAACCTTTTGGATGGAAACAGTTTGTTTATTGGACTGAAGTTTTAATAAAGTATGCAGAAAAAAACTAAAACGTCAAATATATTATTTTAATTATCTTTAAATCTGCTGATTTTGTTGTTGTTTGGGTGTAAAATGTCAGAAACTAGTGATGTATGAGCATGAAACGTTCCTAAAATGTCTTGTTTTGACTGACTTATGGAACATATATATATATATATTTTTATATATATATATATATATATATCTAGAGAGAGAGAGAGAGAGAGAGAGAGAGATATTCAATATGCAAAACAGAGAAAAGCATATTTGATAAACAGATAATACCGCTTTTCATCACTAGGAATGACTCCTAGTGATGAAAAGCGGTATTATCTGTTAATAAACTAATTAACGAACGAATCGCTTCAGTTATCTGAACAAACAGTTAAAAGATTTCATGAATCTGAAACACAGGAAGTGAATTCATCTTCAAAAAACATCTTATTCATGAGATTAATCATCAAAGCCAAAGACACACTACCTGGGTTTACTTATAGTACAAGAAGAAGTACTCAGATATTTTAACTGATGTAATGTACAAGTATCATTATTGTTAGTAAACATCCTGCATTTAAATTAAGGAAAAAGAATGACGGTATCACTTTAATGTTGCAGCCAATAAGTACATGGGTAGTTTAATCTAAGAATACATAATAATAAATGATTATTTGATTATATTTTGTTTTCATTCAACAGAATCAGTACAACAAATATGAAATTAATAAAAAGATATATATAAATAATTTGTATTTAATAAATGTGCTGATATTTCTCCATAGTTTACACCAAAAACACTAAAGTACAACACCACAAAACGTTAAGAGACACGTTAAAAAGCACTACACCTTGCGGTGTTACCTCAACGGAGGGGTGTTACGGGAACACTGGCTGCCAGAAGACGTCAGAGTCACGTGGGCTTTAACGGTTGTAGCGCGCGCAGCCCGCGACCCGCGAAGAGCAGGTTACCTGTCAATCTTTAATCAAACCATGACCACATCTTACGCCCCACCTGAACACCCAGCGTCACATGAACTGGAGGGGTCACACATTTCACTGTAACACCGGTAAACACCGCAGCCCGGTGGAGGTGGTCGACACACACACACACACACACACACACACACACACACACACACACACACACACACACACACACAAGGGCAGACCCCCGTTTGACCGGCAGCGACCGTTGGCCGGTTTAACCGTTGGTTAGCCTCGTTAGCAGCCCCCTTGCTGCTCGGTAACCGGTACCCGTGCTCGTGCTCTCAGTGATAACGCACGTTAGTACTAGTCAGTAACGTGAAATCACCGTGACGTCACAGTAACCTCACCCGTTGCGTCAGATTAACACGAGCCGGCGCGCACGCACACACGCACGCACGCACACACATTCACACGGTATCAGTTTCCAACTTTCACTGATTCCAAGGCAGTCGCGGTCTTGCGCGAGCTCCACCGGCGGCGCCAGCACGCGGCACAGGCGATAATTAGTACTCGCGCTCACACACACACACACACACACACACACACACACACACACACACACACACACACACACACCTACACACACACACACACACATACACACACCTACACACACACATAGACGGGTATGTACTAAAAGACACGCTCGCCGGTCGGTATGAACCATGAGAGCGGATCGGTCTTACCTCCCTCCTGGTCCGGTTGGAGACAGGCCGGGATGTTTTTCTTCCAGCCGGGCATGATGCACCTCAGGGCGGATAGGGAGTCCAGGGCGGCCCGCTAGCAGACACACACCAGCAGCAACATGGCCAGTTAACGTTAGCTTACGCTGCTACACTACATAGGGATCCACCTCCCCCTGCACTGTGAGCCGAGCTCTCTCTACCACTCTCTCTCTCTTTCAACCTCACACAGGCACGCGAACCCCTCTCTCTCTCTCTCCCCCCTTTCTCTCTCCCCCCTCTCGCTCTCTCTCTCTCTCTCTATCCTTTTCTTCTCTTTGTCTATGTCTCTCTACCCCCTCCCCCTTCTGTAACTCTACCCCTGGAGCGAGGAGTGGGAGAGCGAGGTAGAGTGGTGTGTGCGAGAGAGAGCGAGGCGGTGACGTGATAGAGAGGTGGTGACGTGATGACCGTGAAGGAGCCCGCGAGCCAAACGGGGTACCGTTCTGCCGTTAGAACCAGAACCCCGCGCGCACATTGCTTTTCTAACGTCGTTAATTTCCGCAGCCGTTTGAAGGGATTGGCACGCGCTTCCCGCCTTCAGTGACGGAAGAGAGAGATAACGGTTGGAGACGGTAACCCCTTCAGCTCAAGCCGCCGCTACAAGATGGGGATTTATGGATAAACCTAAAAGTGTTCAAACAATGACACTGAGACGGATACATCTAAGGAGCTTCCAAAAAAAATAAGGAGCTTTAAAAAAACTTAAATATAGCCAGAGTTTAACCCATTTTTTTGAGACCGAGCTAGTTTATAACAAGCTAATGACTTCATTTCTCAAAAAATAAATAAATACCAGATTATCAGCAACACCCAACGTGTCTGGGCTGCGAAAAAAACATTAAACATCACAATTTCTCAAAGTAAGTAATCATGATGATTTAAAGCAATAAAACATTTATATTTGTTGTCAAATGATATATTAAACTTACAAGTTTTCTGTTAAACTAATGACACAAAAATATACAAATACAGAAACACATGATGACCCCACATCTATATGAAACAACTAACAAATACATTATGAATCAATACTAAATATATTATGTTTTCAGAGTCTGTCAATCAATAAACTGCTGTGTGCTGCCATGACCCTGCAGACACATTAACCTGGAAACCTCTCTCTCTCTCACACACACACACACACACACACACACACACACACACACACACACACACACACACACACACACACACACACACACACACAGGTATTTAAGTCTGCTTCCTGTCCTGACTCGCCTCTGAGGAATTCAGAGCCCAGCTGTGGATTAAAGGGGAATTCTGCCTATTTTCAGCCTTTAATTTTTCCAGTGGAAGTGGAGAACAAAGTGGAGAACAGAGGTGAGGTGATGATGCCCCTCTGACATCACAGAACCCGTATGATGACCAACGGGAACATTTCTTCTGTTTGTCACTCTGCCGCGACCTTTGACCTTTTGCTACTTTCTGACTAATATAAATGTATAATATAATAATAAAAACAATCTTCAGAATATGTAGGGAACCTGTAAACTGCATGTATTTACTTTACTTTAAATGACATAACTCAGATATATATAAACGTATTTCTACTTTTTGTCTTGCATTTTATAATATGTCTCTCAACTTTTGCATCGTGTCAATTGTTATGCATCAAGTCACCAAGATACATACATTGGTATGTAATTACCTATATTTTACATAACTGCAATAGAACAACAACAACAATAGAACTGCAATAGAAATATGTATTTATATACATCATATAATATGAATATTCATTTATATAATGTATATAGAAAGAACTACATGGCCCTCTTAAGTACATACATACATAGTTATATATATATATATATATGTATTTGTTATTTATTTATATATATATTATATATGCATTTGAATATATGCATACAGTAGATATAACAAAACCTCATAAGATATCAACCACATCGCAGCCAAAAAACTGAAATATTACTTACTTATGGATAAACAATACTTGGTATGTATTGTACTTACTTATGGATAAACAATACTTGGTATGTATTGTACTTACTTATGGATAAACAACTTAACTGGGGTTAAATACGTTTTAATATAAATATAAATGTACATATTGTGTGTATATATGTAGTAAACTGATTTCTTATTTTCCTACTTGGATGTAAATAAAAAAACGTGGGTTGTGTTGATGTTTTTTGGACAGGAGGTTAAAAGCAACAACAACAACATAAACAAACAAAGTGGATCCACACCAGCAGGTTGAGCGTGTGAAAGCGACAGTGATTCACTGACAGCCATCTTTCTTCCCCAGGAGGAAGAGGAGGAGGAGGAGGAGGAGGAGGAGGAGGAGGAAGAGGAGGCAGTGAAGTGGAAGGATGAGTCTCTGCCGGCTACAAGACACAAAGAGACTGACCTCAATCTGCACAACCAGACAAATATAAATATGATCATGTGTCTGCTGATGACATCATAAACATCAACGTCTTCTAAATTAATAATAATAAACAAATACCGCCTCATATTTATCAGACAATCTGATTATTTTCACTAAAGTTCTGAATAAAATGAGACAATACTTTGAATTTGAAGAGTACACAGAACCAAGTGTTATATGGTGTATTTATTGCCTCTTTATATATATTTACTCCACTAAATGAATTTGATAACTTAAGTTATAAGCTAGTTTGTATGGATGACCAAAGCTACGTTATAATAAAAACATAAATAAATAGATTCATTAATGAACAAAGAAGTTAATTAAGAAATCAATTAAAATAATAATAAGAAAGATATAAAAGCCTAATTTATCAGAGAAATGGAAAAAATAATAAATTAAATTGTTATTATTTGAGAAATTAATTATCTTTTGTATTTTCATGTGTATTTTATTAATTATTGTATTCATCATCTTCTGTTTAAACTTATATCGTTGTTGTTGTAACTTTAAGTATATTTTGAATTGTTTTATTTTCAATTTAATGATTTTGAAAGTAGGAATTTACTCGTACACACTAGTTTTACACTGTAGTATTAGTATTGTATTAGTACTTTATTAGTGTTAGTACTTTTACTGAGACAACCAATACCAGGAGGAGGAGGAGACCAGTCCACTGTGGACTAGACTCCTCCTCCTCCTTCTCTTCTTCTTCCTCCTCCTCTTACTCTTCTTTCTCCTCCTCCTCCTGCTCCACAGGGGGGCAACAGAACCAACACTACCTCTTTAGTCCACAGGGGGCAACAGAACCAACACTACCTCTTTAGTCCACAGGGGGGCGACAGAACCAACACTACCTCTTTAGTCCACAGGGGGCAACAGAACCAACACTACCTCTTTAGTCCACAGGGGGGCAACAGAACCAACACTACCTCTTTAGTCCACAGGGGGGCGACAGAACCAACACTACCTCTTTAGTCCACAGGGGGCAACAGAACCAACACTACCTCTTTAGTCCACAGGGGGCGACAGAACCAACACTACCTCTTTAGTCCACAGGGGGGCGACAGAACCAACACTACCTCTTTAGTCCGCAGGGGGCGACAGAACCAACACTACCTCTTTAGTCCACAGGGGGCGACAGAACCAACACTACCTCTTTAGTCCACAGGGGGGCGACAGAACCAACACTACCTCTTTAGTCCACAGGGGGCGACAGAACCAACACTACCTCTTTAGTCCACAGGGGGCGACAGAACCAACACTACCTCTTTAGTCCACAGGAGACTGGTAAAATAAAGCAACTTAAATAAAAGTATTAGCATCAAAACATACAATTGTCAGAAGTAATACTGCTATCAGTAGTTGTTCAGAGTATTTAACAAGTAATTGTTTGGTAGACAAAATATGTATATGTAAAACACATACTCTTCATTGTCCTAATCATCTTCATCATCATCACAATCACCAGCAACATGACCGTCATCTTCATCGTCATCTTCATCGTCATCTTCATCCTCCTCACGTTGTTCATCACCACCATCGTCGGCTTATACCAGAATAGATCTCTATTCATCGCACCTTCATCGTATGTTTCATTATCTCCTCCTCCTCATCTTCCTCATCCCAATCATAATCTCCATCATTTCCTGTGAGACATCTGAAGAAGACTCAGTGAGATGCAGCTGGAGCCTCATTTCATAGATTACTGTCAAAGGCTGTCAATGCACACACACACACACATACACACACACACACACACACACACACACACACACACACACGCACACACCAAAATCACAGCATGCATATGTCAATGGCTGCATTATGTGTCAACAGAGAGAGAGCCTGGGGGTTTGTAAACATCCCACTCAACTGATCTGTGACTCATCCCACACACACACACACACACACATATATATATATATATATATATATATATATATATATATATATATATACACACACAAAGACACAGTAATTTCATACATGCAGAGATTCCGGATATTCTGGAGTTTTTTTATTCATGCTGGTTGAATGCATTCAGAGTGTGTGTGTGTGTGTGTGTGTGTGTGTGTGTGTGTGTGTGTGTGTGTGTGTGTGTGTAGCATTGTGCTCAGTGTAAAGCTCTAAATACACACAGAGATGAAAAGGGAGCTCTGTGCGGTTGCATTCGATAATTCATCCAGCAAACAGGAAGTAGTTCTGTGAATAGACACACCTGCTGCAGGTGAACAAATCAAACGAACCCAGTGAGCCAGAGCTCTTCAGAGCAAAGAAAGATGAAGAACTCAAATATTACTTTTTACTGCATCTGGAAAATATTTTTACTCCTGTACAGTCATCCGATACCAATCGTCTAAAAATACTGCATTATAGTTTTACTCCATGAAATACACACATGTGAGCGTTTCATTTAATTTCATTGTTTTAAGAAATTATATTTCTTTATTAGAGGCTTCAGTAAAAAAAGATCATAAATTTATTAAATAATTGATCAAACAGAGACGTTTTCACTCAAATATAAATATTGAATCAAGCTGGAATGAAATCCTAAAGTAAAAGTACTAATACTACGTTGTCGCTGGTACAAATACTTTATATATCGTTAGAAATTAAGTGACTTCAGGAGGAGAACCCCTTCAAACGTTCCTCAGGGTCGACTCCAAGAGGAGAACCTCTTCAAACATTCCTCAAGGTCGCCTCCAGGAGGAGAACCTCCTCAAACGGTTCCTTAAGGTCGCCTTCAGGAGGAGAACCTCCTCAAACGGTTCCTTAAGGTCGCCTTCAGGAGGAGAACCTCCTCAAATGGTTCCTCAAGGTCGCTTTCAGGAGGAGAACCTCCTCAAAGGTTCCTCAAGGTCGCCTTCACAAGGAGAACCTCCTCAAACGGTTCCTCAAGGTCGCCTCCAGGAAGAGAACCTCTTCTTCTCTTCACGCCATTAAGGAACGAAGTAAAGTCAGATTCCTGGAAAACATTAAACACAAGTCCAGTTATTTCCCAAACGATGATAATACAAATTATTATCTATATAATATATTCATATACCGGAAAAAAGGGTTATAAGGCACACCCTTTTATAAGCCACGTCTACTCAATAAAATAAAAACGTCATATTTAATCTTAAACAAGCCGCTGCCGCTACCTTTTGTGGTTGCCGGGGAGCTAGCTGCTGTTCGCTAACTAGCTCCCGAGTGCTAGCTGCAGCTGCCACAATGATTTCTGGCTGCACTGTTTGAGCTCAAGTAAACAACAGTGTTGTCGGCGATAGCTCCCTGCTCTCTAGCTTCCCGCTTACTAGCTCCCCGCTCGCTAGCTCCCAGCTCACCCCTGTTAGGACCCCTATCTCTAGAACCCTGTCTCTAGAACCCTGTCTCTAGAACCCCTGTCTCTAGAACCCTGTCTCTAGGACCCTGCCTCTAGAAACCCTGTCTCTAGAACCCTGTCTCTAGGAACCCTGCCTCTAGAACCCCTGTCTCTAGAAACCCTGCCTCTAGAACCCCGTCTCTAGAACCCTTGTCTCTAGAACCCTGTCTCTAGAACCCTTCCTCTAGAACCCCTGTCTCTAGAACCCCTGTCTCTAGAACCCTTCCTCTAGAACCCCTGTCTCTAGAACCCTGTCTCTAGAACCCTTCCTCTAGAACCCCTGTCTCTAGAACCCTGTCTCTAGAACCCTTCCTCTAGAACCCTGTCTCTAGAACCCTGTCTCTAGAACCCTTCCTCTAGAACCCTGTCTATAGGACCCTGTCTCTAGGACCCTCTCTCTAGAACCCTGTCTCTAGGACCCTGCCTCTAGAACCCTGTCTCTAGGACCCTGCCTCTAGAACCTTGTCTCTAGGACCCTGTCTCTAGAACCCTGTCTCTAGAACCCTGTCTCTAGGACCCTGTCTCTAGGACCCTCTCTCTAGAACCCTGTCTCTAGGACCCTGCCTCTAGAACCTTGTCTCTAGGACCCTGTCTCTAGGACCCTATCTCTAGAACCCTGTCTCTAGGACCCTGTCTCTAGGACCCTATCTCTAGAACCCTGTCTCTAGGACCCTGCCTCTAGGACCCCGTCTCTAGAACCCTGTCTCTAGGACCCTGTCTCTAGAACCCCTGTCTCTAGAACCCCTGTCTCTAGAACCCCTATCTTCCATCGCGTGAGTATTTCACAGTAAAAGTACTAATAACAAACTTTAGAAGTACTCTGTTACAGCAAAAGTACTAATAACATACTTTAGAAGTACTCTGTTACAGTAAAAGTACTAATACCACACTCTAAAAATACTTGCATATACTAAAACTGAAACAAACAAAGTGTTTCAGGCATTTTTGTTTGACAAAACTTTAATAATCATCAGCTATGTTTTACAGATTAATTGTTGTTAGATATACATTGCTTTATATCTTGTTTGTCCAGTTTACTTTTTTCTGTTCATAAAGTTTTGGACCAAATGTCTGCTGCTAAATTTAGAATCCGAAAAAAATCCACAAATATTTGTGTACCGATATTTAAACCGGGTCAAAGTTGAGGAAAAAAAAGTAGCGGCTTATAACCCGAAATTTACGGTAACATATATTATGTTCTGTTATATTAGTATGTTGTATTATATTGTAATTATTATGTTATATCATAATATACTATAATTATACTATATTGTAGTTATGTTACATTATATTATGTTATATTATAATTATATATGATAGCATATTATATTGTAATTATATTATTACAATTTATTATGAGAGGGAAATGGGTGGAGAGCCTAAGGAAGAAGAAGAAGAAGAAGAAGAAGAAGAAGAAGAAGAAAAAATAAACTGCTGAAGCTTTGACCTCTGACCCCGCAGCGTCCATCACGCAAACCCCGCCCCTCTGCAGAGAGAGAACGGGAGCCCCATTCAAACAAACCAAACTCCGCGACCGTCTGTGGAGACAGAGAGAAAGAAGGAGAAGGAGAAGAAGAACCCGCCGACACGCGCTTCACCCGAGGAACCGGACCCCCGGGACCCGTCAGACAGACAGACAGGCAGACAGACAGGCACGCAGACAGGCACGCAGACAGGCTAGCAGGAGGCTAACCGCGAACAGGAACCGACATGGCGAGCGCCTCGTACCACATCTCCAACCTGCTGGAGAAGATGACCTCCAGCGACAAGGACTTCAGGTAAACGACCACAAAGAGCGGGAAACGGACCAACTGCCCGTCTCGTGCCGTGAGCTCGAGCTGCTTCTCCTTCTTCTTCTGCTCTTCTATTAAAGGCTGTGCTCGGGCCTACAGGCTGCCATGCTAACCGCTAGCTGCCACCTGTCTGATCAGCGTCACGCCGCTAGTTAGCTGGTTAGGCAGCTAGTTAGACAGTTAGTTAGCGGCTGGGTTGACAGTTAACTAGCTGGTTAAACAGCTGGTTAACTAGCTAAGCTGACAGCTGAAGGTGAAAAGCTCCAGTTAGCAGCTAGCTTGCCTCTTAACTGGCTAGCTAGCCAACTTTTCTTTTTTAAATACATTTTTCACGATTATTTTATTGACTTCTTTCCTGTCATTGTTATTGCATTGTGTAGAATTGTTATTTGAAAATTATTATGATCGATTTGATTATTTATCGCCGTTATTTTTTGGGGGTTAACTAAGCTCACTAACTTCTGTCACGTGAGATCGGGGTGCAGGTTAGACATGTTAGTGTTGTGGTGGGGGCTAGCATGATGCTGCAGGAGGGGGGCTGTTAGCATGATTCTGCAGGGGCGGTGTTAGCATGTTGTTGCAGGGGGTGCTAGCATGATGCTGCTGGGGGGCTGTTAGCATGATTCTGCAGGAGGGCTGTTAGCATGATTCTGCAGGGGCGGTGTTAGCATGATTCTGCAGGGGCGGTGTTAGCATGTTGTTGCTGGGGGCTGTTAGCATGATTCTGCAGGGGGGATGTTGGCATGATGATGATGATGATGATGATGCTAAGGGGGGGAGTGGGGGGTGTTAGCATTGTTCTCTCAGGTGATAACATGTAAACAGAGCAGCTCTGCATGAGATGCAGTGATGGAAGAAGTATTCAGCTTCAGGTGAACTTTGACCTCATATTTCTATTAAAGGGTTAATCTGCTGATTATTTTTGTAAAAACATAAAGTCTGAGAACCGAAGTGATTAGTTGTTTAAATGATTCATCAATTGGCAGTAAATTAATTTACGATTGTGATAATATTGTTGTTTAATATAACTTTTAAAGCAAACTATTGAAGATGAACTACAACTTTATTGATCTCCTGAGGAGAAGCAAAGTAGAAAGTAGAAATAAATAGTGAAGTAAAACAAGTAGTGAGAGGAATAAGAGTAGAAGAACCGTACAAGAGAACTGAGATGAAGTGACAGAACGTCTAATATATAAACATCTTGTGTGTGTGTGTGTGTGTGTATATGTGTGTGTGTGTGTGTGTGTGTATATGTGTGTGTGTGTGTATGTATGTATGTATGTATGTATGTGTATATATATATATATATATATATATATATATATATATATATATATCTCATAAACGTCTAATACAGGGGTCACCAACCTTTTTGAAACCGAGAGCTACTTCAAGGGTACAAAATAATACGAATATTTGTTTGATACAAACCTCCTGAATAACAAAGTTGCACAGATCACCTTTTATTAATAATAATCATATAATATGTATAATAAGTGACCGTCTGATTACATATCAATGTTTATTATTCCTCACAATAATTATTAACAATTTCCACAACAATGATGGCAGGAAACAGATATATTTAAACATGAAACATTTATTTCTGTTAATCTGTTTCAACATTTGAAAGTCAGAGGCATCACATCTGGTATTTTTGTAAATATATTTGACAGTTTTGTATGAAGCATTTGATTCAAAATCACACCTGTTATATTTATGTACAAATGATCACTTCTGACATTTTTGGGGAAATCATAAACTGTCATATCTAAACTACTACCATAGTAACATTAAACAAATTATCAGTTATTCAATATTTTTAAAAATCAACTCTTTCACATTTTTAAATGAATCATATTACATTAATGCTAATCACCAAATGTGTAGCATGTAATCTTTTTCTTTGTCTAGTCAGTTAGTGGGAAGCTTTGCATACTGTTCAATGTCCTGTAGTCTGGAGTATAGTCTGACACTGCGGCTGAGGGAGTCTTGTGTGATCATCAGGTGTTCTGTGTTTGTTCTTCATGAAGTTCATGTCAGAAAAGGCTGATTCATAGAGCGGTTGAACCCAAAAGGCAGGCGACTCATCGCTGCTGAGCGTACACCTCTGTACTGTTCTGTGTCCACAAGGAACCGACAGTTTGCTGCAGGCTGATGGGTTTTGAGGTGGAGGTCATTTTTCAATGTTACGGTTTCCATCTCCTCCTGTCCAGCATCCAAGTTCAACGCAACACAACGCATGCCATTCTCTCAAGAAAGGATTTGAAACAATCACACGCAAGTTGATCAAAGTCACCAAACCTGTTCTCAAACTCTTGCCTCGTCTGTTATGACTTGAGAATACTTTTTTACAGCTTCGTCTAAAGCCCCAGAGGCAGAAGACTGCAGCACTTATTTTCTCTGTAAACGCAGAGAAAATGTTCCTCTTGGCTTTGAATGCGTTGACGGCCATCGGATCTACGGGTGTAGTAGTATCGGGTGTAGTAGTATCGGGTGTAGTAGTATCGGGTGTAGTAGTATCAGGTGTAGTAGTAGCGGGTGTAGTAGTAGCAGGTGCAGTAGTATCGGGTGTAGTAGTATCAGGTGTAGTAGTAGCGGGTGTAGTAGTAGCAGGTGCAGTAGTATCGGGTGTAGTAGTAGCAGGTGTAGTAGTATCGGGTGTAGTAGTATCAGGTGTAGTAACAGGTGTAGCATCACAGACGTTTCCTCAGCCAGGTTTGGTGGAGGAAACGGAGCGTTTCTCTCTGAGTTCGTCTCTCCTTCTTTACACGCAGTTGTTTTGTTGCATTTGCTGCACGTCGCGTTGGTTGAATCTTTTTTTGAGAAATACAGACACACTTTTGGCCGTTTACCTTTCTGCATTTTCTCTGTTAAAAGGATGATGGCTAGCTAGCTACTGTAGCTATACACACGACAGGCTAGCTAGCTACTGTAGCTATACACACAACAGGCTAGCTAGCTACTGTAGCTATACACACAACAGGCTAGCTAGCTACTGTAGCTATACACACGACAGGCTAGCTAGCTACTGTAGCTATACACACAACAGGCTAGCTAGCTACTGTAGCTATACACACAACAGGCTAGCTAGCTACTGTAGCTATACATACGAAAGGCTAGCTAGCTACTGTAGCTATACACACGGTAGCTTTCGTTAGCTGCTGCCAGACGGACTCATCAGAGTAGTGTAACAAAGTATTTCAATCGGCTCAGGCACTGAACTCATCATTTCGTCTCTATAAACCTTTGCGTTCAACAGAGGAAGCTCTCAACTCCTCGTCTTCGTCGCTTCTGACAGCGCCGTGAAACCGTGATTTGTTTGTTAGGGAATCGCTGGGGAAGAGGAGGAGGAGGAAGAAGAAGAGCGTTGTCTCTCTGGTTCTGGTCCGAGAGCTTTAACGGCTTTGAGGCGACAGAATTCACGCCAAAGTTTTCGAGCCGCTAATCATCAAAAGTCAGTTTTGTTTTCTCATTTGAACGGAGCCGAGGAGGAAGAGGAGGAAGAGGAGGAAGAACCTCAGGGAGCTTCTTCCTCTCTGAGTTTTATCTCTTTGATTTCCACTGAAACATAGAAGCCCTTCATCATAAAGTAGAGCTACGACACAGAAGAACTCGTTATTATCATTAAACACAAGTTACACTTATTTGATTTCTGTATAAAACATTTTACTGTCCAAGTTTTACAAAGTTGTAGAAATAATGGAGTGTTTTAAATATTAAACGTATTAAAATATTTCCAGTCTCCTCCCCTCTCCCTTCTCTCCTCTTCTCCTCTCTTCTCTCTCTCCTCTCCTCCTCCTCTCCTTCTCTCTTCTCCTCTCTCCCTCTCTCCTTCTCCTCTCTTCTCTCTTTTCTCCTCTCGTCCTCTCCTTCTCCTCTCTTCTCTCCCTTTGTCCTCTCCCCTCCTCTCTCTCTCTCTCGTTCCTCCTCTCGTCCTCTCCTCTTCCTCCTTTCTCTCCTCTTCTCTCTCCTCTTCCTCCTTTCTCTCCTCTTCCCTTCTCTCTCTCGTGGCCGACGGGTTTATTTCTGTCTTTTTTAAACTCATCTTTTCCATTTGAACTCTTAATTAAACTTTCTTCTTCTTTGTTTGTGTTGTGGTTTAATTAATAGTTCAATGAACTCGTTAATGAATGAATTTTATTTATATATATATATATATATATTTATATATATATATATATAATATGAATAAAACGTTGCTCTGGTTCTCTGCAGGTTTATGGCCACTAACGACCTGATGACGGAGCTGCAAAAAGATTCAATCAAACTGGACGACGACAGCGAGAGGAAGGTCCGTGTAAACCGGTAGAAACCAGTTTCAGCTCCTAACTAACCGGGTATTGATCGAGTGACGTGTTGATTGACAGGTGGTGAGGATGATCCTCAAGCTGCTGGAAGACAAGAACGGAGAAGTTCAGAATCTGGCCGTCAAATGGTAAAAACACACTTATACATTATTCATAACCTTTGAGTTTATTGTATTCTTCTTCCTGAGCGGTGGGCGCGCTTGTTTTCTCCAGCTTGGGGCCGCTGGTCAGCAAGGTGAAGGAGTACCAGGTGGAGACGATCGTGGACACGCTGTGCACCAACATGCTGTCGGACAAAGAGCAGCTCCGAGACATCTCCTCCATCGGCCTGAAGACCGTGATCGGAGAGCTGCCGCCCGCCTCTAGTGGTACTAATCCACGAATACTACTGTTACTTTAAGAGTACTACCAGCGGTACAAATACATGAATACTACTGTTACTTTAAGAGTACTACCGCCTGCCTCCAGTGGTGAGTGGTGTATACTATGTTGTACTGATGTTGTGTTTGTGGGTATTCCATTGGTAAACGTAGCGACTCAGTACTTCAGATATTACTTGTACTACAGTGTCTCTGTTTCTGGTCCCTTTTAAAGTACTAATACCTCTACTTTATTGACATACTCTGAATACTTGTACCTCTCAGGCTCGGCTCTCGCTGCCAGTGTGTGTAAGAAGATAACGGGTCGTCTGACGAGCGCCATCGCCAAGCAGGAAGACGTGTCCGTCCAGCTGGAGGCGCTCGACATCATGGCGGACATGCTCTGCAGGTACACCTCCTGCCCGTCCTTAATTGAAATGCCAGACTTTCTGTTATTTCTACTTAATTATAATATGACATAGAATTTTGGAAATGATTACATCCATCTTTTTACCATACATTTAGATTTATTTATATAGTACTTGTGCTGTTGTCACTCTTAGTACCTCTAGTGAGCGCTCGCTTTGCCGACAGAAAACCAGCAGCATGCGCTCCTTTATTACGAATGGAAGATATTCGGTTAACGCGGCATCATCGCCATATACCCTGAAAAACAACTATTTGTATATTGAACAAAATACAAGAAAAACATTTTCATCATTCGATTGCCATCTTTCCGATGGTTCTTGAACACATCATGGGCTACGAACGCTTCTGTCAGAAAAAAAGCAGCCGAAACAAAGCTTAAAATTCTGAGAACTCATAAAAAATGTTTCATCTACGTATACAATTCTGCCCCAAATAAACCGTTTACTTCAAGCAGATTCTGGGGTTGAAAGGGTGAAGTAGTTAAACGTCTACCTGTGTGTCTCTCTGCAGACAGGGAGGTCTGCTGGTGAATTTCCATCCCTCCATCCTCAGCTGTCTGCTCCCTCAGCTCACCTCCCCCAGACTGGCCGTCAGAAAGGTACGTTGTTCCCTAAATACGCGTTTATTCATTACCTCGTCGTGTTCTCGTGACGGCTGTTGATGTCATGTGACTGTTTTTAGAGGACCATCATGGCTCTGGGCCACCTAGTCATGTCCTGCGGGAACCTGGTCTTCATCGACCTCATCGAGCACCTCCTGGCGGAGCTGGGGAGGAACGACAACATGTCGACGACCAGGACGTACATCCAGTGCACGGCCGCCATCAGCAGACAGGCCGGACACCGGATCGGTGAGGCAAACAGGAAGTCATGTAACTCTGTGAACTGTAGTTCAGTACACATTTGAGGTACTTGAGTATTTGTGTTTTATGGACATCTCAGAGGTAAATATCATACTTTTTTTCTTTACTGTACATCTGTCCTCTAACTTCCTGTCCTGCCTGTTTTTGTTTTTTTAAGGGGAGTATCTGGAGAAGATCATTCCTCTGGTAGTGAAGTTTTGCAACGTTGACGATGATGAGCTCAGAGAGTACTGCATCCAGGCCTTTGAGTCCTTTGTTAGGAGGTAACGCTCAATGAAAAATACTACCAAAGTACTTTCATAGCTCTATCTGTTCTTCTTTTTAAAAATGTGTTTATTTCAGGTGTCCTAAAGAAGTTTACCCCCACGTTCCCACGGTCATCTCGATCTGCCTACGCTACCTGACCTACGACCCCAACTACAACTTTGACGATGAAGACGAGGACGACAACGCCATGGACGCTGAGCAGAATGATGAAGACTACCAAGGTACTCGATTATACATCAGCAAGTTAACACGTGTTTGTGACATAACCACAAAGGTTTTAAGTGTGGCAGAAACCTTTGTCGTCGATTGATAAATGTTTACGGGGTCTGAAATACACAAACAATCATCTAAATGTAGTTGTCCACCCCGCCCTGGGGCTCTTTGTGTGTCCAGGCAGCGATGACGAGTACAGCGATGACGACGACATGAGCTGGAAGGTTCGTCGGGCGGCCGCCAAGTGTTTGGACGCCGTTGTTTCAACTCGTCACGAGATGCTGCCAGAGTTCTATCGCTCCGTCTCTCCTGCACTCGTCTGTCGCTTCAAGGTACCATCAAGCTTACCGATTACTCCTTCATCGCCTCTTCACTGTGATTTAATTTCACATGCTCATCACGAAGATCTGATAACTAGTTTTGACAGCTGCGGTTAAAAAAAGTCAATCCCTACCCTACCCCGCCCTTGGAATCAGGGTCAATCCCTACCCTTCTCTCCCGTTGTATCGGAACCAATCCCCACCCTTCCCCTGGATCGGGGTCAATCCCTACCCTGCCCTTGGATCGGGGTCAATCCCTACCCTTCCGTGGGATCGGAATCAATCCCTACTCTGCCCTTCCCCTGAATCGGGGTCAACCCCTACCCTTCCCCTGAATCGGGGTCAATCTCTCCCCTTCCCTTGGATCGGGGTCAACCCCTACCCTTCCCTTGGATCGGGGTCAACCCCTACCCTTCCCTTGGATCGGGATCAATCCCTACCCTGCCCTTCCCCTGAATCGGGGTCAATCTCTCCCCTTCCCTTGGATCGGGGTCAACCCCTACCCTACCTTGCACGTGGATCAGGCCAAATCCGACCAAACCCGTGGATTGGTCCAATCCCTCTCCTTACCTATTGAATGAAGCTCTACCTGTTGATCTCATATTTGGAATGATTACCTGTCTGTCTGTAGGAGAGGGAGGAGAACGTGAAGGCAGACGTTTTCCACGCCTACCTGTCGCTGCTCAAACAGACCAGACCGGCTCAGAGCTGGCTGGCTGATCCGGACGCCATGGAGCAGGGAGACACGCCGCTAACGATGCTGCAGAGCCAGGTAATGTAGCATGAGGAGGCATTTTTGGACGAGGATGTATTAATTATGCATTCATTCACTGATTGCGTCTTCTCGAGTGTGAATATTTGCAGGAATTCTTTCTCTCGCATGATAAACTGGAATATTTTAGGGTCCTGTAGTGTTGGCTGGACGAAACCAGATGATGATGTCAACTTCTTCATAGACCAAACAATTAATCAAGAGCATTATTGGCAGATGATTTTGTCATGAAAATATCTGATAATTGTGAGTTAAACTAAACCTTGAGCTATAATTATCCAATTAGACGATGAATGGTTTGCTGTATTGCTTTATTAGATGTAGGTGATTGCAGCTTTAATTTGAGCACATTCTGTTGTGACTGTGACAGGAAACACTCGGCCTCCTGCTCCGTCGCCCACAGACGAGCTGCTGTGGTCTTTCTGTCGTCTCTCACAGTCTTTCTCTGTGAATGTCGCCATCTGCAGGTCCCCATGATCGTGAAAGCTCTTCACAAGCAGCTGAAGGAGAAAAGTGTCAAAACCCGTCAGTGTTGTTTTAACATGTTGACGGAGCTGGTGAACGTCCTCCCGGGAGCCCTGACGACCCACATCCCTGTACTAATACCAGGTAGTACTACAACTAATACTCTCTCGGCTCCAAGCCGTGTAGTTTGGACATTAGTTTTTCGTTTGATTTTGAACTGATGGAAATGTCCTTGAACGAATGTCTGTGCTACTGTTACGAACTCTACTGAGAGCATTGACGAAGAGTCTACAATGAATATTGCATGGGTTATGAAATGGGCGGGGCTAAAAGATAGGGGGCGGGGCTATTGGGCTATTTTGGGATGTAGATGTCCTGCACAAAGGATGCTTTGTCAAAATGGCCTCCGCTGGTCGGTACTCGTCCCCAAATAAACTCCTAACGTATTGCAGTATTATTAGTCAGGGTTCTTACGGTCATGGAAAACCTGGAAAAGTCATGGAATTTAAAATGGAAAAGTCCTTGAAGAAAATAAGATCCCAAAAGTTCAGTAAAAGTCATGTACATGTGTTATATTCATGTGTTCATGACGTTCATTTACGCTGAGTTTGAAATCATTAATATGCTTTTAAAAGAAAGACTCAAAATATAAGCAGGCATACATACAGGCATCTATATAAATGTTTATTCTTTCAATCAAACTATTGTCTCATTCATTTGTGTCATTTAAGGTTTACTGTATGCTTTGTGTTCTCATTGTTAGTTTAAATACTACATTTACTCACTTTTTACTGTTTACTCCTAGATTTCACTAAATGTTTGGTCATGGAGATTTGGTCAAAAGTCATGAAATGCATTGGTCAGAATGTGTGGACCCTGTCAGTGTCGTCATATTAATAGCGGTTCCTGTGTTCCAGGCATCATCTTCTCTCTGAACGATAAGTCGAGCAGCTCCAACCTAAAGATCGACGCCTTGTCCTGCCTCCACGTCATCATGGTCTCGCACCCCGCCCACGCCTTCCACGCCCACGTCCCCGCCCTGGTCCCGCCCGTGGTGGCGTGCGTGGGAGACCCCTTTTACAAGATCACCTCCGAGGCTCTGCTCGTCACCCAGCAGCTCGTCAAGGTGGGGGTCGAACTAGGGCTGGGCGGTATGGCCAAAAACTCATGTCACGGAATTTTGTAAGATTCTGGCGGTTTCACTGTATTTTTTTTTGAGTAAACGCATTCATTCGTTGACGCCGAAAAGGGCCGCCGGCCAACTGAACAGCGGTTTGTACGTTGGTACATAGAGGGTGTTAGGAAGCTACACATGGAGGGACTTAGGACCCAGGGGAATGTAGGTGAAAAAAAGACCCTTCCGGTCTGTCTCTTTCTGTTACGGAGTTTCTTCTTGTTGTGATAGTGGGCGAGCTTTACCCAGCATGCAGTTCAGCTGTGTAATTCTATAAATGTACCATTGTTTGTGTCACAAACTGTTGTGTCGGGATGTTTTACCTGTTAAAGAGCGTTAGTTGTGGGTTTTTAATTGTTGTTTTAAAGTAATAACCATATATTCGTGGCGATTCTACCACTCTTCTTTCTCTTCCAGGTGATCCGACCTCTGGACAGCCAACCAGAAGCCGCCAACAGCTTCGACCCCTCCCCTTACATCAGCGACCTGTTCACCTGCACCATCAAGCGCCTGAAGGCCGCCGACATCGACCAGGAAGTGAAGGAGCGAGCCATCTCCTGCATGGGGCAGATTATCTGCAACCTCGGTGAGTAAGCGGCACCTTCGTCGGACCCGTCGCTCTGAGTCCAACAAACAGGAAGTCGCGTCGAAGTGACTTCCTGTTTGTTCGACTCGCTGGTTTTGCCGCCGTCTCACGTTCCCGTCTGTTTTTTTTAGGTGACCGTCTACCCACCGAACTTCCCGGAACGCTGTTGATCTTCTTGGAGCGCCTCAAGAACGAGATCACCCGGCTGACGACGGTGAAAGGTAAGCCCCGCCCCTCTTTGGCCCCGCCCACATGGGATCGCTGGTTTTCTTTCATCTTCTCGTTTTGCATAAATAAAACTAAATTATTTAATATCTACAGATTATCAGATAAACAGCTTTTTTTCTAGTTTGCTAAATTATGTTTCACACACGTGCACACACACACCGAAACACAGACACGCACACACGCGCGCACACACATATGCATGCACATACACACACACACATACACACAGGCACACACGCACACATACACACACACACACACACACACACACACACACACACACAGGCGCACACGCACAGATACACACAGACAGAAAAATATACAGACAGACACACACACTCCTGTCTAACGCGTCTGCCCTGCAGTTCGGCTAAATTATGTTTCACGTCGTTTCTGTTTATGAAGTCGATACTAAACAAACCAACCCGATTTATGTCTGGAACCAGTTTCCCAGCATGCATTTCACCTCCAGCAACATTGGTGGTGGAGGATTAAAGACTCGGCTGTTAAAACTGATTCTTTCTCCGGAGGTTTCCTGTCAGAATGTTTCATGAACGTTTTGTTTGCAGCTCTGACGCTGATCGCCGGTTCGGAGCTGAAGATCGACCTCAGGCCGGTTCTCCCCGACGCCGTTCCCATCCTCGCCTCCTTCCTGCGCAAGAACCAGAGAGCCCTGAAGCTGTGTACGCTGGCAGCGCTGGACATCCTGCTGAGGAACTACAGGTGACACACACAGAGACACACACACACACACACAGAGACACACCCCCCACACCCCCCGGCCTTCTCTCTGACCCGTCTCTCCCTCAGCTCGGCGGTGACTCCCGTCATGGTGGACGCCGTCCTGGCCGAGCTGCCGCCGCTCATCTCAGAGAGCGACATGCACGTGTCCCAGATGGCGCTGAGCTTCCTGTCCACGCTGGCGGTGACGCACCCGTCCTCCCTGAGCCAGCTGAGCGGCGGCAGCATCCTGCAGCAGCTCATCGCGCTGGTTCGATCCCCGCTGCTGCAGGGCGGGGCGCTGGCCGCCATGCTGGACTTCTACCAGGTACAAAGGGCCACTTCAAAGTGTGTGTGTGTGTGTGTGTGTGTGTGTGTGTGTGTGTGTGTGTGTGTGTGTGTGCATATGGATACTCATATATACCCTTATGTATTTGTTTTGATTTGAATGGTTATGTGCATCTGTATCTTTATGTACATGTATTGTGCACAATTGTTCTATATATGCAACTAGACAATCAATAAAAAATGTATCTAATATAATGTATCTATATATATATATATATATATATATATATTATTGTGTAGAAAAGAGTTCAAAACTAATGGCGACTGGTCCATGAACACGTAAACGACCAAAGAAATTATTCAAAGTGAGACAAAAACAAACTGAGGAGTAGTACACGAATACTGTAAAAATACACAAATAACCCTATTATTACTATATATATATATATATATATATATATATATATATATATATATATATACATACACACACACACACACACACACACGTAAAAAAGAACAAGAAAAGAGAGAATAAAGAAATGCATAATAACAGATTAAAGTAAAATGTATTGTCTCATAAAAAACCTGTATTTTTGTATATATTAGTGTATTTATGTAACTATATATATATATATTTTTTATATGTATTTGTATTTATTTAATATATTTTAGTTTGTTATGTTACAGTTTTTAAAGCACCAAAAAGCTCATTATGGGCTAAAAACTGTGTAATTGTATTAATTAGGTGTAATTCCTAGCATGACTACTCAGTAAATACTATGTGTGTGTGTGTGTGTGTTCTCAGGCTCTGGTTGCCACGGAGACGTCCGGTCTGGGCTACATGGACCTGCTCAGGATGCTCACCGGGCCGGTTTACTCCCAGACCGCCGCGCTGCCCCACAAGCAGGCCTACTGCTCCATCGCCAAGTGCGTGGCGGCGCTCACCAGAGCCTGTCCCGACGAGGGGCCCGCCGTGGTGGGCCAGTTCATCCAGGTGAGCCTGCAGCGCCTCACCTGGACACTAGGGGGCGGGACCACCAGAGGTCCCACGATGCGACATTATCACGATACTTAAGTCCCGATACATCCCGGCTTATCTCCGTGCAAACAGTTATCATTTCAGTTAAACACAGCGCCATCTAGTGGACTGAAAAAGCAATAGATTTTATTATTCTAGGACCAAAAAGTTTATAATTATTTAAATTTTAAGATCAATACTATATCGCGATACTATGCTGGATCGATTCTTTCCCCACCCCTAGTGGACATGACATCACATTCAGAACCATTTATTTACATTCCTAGAAATAAAGTCCACACAAATCTTTAAATACGAATTAGCGACTGGAATGAATGTCGGCGGCGGTTTTAAATAAAGTTATTTGTTCTCAGGACGTGAAGAACAGCCGCTCCACAGACTCTATCCGGCTGCTGGCGCTGCTCTCATTGGGCGAGGTGGGGCACCACGTGGACCTGAGCAGCCAACCGGAGCTCAAGACCGTCATCCTGGACGCCTTCTCGTCAACCAGCGAAGAGGTGACCGCGCAGGAAGTGCTCCAGACCTTCACATTAAAAGCTTGTGTGACGGCAGAAAAACTATATTCAGTGTTTCTTCTTTTTCTGCTCGTATGCCGCAGAAATAAGAACTCAAGCGATCGGTCGAGTAATCGGTCGATTAACGGGAATATGACATAAGTCATTGGTTCATAATCTAAACGATTCTGAACCATAATCCTGACGCACAGAAGAACGGTTTACATGTTGTATGACGTTGTTATTTCTTCATCGTTCAAGTGTTTGTTGTAAAAATGAATGTTGTGTTTTATTCATTCAGGATTCATTGATTCACTGACTACTTTTTGCACCACAAATACAGAATGTTTGGCCAGAGTCTACAGGTGGATGTTTCCCTGTCTCTCTCTCTCAGGTGAAGTCGGCGGCGTCCTACGCGCTGGGCAGCATCGCGGTGGGGAACCTTCCGGAGTACCTTCCCTTCGTCCTGCAGGAGATCTCCTCCTCCAAGAGACAGTACCTGCTGCTGCACTCGCTCAAAGAGATCATCGGTAAGAGCTGTGCGTGTGTGTGTGTGTGTGTGTGTGTGTGTGCGCGTGCGTGTGTGTGTGTGTACACATTTGTATGTGTACTCTGGTTCTAATGTGTGTGTGTGTGTGTGTGTGTGTGTGGAGGTTCGGCGTCGGTCTCGGGTCTCAAGCCGTACGTGGAGTCGGTCTGGACTCTGCTGCTCAAACACTGCGAGTGTCAGGAGGAAGGAACCAGGAACGTGGTGGCCGAGTGCCTCGGGAAGCTGACGCTGATCGACCCGGAAACCCTGCTGCCCCGCCTCAAGGGATACCTGCTGTCAGGTAATCAATACTCTGATCAGTAAATCCTGCTGCCCCGCCTCAAGGGATACCTGCTGTCAGGTAATCAATACTCTGATCAGTAAATCCTGCTGCCCCGCCTCAAGGGATACCTGCTGTCAGGTAATCAATACTCTGATCAGTAAATCCTGCTGCCCCGCCTCAAGGGATACCTGCTGTCAGGTAATCAATACTCTGATCAGTAAATCCTGCTGCCCCGCCTCAAGGGATACCTGCTGTCAGGTAATCAATACTCTGATCAATAACCAACAAAATCAACATTTTGATCAATAATCAACAAATACAATACTCTGATCAATATATTTAAAAAAAGAAGCACTAATCTGATCAGTAATCAATAAACCCTGCTGCCCCGCCTCAAAGGTCAGGTAATCAATACTCAATCAATAAATCCTCCTCAGAGGATAACCTCATCAGTTACCGCGATTGAGTATCAATAAGTATCGGTTCATCGTTGTATTGATTATATTGATTGATCATTCAAGTCCCGCCCCTCGGCTCCTGCCAGCCAATCAAACGGCCTCATTCTCCTCAACCGGCTCCTGTTGGACCTGAAGCATCTGAGGAGTGATGTGAGATATTGATTTTGTGTGTGTGTGTGTGTGTGTGTGTGTGTGTGTGTGTGTGTGTGTGTGTGTGTGTGTGTGTGTGTGTGTGTGTGTGTGTAGGCTCGTCGTACGCCAGGAGCTCCGTGGTCACGGCGGTGAAGTTCACCATCTCTGATCATCCGCAGCCCATCGACCCGCTGCTGAAGAACTGCATCGGTAAAGATCTGATCGACTTATTGATTATTCAGCTGGACTTTGATTTAAAGAAATATGAGCAGAAAATAAGATTTATTAGTATTTCAATCTCATTCATTTGGCTGATTACAGCTATATTTAGTTTTCTGTTTTCTAAATATTAGATAAAACAATTAGAAACATGTCTTGTGAACATTAGGAATATTATTATATTATAACTTTGTCACCACTTTAACTCCTTTTAGTTTATCATAGATTTAAAAGAAAAATGAATATATTTAATCATTTTAATTCACGATAAACTGAATGGAGTTCTGCTGAAATGGTGCTGTGCTACCTTTAGTTTCAGATTATTAAAAAGAACACTTAATTCCACCTTTTTTTATTTTTACATAATATGAATTAGTTGCAGGTATTTATATTTGCAGAACGTCTTCTTAACTCCTCCCCTTAACTTCTCAACTCCTCCCCTTTCTCAGGTGACTTCCTGAAGACGCTGGAGGACCCCGACCTGAACGTGCGGCGCGTTGCCTTGGTAACCTTCAACTCCGCCGCCCACAACAAGCCCAGTCTGATCCGGGAGCTGCTGGACTCGGTTCTGCCGCAGCTCTACAACGAGACCAAGGTCCGCAAGGAGCTGATCCGAGAGGTGAGAACCGGGGGATCGGTGGGTCTGTCACTGACACACACCTACACAGGTACACACACAGGTACACACACAGGTACACACACAGGTACACACACAGGTAAACACACAGGTTCACACACAGGTACACACACAGGTACACACACAAACACACAGGTTCACACACACAGGTACACACACAGGTACACACACAGGTACACACACAGGTACACACACAGGTACACACATAAACACACAGGTTCACACACACAGGTACACACACAGGTACACAAACAAACACACAGGTACACACACAGGTACACACACAAACACACAGGTACACACACAGGTACACACACAGGTACACACACAAACACACAGGTACACACACAGGTACACACACAAACACACAGGTACACACACACAGGTACACAAACAAACACATAGGTACACACACAGGTACACACACAGGTACACACACAAACACACAGGTACACACACAGGTACACACAAACACACAGGTACACACACACAAGTACACAAACAAACACACAGGTACACACACAGGTACACACACAGGTACACACACAAACACACAGGTACACACACAGGTACACACACAAACACACAGGTACACACACACAGGTACACAAACAAACACACAGGTACACACACACAGGTACACAAACAAACACACAGGTACACACACACAAACAGGTACACAAACAAACACACAGGTACACACACACACAGGTACACAAACAAACACACAGGTACACACACACAGGTACACAAACAAGCACACAAACACACAGGTACACAAACAAACACACAGGTACACAAACAATCACACAGGTACACAAACAAACACACAGGTACACACACACACAGGTACACAAACAAACACACAGGTACACACACACAGGTACACAAACAAACACACAGGCACACAAACACACAGGTACACAAACAAACACACAGGTACACAAACAATCACACAGGTACACACACACAGGTACACAAACAAACACACAGGTACA
Source organism: Taurulus bubalis (assembly GCF_910589615.1). NCBI lineage: Eukaryota > Metazoa > Chordata > Actinopteri > Perciformes > Cottidae > Taurulus > Taurulus bubalis. The sequence goes on along the minus strand of NC_136608.1, from coordinate 17,704,609 downwards.
CACACACACAGGTACACAAACAAACACACAGGTACACACACACAGGTACACAAACAAACACACAGGTACACACACACAGGTACACAAACAAACACACAGGTACACAGAAACACAAACAAACACACAGGTACACAAACAGGTACACAAGCAAACACACAGGTATACACACACAGGTACACAAACAAACACACAAGTACACAGAAACACAAACAAACACACAGGTACACACACGGGTATGCACGCTCACACACACAGGTACACAAACAGGTACACAAACAAACACACATGTATACACACACAGGTACACAAACAAACACACAGGTACACAGAAACACAAACAAACACACAGGTACACAAACAAACACACAGGTACACACACACAGGTACACAAACAAACACACAGGTTCACACACACACAGGTACACAAACAAACACACAGGTTCACACACACACAGGTACACAAACAAACACACAGGTTCACACACACAGGTACACAAACAAACACACAGGTACACACACACAGGTACACAAACAAACACACAGGTACACAAACAAACAAACACACAGGTACCTCACGCACGCACGCTCACACACGCACGCTCATGCACACTCGCACACGCACGGTCACACACACACGCTCACGCACGCACGCTCACACACACACACACACACGCTCGCACGCACACACACACACACACACACACACTCTGATGTGTGCGTGTGCGTGCAGGTGGAGATGGGTCCCTTCAAGCACACGGTGGACGACGGGCTGGACCTGAGGAAGGCTGCGTTCGAGTGCATGTACACTCTGCTGGACAGCTGCCTGGACCGGCTGGACATCTTCACCTTCCTGAACCACGTGGAGGACGGGCTGAAGGACCACTACGACATCAAGGTACTAGTACTGCTGCTGCTACTGCTAGTACTACCACTACGACATCAAGGTACTAGTACTGCTGCTGCTGCTGCTAGTACTACCACTACGACATCAAGGTACTAGTACTGCTGCTGCTACTGCTAGTACTACCACTACGACATCAAGGTACTAGTACTGCTGCTGCTACTGCTAGTACTACCACTACGACATCAAGGTACTAGTACTGCTGCTGCTACTGCTAGTACTACCACTACGACATCAAGGTACTAGTACTGCTGCTGCTACTGCTAGTACTACCACTACGACATCAAGGTACTAGTACTGCTGCTGCTACTGCTAGTACTACCACTACGACATCAAGGTACTAGTACTGCTGCTGCTACTGCTAGTACTACCACTACGACATCAAGGTACTAGTACTGCTGCTGCTACTGCTAGTACTACCACTACGACATCAAGGTACTAGTACTGCTGCTGCTACTGCTAGTACTACCACTACGACATCAAGGTACTAGTACTGCTGCTGCTACTGCTAGTACTACCACTACGACATCAAGGTACTAGTACTGCTGCTGCTGCTAGTACTACCACTACGACATCAAGGTACTAGTACTGCTGCTACTGCTAGTACTACCACTATGACATCAAGGTACTAGTACTACTGCTAGTACTACCACTACGACATCAAGGTACTAGTACTGCTGCTACTGCTAGTACTACCACTATGACATCAAGGTACTAGTACTACTGCTAGTACTACCACTACGACATCAAGGTACTAGTACTACTGCTAGTACTACCACTACGACATCAAGGTACTAGTACTGCTGCTACTGCTAGTACTACCACTATGACATCAAGGTACTAGTACTACTGCTAGTACTACCACTAAGACATCAAGGTACTAGTACTGCTGCTACTGCTAGTACTACCACTATGACATCAAGGTACTAGTGCTACTGCTACTGCTAGTACTACCACTATGACATCAAGATACTAGTACTGCTAGTACTACCACTATGACATCAAGGTATTAGTACTACTGCTGCTACTGCTAGTACTACCACTATGACATCAAGGTACTAGTGCTACTGCTACTGCTAGTACTACCACTATGACATCAAGGTACTAGTACTGCTAGTACTACTGCTAGTACTACGACATCAAGGTACTAGTGCTACTGCTAGTACTACGACATCAAGGTACAAATACTACTGCTAGTACTACGACATCAAGGTACTAATACTACTGCTAGTACTACGACATCAAGGTACTAATACTACTGCTAGTACTACGACATCAAGGTACTAATACTACTGCTAGTACTACGACATCAAGGTACTGCTACAACTCATCAAACTATA
>NC_136608.1:17694868-17697368 GCF_910589615.1 Taurulus bubalis | reverse complement strand
CACACACAAACGGACACACACACACAAATGGACACACACCCAAACAAACAAACACGTACACAAACGCACACATACACAAATGGACACACACTCAAACGCACACAGACACATACACAAACACACACATACACAAACACACACATACACAAACGCACACACACACACAAACGCACACAGACACAAACACACACATACACAAACACACACATACACAAATGGACACACACCCAAACGCACACAGACACATACACAAACACACACATACACAAATGGACACACACTCAAACGCACACAGACACATACACAAACACACACATACACAAACACACACATACACAAATGGACACACACCCAAACGCACACAGACACATACACAAACACACACATACACAAACACACACACACACACAAATGGACACACACTCAAACAAACAAACACACACACACACACACACACACACATACACAAACGCACACATACACAAATGGACACACACTCAAACGCACACACACACACGCACACACACACACGCTGTGTAGTTTTAATATTTGGGTTTTCTTTGACCTTTGACCTCGGTGTGAGCAGACAGGTCACATGATCATCACTCTGGGACGTTTATATATTTGTTTGTTTTAAGAAGTATTCTGACTCTTTACTGCAGTAAAAGTACTAGTAGCACACGGAAAATACTCCATTCAAGTATTAGACACTCAACGCAGTCAAAGTACCTCTGAGATGTAGTACAGTAGAAGTACTATATGTACCTCTGAGATGTAGTACAGTAGAAGTACTATATGTACCTCTGAGATGTAGTACAGTAAAAGGTACTATATGTACCTCTGAGATGTAGTACAGTAACAAGTACTATATGTACCTCTGAGATGTAGTACAGTAACAAGTACTATATGTACCTCTGAGATGTATTACAGTAAAAGGTACTATATGTACCTCTGAGATGTAGTACAATAGCCAAAAACACATGTTATTTCATGACTCGTTGTAAATGTACTCTGAGGTTTTGTCATATTCTTTCAGTGAGGATGGAAACCACAGTAAAAACAAAGACTACTTGTAGTATTTCTACTCCACAGGAAGCAGCTGAAAGCACAAAGTGATAAAGGCGGAGCGAAACCGGATGTAAGTGTGCACTGCCTTCAAAATAAAAGCATTACATTTATTGAAATTGATGCAACTTGGAAACATCAAGTCTTTTATTTCCAACATGTTGTGATACAATCTGTGTTATTAATTTTTTATTAATTTTCCCTTCATTTTAACGTATTTTTATTTTGAAAATTGAGACTTAATACGTTTTAATTTATATCAATTTTAAGATCTCCTTACAATCAATGTTATCAATTCAGTACACTAAATTAAGTTATCAAGTTCACAAATGATCACAATACAATTTCAAGGCGCCTTTATTCTGAAAAACCGAGGCGCGCTACTGCAAATGAATTATTCTATATATAAAATTGTACGTATATATCATATTAAATACTATATATCTATTATATACACACTATTATATTCTATATATAAACTTACTCCAAACATTAGTGAGGTTTTCATAAATAATATTTTGCCATCATGAGAATTGTGTTAATCCGATTTTCTAGTTTTATTTTGTATTTCCTCTTCTTTTATTGTGAAATAATTGACCGGAAGCGACGGCGTTCACAGCGTCAAACTTGACGTCAGCGCGCAGCGGCGGCAGGAGGGAGCGGCTCTGGTAGAGCGACATAGACAGAGAGCGAGAGAGAGAGCAGCGGAGCGGACGGCTGCATGACTGTGAGTAACCGCTTCATTCCTCTCTTTTCTCTCTCTATTCCTCCCTTTCTAGTCTTCCTGCCCTCCATCACGCTTAACCCGGGCCGGACCGGGTCAGGTCGTGACAGGAAGGGCGGGCTGGGTTTGCGGAAGCGACCGGCGGACAGACAGGCAGACAGACAGGTTTATGATAATACTGTCGTATCGCAGACGGGCAGACACAACATGGCGCCTCTTCAAGATCCGCGCGTTCCAGTTTCTCTGCTCCTTCGTCTCCGGGCTTCCTCCAGCGGGGCAGCGGGGCCTGGCGCCACATCAGGCCGAGCAGGGAGCGCTCTGAGGCGGCCTCCGAGCTGCGGAACTCCCGCTGCCCCGCCGGAGGAAAAAAAACGAGAAAGAGAGGAAGTAACTTATTGCAGACTGAGGAGTTCGGAGGAACCTGCCTGCCTGTCTGTCTGCCTGTCTGTCTGCCTGTCTGCCTGCCTGCCTGCCTGCCTGCCTGTCTGTCTGCCTGCCTGTCTGTCTGCCTGTCTGTCTGTCTGCCTGCCTGTAGTGTAAAGACAAGGCTGGGTTTTATTCTGTCAGCAACAAACACACACACGCACGGTATTGACAGGCCGCACCTAGGTGTGTGTGTGTGTGTGTGTGTGTGTGTGTGTGTGTGTGTGTGTGTGTGTGTGTGCGTGTGTGTCCCCTCCACCAACTTTACTTTAGCAGATGGAGCGTTAA
>NC_136608.1:17623675-17691868 GCF_910589615.1 Taurulus bubalis | reverse complement strand
GTGTCCACCTCTCTCTCTCTCTCTCTGTCCACCTGTCTCTCTCTCTCTCTCTGTCCACCTCTCTCTCTCTCTCTCTCTGTCCACCTCTCTCTCTCTCTCTCTCTCTCTCTGTCCACCTGTCTCTCTCTCTCTCTGTCCACCTGTCTCTCTCTCTCTCTGTCCACCTGTCTCTCTCTCTCTCTCTGTCCACCTCTCTCTCTCTCTCCCTCTGTCCACCTGTCTCTCTCTCCCCCCTCTCTCTCTCCCTGACCCCCTGTCTCTCTCTCCCTCCCCACCTGTCTCTCTCTCCCCCCCTCTCTCTCTCCCTGACCTCCTGTCTCTCTCTCCCTGACCCCCTGTCTCTCTCTCTCCCTGACCCCCTGTCTCTCTCTCTCTCCCTCCCCACCTGTCTCTCTCTCCCCCCAGGAGCAGTTCACGGCGATGAGAGACCTGTACATGAAAAACGGTCAGGGCTTCGCTCTCGTCTACTCCATCACGGCTCAGTCGACCTTCAACGACCTCCAGGACCTCCGGGAGCAGATCCTCAGAGTGAAGGACACCGAGGACGTACGACACACACACACACACACACACACACACACACACACTTACATTTCAAAATGCTTGAGTTTGGCTCGATAAAAAATCCATCATCGTTATTGTTTCACGTGTAGTTTGGTCCACTTTGAAGTATCCCTGTCTCCGTGGCGATCAGGTTCCCATGATCCTCGTGGGCAACAAGTGCGACCTGGAGGTGGAGCGCGTGGTCGCCAAGGAGTCGGGCGTCGGCCTCGCCCGCCAGTGGAACGCCTGCGCCTTCCTGGAGACCTCGGCCAAGAGCAAGATCAACGTCAACGAGGTGACCTTCTTCTTCTTCTTCTTCTTCTTCTTCTTCTTCTTCTTCTTCTTCTTCTTCTATTGAGTCCAAAAGTACATGTTTATATATGTGTTATATGTGTGTGTGTGTGTGTGTGTGCAGATCTTCTATGACCTCGTGCGACAGATCAACAGGAAGAGTCCGGTTCAAGGGAAAGCTCGCAAAAAGTCCAACTGTCAACTTCTCTAATAACAGGTTTGTTGTGTTTATTAATGAATGAACACAAACATAAATACTGTGAGAACCTTTCATTGATCTTCTGCCTCCAGTCTCCTGCTCACCTGACCGCCAACCAACCAACCAACCAATCACAGGACATCTTCCAGCTGGCCACGCCCCCTTTTAACACAGCCTCGTCATCGTCAACATCAGCCACCTCTGACCAGAGACTGTTGCCTTGGAAACATTGAAACCAAACACCGAGAGACTGCAGCCGGCGACGATGATGAAGATGATGATTCCGCTGTTGCAGTTGGGGGTTTTCCCATCATGCTCTCTGCTAAGCCCCTTTGCGCTGGGGGTGTGGCCTCTTGCTTTCACTTTTAAATGTTCCTTTTACTTGTTTTCCAGCGGCTCTGGTTGAACCTGTGGATCCATTCAGTTATTATTATTATTATTATTATTATTATTACCGTGGTTATTATTATGATTCTGTGTGAAAAAAAGATATAAAAGTAATTTCATGTTTTACATTCTTTGGGGGCGGGTGCAGCAGTCGCGCGGTTAGCTCGCCGCGCTGCGCTAACTATTCAGTTAAATGTGAGAATGTGGACAGAACTTCCATAACTTTGGGCTACGTTGTTAGCATAGCAGCTAGCACTTATGTTTGAATACTGTGAGCAAATTGTTCTGTTTGTGCGGTTGTTAGCATTATAAACGCATCCACAAGAGGACTGAATGCTAACTATGCTAACACACGAGTGTTAGTATATTTACATAGAAACAAATGGGCGGTGAATTAGCTTGTTAGCTAGCTGCGAGTTAGCTTGTCAATAAAGAGAAGCTTCTAAAACAGCCGATATCATTTATATTAGGTATCTTGTAAAGGGAAGCTAGCGAAACCACTTTGGTAATAAATTAGCATAGCAGCATGCTAACTTGTTAGCGTAGCGGCGCGGTGAGCTGACCCTAGATCTGCTGCTCAGGGCGGACATGTTGCCTTTAGACAGCAGACTCACACTGGTCCAGTAGAGTGTGTGTGTGTGTGTGTGTGTGTGTGTGTGTGTGTGTGTGTGTGTGTGTGTGTGTGTGTGTGTGTGTGTGTGTGTGTGTGTGTGCGGCCAGCCAGCAGGTGTAGTTTCTGTGATTATTAACCATTTTATTACCTGAATATTAATGTTGCTAACTCATCTGAAAGGGTAGCACTGAATTCTCTACACTTTGTTAGCATGGACGCAAAGAAGAACTGAATCTCAGTGTTACTAGCTAGCGGTAGCGCCGCCGCGTTCCAGTTGGGCGGGAAGCTGAAGCCCCGCCCCCCCATGCTGAGTATTTGGGGGCGTGGCCTGTGAAGCAGCAGGACGAGGGAAAAGCCTTTTTGATTATCCGTCTTTGTTTGAAATGTGAGTGTGTTGGACTCAGTGACCTCTGTGAGTACTGCTGTGCACAGTGTTGTCGTACCAGAGTACTGTCGGTACCAGAGTACATCAGTACCAGAGTACTGTCGGTACCAGAGTACATCAGTACCAGAGTACTGTCGGTACCAGAGTACATCAGTACCAGCGTACATCAGTACCAGAGTACTGTCGGTACCAGCGTACATCAGTACCAGAGTACTGTCGGTACCAGCGTACATCAGTACTGTCGGTGTTCCGGTTCTCCCGCAGTACGTTCAGTCATGTAGCATGTTGATGTTTCTGTCAGTACTCAGTCTGACCTCCGGGTGGCGCTGCCACAGTTTGCGTGCCGAGCGGGTCGAAGGTCCGCTTGCCGCCGCTAGCGGGTCGTCCTCAATAAAACGGTTTCTAGCTAACGTCCCGCCGGCTCTCGGCAGCTCAGCAACTGCAGGCCGACCTTCTGACCTCCACAGTGACCGAGGCTGCGGCGCATTCAGCGTTTCGTGCGACTTCTGTGGCTGTGATAATTGACAGCTCAGGCCGTGTGTGTGTGTGTGTGTGTGTGCGTGTGCGCGTGCGCGCGCAGGGGGTCGCGGTTCTTGTGTCGGAGGCTTCAGACTCGGTTCGCTGCATGCGGAGGCCTCAACGTCTGCGGCGAGTTTGTTTTCTCCACTTTTTCCTAGCTAGGCTAGCAGTTTCCCTCTGCTTCCATTGTTTGTGCTAAGCTAGGCTAACGCATCCTGGACCTTTTCTCCGTACAGATTAAACCGATTGTGAATCTTCTCGTCCGAGTTTCTGTAAAAAAATAAATAAAAACACAACAGAAGTCGCGCCGAAGCGACCGCAGCCCAACGCAGGAATTATTTTACATCGCTGAAATAAATCTGCTTCTTTTGCTCTGTGTGGCATGATGACCAGTGAAATGTAAAAGGAACCAGTTCAGCCAGAGCAAAGGCCAGTTCAAGTCCCCGGTTCCATTCTGCTGGAGTTCACTGGTCTGATCGCTGGTCTGAACTGGTTTCTTCCAGTGGGGGGAGGGGGGGTGAAGCCAAATGTAAAGTAAAAACTAAAAAGCCTTAAATGAATAAAAGTGGTGCAATTTTGTAACAGCAACCTGCGATGTGGATCATTCTGGATGAGATGCAGGTAGATGATGAATGATGTAAAGTCCTCAACAAAAGGCCATGTAATGTGGTTGAAAGCTCCAGAAGAACGTGACGAGTCCTGACTTGAGTTTGTTTTGAGACTGAAAACTTAAACTTAAAGAATCAACGGTTTTCTGCTTGATTGTGTAAATATGTCACAGCAAAGAAATCATCATTATTATTCAGATTAAAAGAATATCCAAAGTGGATCCAACATAAACATATTCATATTATTTTCAAGAGGGTTTATTCATGTTTTTGAGTGTTCATTATTATTAACGTAATTATTTAAATTATTGTATTTTTTTTTGGGGGGGGGGGTATTATTTTTTATTATTATTATTAATGTAATTATTTAAATTATTGTATTTTTGGGTTTATAATTATTATTTTGAGGGGTCATTATTATTAACATGATTATTATTACAATTATTTTATAACTATTTTTGGGATTTATAATTTTTTTGCGGGTTTATTATTATTATGGTGGTCATTAATATTAACATGATTATTATTTACATTGTTGTATTATTATTTATTTTTGGGATTTATAATTATTTTGGTGGTCATTATTATTAATATTATTATAATTTACTTTATTGTATTATTATTTATTTTTTATGGGGTTTATAATTATTATTTTGGGGGTCATTATTAACATGATTATTATTTACATTATTGTATTATTTATTTTTGGGGGTTATAATTATTATTTTGAGGCGTCACAACTCACAAGCAGAACGACAACACGGCTGACGTCGACGCAAGACGATTTGCTGCCATGGCAACGACGGCAGCTTGTCCCTGTGATCTGAGGAACAGAACGGCGAGCATGCGCAATGACGAGTTATGTCTCGCGGTGTTTCGTCGGCGACGAGAGCGAGATGACCGTCCGCTTCAAGGTAACCAGGCAACAGGCTGTCAGCCGTTAGCTTAGCTCTTTAACTAACGTATGCTAACGAGCGGTTTGTGAATAAAACTGTCGGCTTCCGCTCTCGTGAATGCGCACCGGTCCCGGTATGCCGGACGGAACCGTGCACGAGACGGCGCAGTAGGATACATGTGTGACGTCATTGGGTGTGACGAACTAATCCAGCTAATCGGTTTCAGTTTGACAGTGTGTTTTACTGCTGTAACTAAAGGTATAAGTACTACATGTACCTGAGGTGTAGTAGAGTAGAAGTACTGTATGTACCTCTGAGGTGTAGTAAAGTAGAAGTACAACATGTACCTCTGAGGTGTAGTAAAGTAGAAGTAAAACATGTACCTCTGAGGTGTAGTACAGTAGAAGTACAACATGTACCTCTGAGGTGACGTAAAGTAGAAGTAAAACATGTACCTCTGAGGTGTAGTACAGTAGAAGTACAACATGTACCTCTGAGGTGTAGTACAGTAGAAGTAAAACATGTACCTCTGAGGTGACGTAAAGTAGAAGTAAAACATGTACCTCTGAGGTGACGTAAAGTAGAAGTAAAACATGTACCTCTGAGGTGTAGTACAGTAGAAGTACAACATGTACCTCTGAGGTGTAGTACAGTAGAAGTACAACATGTACCTCTGAGGTGTAGTACAGTAGAAGTACAACATGTACCTCTGAGGTGTAGTACAGTAGAAGTACAACATGTACCTCTGAGGTGTAGTACAGTAGAAGTAAAACATGTACCTCTGAGGTGACGTAAAGTAGAAGTAAAACATGTACCTCTGAGGTGTAGTACAGTAGAAGTACAACATGTACCTCTGAGGTGTAGTACAGTAGAAGTACAACATGTACCTCTGAGGTGTAGTACAGTAGAAGTACAACATGTACCTCTGAGGTGTAGTACAGTAGAAGTAAAACATGTACCTCTAAAGTGTTACATAGTACAGTAAAAAGTGCAATACCTCTGAGATGTAGTACAATAACAAGTACGATATGTACCTCTGAGATGTACTTTTTGATTTAGTATAAATAATAGACGTAATTTTATCTCCACTAGAATTTTAAATATAGTTTAATTCAATCTTGTTGTGTGTGTGTGCGTGTGTGTGTGTGCGTGCGTGTGCGTGTGCGTGTGTGCGTGTGTGCGCGTGTGTGTGTGTGTGTGTGTGTGTGTCAGTGTCGGAGTGAGTACCAGAGGAGCTACAGGGATTCCCGACCCAGAAGCGTTTCTCCTCAGCGCTGCGCCCCATTGGCCGGTCTTAGCTCCGCCCACATGGGTATGACAAAATGTAGTCTTCTTTCTTTCTTCTATGTTCATTTTTTTCAAGTTGTGCAAATGCAGAACATACTTTTTTTTCATCATCACATCATATTTGGCATTTTACTTAATTTGTTTAGCAGATTAATGTTGATTGAACCTAAACGTAGAAGCTCCCGTCTAAGTCACGTGATCTTCGCCCTGAACCTCTTCCTCCTCTCAGGCTTCAGCAGAGAGCCGGGTCTCCAAAGGAGGAGGAGGAGGCCGGGTCCTGCCGGTCTCGCTCAGTCCTGCAGCTCCCTGCCGTGCGGTCCAGGTCCACAGGACCCCCTGGCTGGGCCGCCCGCTCGCAGAACGGCGCCCCCTGCTGGTCGGAAACACAGCGTAGCACACTGCGTGTCCACACATAGCTACGTGAGATAATAAGGTGTCCGTCTTCATCACCAGCCTCGAGGACTCGCTCTGACCCTGGACCCCCTGCAGACCCTGGACCCCCTGCAGGACTCCGACCCGCTGCAGACCCTGGACCCCCTGCAGGACTTCGACCCCCTGCAGACCCTGGACCCCCTGCAGGACTTCGACCCGCTGCAGACCCTGGACCCCCTGCAGACCTTGGACCTCCTGCAGGACCCCGACCCGCTGCAGACCCTGGACCATCATCCGGTGAACACACATCCTGTACCTGTGCTTTCGTTATCCTCGTACTTCAACCCTTGATTCTGAGTATTTGTGTGTGTTTTCCATCTCCTCAGCTAAGCCCCGCCCCTCCAAGCTCGACAGCCAACCACAGCTGAGCAGACCGCTGACGGCAGCGCCCTCGGCCAATGAGGTGAGCCAGAATGCAGCCGCATCCGGATGCACCGCCTCCTCCAGGTGCGTCTCTCTCGTCGCTTCACCTTTGTTTGTTTGTTTGTTTGTTTGTTTGTTTGTTTGTTTGCTTGTGCCGGTCCAGCACGCTCTGCGCTGGAGGGCGGGGCTTAGGGTGGGAGGTCAAAGGTCAGGAAGTCAACGGTCAGAGTACCACCGACAGTTCAGCTGGAAGAAACCAGCAACTGCTGCTTCTCCCATACTGACTGCAGAACAGGTACACGTCTTCTATATATATATATATATATATATATATATATATATATATATATATATATATATATATATATATATATATATCTATCTATCATTTTGTTCTTCTTGTATATCAGTAGTAGTAGTAGTAGTACTGCTGTGTGTCCACTAGATGGAGACGTTTACAGGTGTTTTTATTCAATATTTTGGTGATCACATGACTGTCGGTCACTTTAAACTCAGTCAGTGAAGAAAACTGTCATGAATATAAAATATATAAATGTAAAATATGAATTCACAAAAAGAGGTGTTTAAAATGAAAATGTGCATTTGTTGACCTTTGACCTGCAGCTGCTCCACTCCAGCAGCAGGTGTGTGCCGCCCTTTAAGAAACACCCCGTTCCCATGGAGACCGAGTATCAGCGCAGCTTCCGGGGTCTTCTGGCTCCGCCCACCGAGCCCCGCCTCCAAAAACACCTGGAGCATCATCAGAGGAACCCACTGTTCCACACACACATGGTACACACACACACATACACACACACACACACACACGGTACACACACACATGGTACACACACACGTTACACATACACACACACGTTACACACCCACATACACATGGTACACACACACGTTACACACATACACACACACGGTACACACACACACACATACACACACACGTTACACACACACACACACGATACACACACACATGGTACACACACACGTTACACATACACACACACGTTACACATACACACTCACACGTTGCACACCCACATACACATGGTACACACACACATGTTACACACACACGTTACACACATACACACACACGGTACACACACACACACACACACACGTTGCACACACATGGTACACACGTTACACGTTACACATACACACACACACACGTTACACACCCACATACACATGGTACACACATACACGTTACACACACACACGGTACACACACACACATACACACACACATACACACACATGGTACACACACACACATACATGGTACACACACACACACGTAACACCCACACACACACACACACACACACTGTACACACACTCACACACATGGTACGCAAACACTGTACACACACACATAGTACACGCACACACACCATGCACTCACACACACATATACACACACATGCACACATGCACACACTGTTCACACACACTAGGTACACACATACACACACACACATATATATACACACACATATACACACACACATATACATACATGCACACGCACACACACACGGTACACACACACATATATATATACACACACACATGCACACACACACGGTACACACACACATATATATATACACACACACATGCACACACACACGGTACACACACACATGCACACACACACGGTACACACACACACACACATTTTCACCAAAATCACCACAAATATAAAATGTGATTAATTCTCTATTACTTCTCTTTTTTTCTCCTTAATTTTATATTTTGATTATAGATGTTTTTATTGTTTCACTTTAAACGTCAAACATATGTGTGTTGTGTGTTGTGTGTTGTGTGTCATGACTCGGCTCTTAGGCCACAACAATACGGCAACAACAACAATTTGAGGAGAACTTCACATGAAGAGATAGTTCACTGTATGGAGCGTGGCGGTCTTTAGCCCCGCCCCCTTCATGCACCAGGTGCTCGCATCAGGTCGTCAGCTCCCGGGGACAAAGGGACACGAGCACACCTGCTGTGATTAGACACAGTAAAGCAATAACACACATTTACCAAGAAAGAATAAATATAGATCTGCAGATTAATCGATTATGTAAATAATGGTTCATAATGGTTTATGTAAATAATCGGTTTATGACGTCATAATTAAATGTGTTGTTCCCGCAGTCATTTCACTTTTCACAATATCTTTTAAAAGTGATTTTTTTTTGCAGATGTACATTTTTTCCCCAAGACTTTGCTGAACAAACACATATAAATAAACACAAGTATTGGAATTAATTTGGGGTTCCTGCGACGACTCAAACACAGGAGAAAAAAGGTCATCATGTTGAATAGGTTTTAATGTTGATGCTCATCTTTAGCCTAGCTTAGCATAACGGCTGGAAGCGGGGGGGAACTGCTAGCGTAGCGCCGTAAAAGAGAAAAAGATGCAGAAGTAAAAGTATAAATACCACAGGGCAGAAGTACTCCTAACAGTGGAAAGTACTACCTTTGCAGAATAAAACATGCGTAGTAGTCGTATAATTCTGTGTGACCACTTTGTGCTTTGAGTTTGCTGGAATTGAACTTCAGTGACGATCAATGTTTCCTGATCACCTCCATTGATGTGGCCGTTAAACCACAGGGCTTCATTTCAGGGAAACAACTCTCTGCTAGTCACACACACACACACACACACACACACACACACACACACACACACACACACACACACACACACACACACACATACACACACCCCAGTGGAAAGTGTTTGAGTGGGAGGATGGAAAACATTTCTACCTGAAATCAGCAAATTTTAGCTTAAAGATGAAAATGTGCAGGAAAACATGTTCTACATGTTCTATATATATATATATATATATATATATATATATATATATATATATATATATATATATATATATTCAAGACGAGTGATTGTTCCTGAATAAAAAACCTCCTCTAACTTTTCTAGTTGTACGTCACTTCATACATAAATAATGTGTAATAAACACGTTCATGGTCATTTAGAGTCAAACAGACCATGAAGCAGGGGATGCTTTAGGGGCGGGGCTACAAGGTGATTGACAGGTCGTTAAATGTGCTGTAATTAAACATCGGTTACAAAGTGCCTGAATGCGTTTGAGGGACTCAACATGTCGGTGCAGCGACATGAGCTAAAGAGAATTCAGAGGTCAAAGGTCACTGCGCGAAAAACGTGTTTTCTTTCAATTTCACACAAATATCTAAGAGGATGAAATGATGAATGATGACAATTTGGTTGTAAACTGCAGGAATATAACCACAAGGCGGTTATTGTAGTTTAAAATAATATATAAGAAAGATTAAAAGATTAATAGTTCATGTAAATAATGTTCATAAGCAGCTCGACGTCTTTCTGTTTGTTTTGTAGTGTTTTTAATAGTTTTAAAGACTTCTAATGTCACAATTAAGCTTTTGTTGTCATTGAACTTTTCACACATAACAGTCCTGAACTGTATTTGTATAAAAATTAACATTTTAAAAATAAATAAATAAAATAAGAAATATTAAAATAAAATACAAAATTATTATTGTTTAAATTAAATGAAGGGATCACAGCCGGAGCAGCTCATAAAGTGTAGGTTCATGTAGTCCTTTAGTCGCCTCCTCTGTGCAGCAGAAGGAGGAAGCCGTCAGCGGCTTTCAGAGGAAACGGTGATGCGTTCAGGGCCTCAGCGGACAGACGTGCAGCATCGGGCCGACGGTTGAGGTTTAGCTTTAGAGACGCTGAGGTTAGAAAAGGAGGCCGGGGTTATCCAGGGTTGGGCCGGGGTCAGGTGAGGTCAGCTTTACCAGAATCTACTCCTGCAGCGTGAGTCATGTGACACCACTTCTCCCCTGAAACTCTGCCTTCAGCATTTCCTTCTTTCATACGATCACAAACTGACTCTGACTCGGCGTTCATGACTTTCACTCTTTCACATTAACCTTCGTGTTGCTGCTTCCTGAACTCTGGATTCTATATTCACCTCAGGAGACCGGAGACCGTTTTAAGAAGAGCGTAAAAGTCGTGGTGACGTCGCCCGTCGGTTTGTGGACCGACGATATGAAGCCTTCTTGGGTTACGGCCGTCGCCATCTTGTTTTTTTGCAACCAGAGAACAGGAGGTGACCGTATGTAGACTGAGGAGGACGTAGAGACGCTGTCGACGTATCTGGTGTCGACCTGTCAATCACCTTGTAGCCCCGCCCCTAAAGCGTCCCCTGCTTTATGGTCTGTTTGACTCTAAATGACCATAATGTACTAAATGAACATCAAGCTGTATTGAAGAAGACTTGAAACTAGAGATTGAGACATAAACTCATGTTTACAATGTTTACTGAGGAAATACATCAAGAGAAGTAGAGTCATTTATATAGACTTCTATACAACCAGAGGAGTCACCCCCTGGTGGTCAGGAGAGAGAATGCAGCTTTAACACATGAAGCATAGACTTCTATACAACCAGAGGAGTCGCCCCCTGGTGGTCAGGAGAGAGAATGCAGCTTTAACACATGAAGCATAGACTTCTATACAACCTAGAGAGTCACCCCCTGGTGGTCAGGAGAGAGAATGCAGCTTTAACACATGAAGCATAGACTTCTATACAACCAGAGGAGTCACCCCCTGAAGGTCAGTAGAGAGCATGCAGCTTTAACACATGAAGCATAGACTTCTATACAACCAGAGGAGTCGCCCCTGGTGGTCAGGAGAGAGAATGCAGCTTTAACACATGAAGCATAGACTTCTATACAACCAGAGGAGTCGAGCGGTTCTCACGGTTGTTTCTACGCCGTCGTCTTCGTCTCCAGGTGGAGGATTTGAGGCAGAAGGCCTCGTCGTACCGCCGCCGCGCCTGGGGAGCTAATTTCGACAGAGACCACCTGAGCCAGCTGCTGTCGGAGCACAACGCTCTGTGGGAACCCGCGGACTCCACCACCGACCCGCCCACCACCCGCCTGACCTCTGACCGCGGCCCTGACCCGGACGGCCGCGGCACGACGCCCCTGGAGGCCCTGCACCTGGCCAGGTGAGAGCCGGAGAGAGAGAGAGCTAGGAGGAGCGGTCACATGACGCTCTGAGTTCACGTCTTTGTGTTTTCAGCCGCTCCAGTCGGACGTCTTCTGTTACGAGCGCCGGAAACAAAAACACACAAATAAAAGGGCCGACGCCTCCAAGTCCTCCTGCTGAAAGCTGCACAGCCTGGAGAGAGGAAGAGGAAGAGGAAGAGGAGGAAGAGGAAGAAGAGGAGGAAGAGGAAGAAGAGTAAGTGCTTCGGATTCTGCTGTCAACCGAAGAGTTTAAGTGTAAATCAGGGAATTTAAAGAGTGATAATAATGCTAGCTGCTTCCATCTGTGTGTGTGTGTGTGTGTGTGTGTGTGTGTGTTTGTAGTGTGGAGGGAAGGTTACCGACTCCGAGGATGAAGATACGACCGGTTCAGAGAACTCACCATGACCTCACCACACCTACCACTGGTACACACACACACACACACGCACACACACACGCACACACGCACGCGCACACACACGCGCATACACACATACGCACACACGCACGCGCACACGCACACACACACACGCACACACACACACACGCACACACACACGCACACACACACACACACATTGTGACCTCTGTTTGTCCTCTAGGAGGAGCTATTCTGGTGGGAAAACTGAAGAGCAGTGATGACAAACAGGTAATATTATATTATATATTCATCTCAGATTATATTATATTATTCCATATTACTTCAATACATTCTATTATACTATATAATATGACATTGCATTGTATTGTCATGTATGTCATTATATCATAATATATTATGTAATATTTTATTATATCACAATGTATTGTGTTTTATTATCATAATATATTGTATTTTATTATATAACAAAATATATGTTATAATATTGTATTATAGCATATTATATTGTAATACATTGTATTATCATAATATATTAAGTTATATTTTGAGGTGTTTCTGTGTTCAGAGGTGTGGCTCAGCGGTTTCCGATGTTTCAGTCAAACAGAGGGAGGCGTGGTCAGATAATGCCCCCGCCCCCTCCTCATCTGGCTCCTCCCCCAAAGACAAACCTGCCTCTAAACCAATCAGGACGAAGCCAACGCCCCCTGTTGCCCCGCCCCCACAGCACTGTATCCAAGGCACGCTGAGAAAGGCCGACTTCCAGCACAACGGTGAGATCAATCAATCTATTAATCAAGCTATTATTGATTATTATTGTCTGAGGAAAGCAATGACGTTATTTATTAAATGATCAATCAAATTAATTCTAGCAGTTGATTCACAATTTTTTATATTTTATCTTGATGTTTTTCTTTCTTTTTTCTCTCACTTTATCTACCAAAAATAAACAAATATTATATACATTTATGTATATTAATTAGTTAAACTTGATTGTTTAACGGGGCGGGAATGTGCGAAGCGTCCCACCGTTAACATGCCGTGTGATCAATAATCAATAACCAATAATCAATAACCAATAACCCCGCTGTCTCTTCAGGTGAGTTGGGTTTGAGGTTCAGGGAGCTTCAGTGTCCAGGAGGAAGAGGAGGAGGAGGAGGCTGCTCTGATGAAGGTGAGACTTTAAAAATATATATATATATAAAAAAAAGAAATATATATATACATTTGTTTTAAATGACACCTTTTCTCCCGTTGCCTAGACGACCGGCTGTCGGTGATGTCGTGGCGCTCGTGCTCCGCGGCGTCCGCCGTGCTGGAGCGCGCTCAGAAGAGACGAGAGCTCTTCTGGGGGAAGAGATGACCTTTGACCTTTGTGTTTTAATAAATCATTATTTTAAATATCATGGATCTCTACACGGTTTCTCGTGATGATAATATAAATCGTTATATTCTGTAGATATTCTGCATTTCATTTTCAAGTATTTAGTTTCAATATCAAAGATATTCACATATTAGACATTTAATAAACACAATATTTGACCTGATTTTTCAAACATCTTTTTGATTAAAGTGTTTTTAAGTTTTTTTGTCCAAAAGACTTTAAACCAGATAGAATCTCACTAAATATGAAGTTACATTTCTCATAAACAGACAGAACAACAATAATTAGAAGAAAAGAGTTTGTGAACGTTTGTGAATATCAAGATTTATTGATGTTATTGATACTATGAAAAAAGTTATCTAAAAAAAATGTTTTTAGATGAAAACAGTGAAATAAAAGCAAGAATATTTCCCTCTGAGATGTGGAGTAGAAAGAAGGAAGTAGAAGTACCTCAGATGTATACTTGTACTGCAGTCCTCTGTTGACACTCATCTTTATTCATTTGGGAGAAAATATTATCCGTCTTTCTTTAAATGCATTTGAAATAATGGCTGGATGTCGTGGAGGAGGAAGAACAAACATCGTCATCACTTCCCCCGGACACGGAGAGGACCGATTACCTGGCAACGACTCACACTATTTAAACACACACACACACACACACACACACACACACACACACACACACAGTGCTGAGGCGGCGGGTAGATGATGTTTCCTCAACGGAGCAAAAAGATAACAACGTTTGATACGTTTATGTTTATTTTTAGCTCATGACAAGTGAAAGTGTCTTAAAGCTGCATTCTCTCTCCTGACCACCAGGGGCCGACTCCTCTGGTTGTATAGAAGTCTATGCTTCATGTGTTAAAGCTGCATTCTCTCTCCTGACCACCAGGGGGTGACTCCTCTGGTTGTATAGAAGTATATGCTTCATGTGTTAAAGCTGCATTCTCTCTGCTGACCACCAGGGGGCGACTCCTCTGGTTGTATAGAAGTCTATGCTTCATGTGTTAAAGCTGCATTCTCTCTCCTGACCACCAGGGGGTGACTCCTCTGGTTGTATAGAAGTATATGCTTCATGTGTTAAAGCTGCATTCTCTCTGCTGACCACCAGGGGGCGACTCCTCTGGTTGTATAGAAGTCTATGCTTCATGTGTTAAAGCTGCATTCTCTCTCTTGACCACCTGAAGGCGACTCCTCTGGTTGTATAGAAGTCTATGCTTCATGTGTTAAAGCTGCATTCTCTCTCTTGACCACCAGGGGGCGACTCCTCTGGTTGTATAGAAGTCTATGCTTCATGTGTTAAAGCTGCATTCTCTCTCCTGATCACCAGGGGGTGACTCCTCTGGTTGTATAGAAGTCTATGCTAAGAGGAGTCAATAAATCACTTTATTCATTTATTCCTACTTTTGAAAGAACACACAGTACAAAATGTGTTTCTTGTTGTGAATCAAACCTCCGAGCAGCTGAATGAGATTAGACATATTTATTTTAGAACTACTTTTGGATTCATCTCCAAACCTCCAGCGGCTCTGCTCGGTTCTCGGTGGTTACTTCCGCTCATTATTAACTGGGTGTTCTACATTTCGTCTTACTACCTCCAGCGTGTTGCAACATGTCATGACATGTCTCCTCGTGTGACGCACTGCAGATCTAAAACCTCTTTTGATGAGTTTATGAAACCAATCTTTTTAAAAAAAATCAGTGCAATAGGACCCAGAAACTAGTAAATATGCAAATTTTAGTTTAGTTTATTCGAAAGAGGAAACTATTTTTGAATATGTGCGTAAATACGGGAAAAATTGGTCTCTTGTGTTCATAAAAAGGTAATTTGGAAAGATATTTATCTCTCAGTCTCTGAGGCATTCACACACCCTCATCCAGCACAATGCATGAGGAAAACAGAATGACACTCGATGCTTTAACTTCACACCCGGCAAACAAAAGCTACAAGGAAAAGAGCCGCCTGACAGGAAAATACAGGCGGGGGGAACCACCGATGAGCCTGATGTCAGTTTTCCATTACGGCCTCCCGGGAGCAGGAGCTGATCGTCTGGAGTGGAAACAAGTGGCCGGTCGGTGGAGGCGTCCCACAGGGGTCAATCCTGGGTCCCCCATTGTTCTGGATTCAGAAGCTTCTCTCTGGGGAACACCGTCGTTATGCAGACGATATCTTGGTTTAAAACTCGCCGTGGTGACGCCGCCGAGGGTTTTTCAGACGAGACTGTCACAAATAATACACTCATAAAAGCCTAAATAGTGTATCTGAAGTGTTATTTTTGTATAAATGTGCTGTCGAAAATATTTAGACAATTATGGAAATGAATGGTAAAAATATTTATCTTGCAGCTGAAAACACAAATAACTTGTTTTAGTTATTGCATCGTGAAAGTTAGTGTTACGAAATTGTTTCCTCGTTGTCACTTTAAGAGATGATGAATTAAATGAATATGAACCGATTAAAAGTTGCGTAACGTGATCAAAACCATAAGAGCTCGTTGCACAAGTTTTATTTTCCACAGAGGTAAGTTTACATAACTTCCAGCTTCATAATCCACCAGGGAGTGTACACACACACACACACACACACACACACGCTGAAAAAAGAAAATTAGAAAATGTTCTCTTTCAGAAAATCGATGACAAACATTATTTATATATGTATGTATGTCGTCACACCTCGACTAATTTCCTCTCTGTGTAAGTGACAGTAAACAAAGATTACACCAGCTCAGCACTGACCTGTGTGTGTGTGTGTGTGTGTGTGTGTGTGTGCGCGTGCATGTGTGTGTGTGCGCGTGCATGTGTGTGTGTGTGTGTGTGTGTGTGTGTGTGTGTTGGGACTTTTTTTTTCTGGTTGCCTGTCCTATATTCTGCAGCGGTGGGCGGAGGAGTGATCTGTATAAAGAGCCGCGGCAGAGAGACGTCTTCACAACAGCATCCACTGACAGGTGAGGAAACACTCAGACGCATCGATTCATTTACTAGTTTGATGTTTTATTCGTAACAATAATAATAATAATAACATGTCTTTTCTGTCTCGCAGTTCAGAACGCTCTGACTCTGACTGAAAGTCCTCAAGGTAACTCTGAACCATGAAGCTCGTCGCCGCCGCTCTCACCTCTGGCGTCCGTCCGACCGCCGCCATGCTGCTGATGCTGCCGCTGCTCCTGATTGGCTGGGCCGCGGCGCTGCCGGTGGACCGGCCGCTCAGCGAGCCGCTGAGGAGCCACGGCACGTACCAGGCGGTCCGGGACGTGTCGCAACACGTGAGTGGCCATTTACACAAATATCTATATTTTAACATTAAATGCTTTTTTAATTATGAGACAACAATTTTATTTTTGTAGCCTCTTTTCCTTAAAGATTTTTAAGGAAAACTTCCAATACTTATGTTAAAGTACATAAAATATACTAGTAGTCACCGTGCAAATAATATACAATAAAATATGCATTGTATGATTATTATTATTTATTATCCATTAACTTGTAAGTTAATGTTTCAACGTGTACTTTGTTTAATTTGTATAAATGCTTCGTATTTTATAAAATCACTTTTATATGTAAACCAGAATCTGTACCTAAAGCTATTTAAGTATTTGCTTCAGAGTTTAGGGGACGTAAAGGTATTTAAACACTTCAGTAAAGTACAAGTACCTTAAGATTGTACTTGGTTACCTTTAACTCCAGAATTCCAGCTTTAATAGAATTATGGCTTTAAATCTTATCGTATTAACTTTTGAAATATTGTTTTGGCACTAATGTTCCTCCGTAGTTTAGCCGTCGCTTTATATCCATCTTTTCTGTCGATACTGTTGAGGTCACGGAGGTCAAATCTTTGTATATTTTGGTGGAATCTGGAAGGTTTTAGCAACTGGAGGCAAAGAAGTAAACAAACTGGCTATATTAAAGGATAATTCCAGAATATTTTCAATTTTGTCAACTTTTTGGCCGAATGGATGACAAAAATATGATCAAAGCAGTTTGCAGAAATAAAACGTGACGAATCCAAGAGGCCCAAACATTTTGAGGCTTTGCTTCTGGTTTGTCGTGGACGTCGGGGTGTTTAGCGTCGGTGATGCTCACGCGTTTCCTTTCCCTCCAGGCTCAGAGCGTCCAGACGGAGGAGGACTCCAGCACCCGGCTGCTGTCCAGAGTCAACCCCGACCAGGTGAGACTCTTTCCATTCAACACAAAAAAACAAAGAACGAATCATCGGTAGAACCTCAACGTAACGTTCGACCTCTGACCTTTCTGCCTCCTGCAGGACCACCTGAAGATCTGCTGCCTGCACGCCAACATCCTGGACTTCTACCTGAACAACATCCTGCGCCAGCGCGACAACACGCATCCCAACATGCACCGGCTGAAGGTCGACCTCACCCGCGTCAGCGAGGACCTGCAGACCCAAGGATGTGTGAGTGTCACGTGTGGAAAAGGGATTTTGAAGTTAGCTTAGCATAACGACTGGAAACGGGGGCGGGGGGAAAGCTAGCTTGCGCAAAGTTAAGAAATGCTACAATTTGCTGTTTTGGTGAGAGTTAGATGAGCAGATTGATACCGCAGTGATTGTGCAACTGTAGTGAGCAGCTAGTTAGCTTAGCTTAGCATACAGATGAGAAACGGGGTGGGAGCTAGCCTGTCCAAAGTTAAGAAATAAGACTATTTGGCTTATTTTTTGGTGAGAGTTAAATGAACAGATTGATACCTCAGTGATAGTGAATCTAGAGCTAGCAGTTAGCTTAGCTTCGCATACAGACTAGAAACAAGGGGAAATAAAATCCATTTATAATTGCTTTCTTTCTGAGAGTTAAATGAGAAGATTGATTACGGTAATTATCAATCTAAGGCCAGGAGACAGCTAGCGTAGCATAAAGACAATAATAATACAATACATAAATGATAGCAGCTGCTAACCTGCACCACCTGTCTGTCTCTGCAGAACGTGACTCACTATCACGATCATCACCACGCGGTGGAGTTCCGCAGGAAGCTAACCAAGGTGAGACTTTATTAAAACTTCTTTTCTGCTTATTCATCTGAAGCCGACTTACATATCACTTTTTCTGAGTGAAGCTTGGTTGCAGGAGCTCGTCTCGGCTTTACGGCTCGTTATGTAATCAACAAATGATAAAAGACATTATCTTAAATAACGAGTTTAACAGATTAAATATGACGAGATAATTGTGACAAATTTAATCAATCAGTTTTCATTATTTATTAACATTTAGATTTAAATCTCAAACTTTAATCTCTTATAAAGAACATTCAGTCAAGTTAGAGTCTTAATTATTTATAAATTATTCAATTATTCAATAACTAGATCAACAGAAGATGTATTTCTGTAACTATTTTGATAATTTATTTATTGTTTAAGCTAATCAAAGCTTCTCAAATGCAGATTTGTTGTTGTCTCATGTGACTGTGTGTGTGTGTGTGTGTGTGTGTGTGTGTGTGTGTGTTTCTATTGTTTCTCACGTGACTGCGTTGCTTCTCAGATGGGCGGCGAGCGAGGGATGAACAAAGCGGTCGGAGAGATCGACATCTTGTTCACGTACCTGCAGGACTTCTGCATCCAGCCGAGGAACGACACCGCCGCCGCCGCCAACTAGCCACGCCCACCATATTTATCATGTTTTATACCAAGTTTTATACTTTTATTTATTATTCAGGATCTATTTAATTTGAGAACCCATTGAAGATTTTTTTTGATACAGTATTTATATTGACTGAGTGAGACGGATTAGTTATTTATCTATTTATTGAACCTTGTTACCATATAACGGCTCATTATTATTATTATTATTATTATTATTATTATTATTATTATGAAGGAGTTACAGTGTTGCAACGTTACACTCAATGAACTGTGTTTACTTGAAAATAAAAAAATAAAGTTTGCTTTTGAATATGAATGTCTCTGTTGGTGTATTATATTATTATTATTATTATTATTATTATTAATACTATAAGTGTGAAATTAAAGGAGCAGTTTGCTGTTTCTCAATGTATAACTTATTTTAATATTATTTCGCATGAATTAATAATTACGCCAAGATGACAAAAACAATATAAAAAACAACAAAAGAACAAAATTCAGCTGAAAAAACAGATAAATGTACAACATATAACAATAACTAACAAACAGATGAGCCAAAGCACAATTATTATTATTGTTATTATTATTATGAGATACAATCAATGAAAAATAAAGACATGAATAAAAATAAAAATAAAATGTTCACATTTTAACAATTTCAATGTGATTTAACTGAAACAAAGACATAATCAATGATAATCTACTTCTTATATGAAATATGTTAATTAACGAATACAATTCGATGAAACCAATAATATATGGTATAAATAGATATAAATAATGCAGTTCAGGTCAACAGAATAAAAGACATTCTCATGTTCCCATATATATATGTATATATATATATATATATATATATATATATATATATATATATATATATATGTATATATATATATATATATATATATATATATATATATATATATATATATATATATATATATACAATAAAAAGGAACCTGACTTCTCTTTGCCTTTTAATTGTGATAATATTCATAATAATCCTGATATTCAGACTGAACTGTCTTTTGTTTCTTCCTTTTTTTATAAAGCAGTTCTTCAAACTTCATATTATTCATTTATATTCAAGAGTTTTTATTCATGTTTTTATATTTCTACACAACTGGAAACTTCTCATGAATCTTTTATTCCGTAGGATATTTTTCTTCCAGAATAATTATCTGTTAGAAAGAAAACATCCCGAACACATTTAAGAGTTTGTTTTACTACTTTGTCTGTTTGTGTCTGTAGAATTCACCGATACGTTACATAACGCCTCATTTGCATATTTAAACACAACATCTCATACAACGTGTAACAATAAGTCCTCTTCATGAGAGTGATGAAGTGGTGAAGTTTCATGCTGGCATCAATGAGGTGAAAAGATCACAAATAAACATTCAAACAAAAGTGACGCATTCAAGACTTTATTTATTTAAATAAACAATTATTTACTTCTGTCGCCGTTTGTTTAACTTCACAATCAGTTTACGTCTGGAGTGACTCATATGCCGCCTGTGTGTGTGTGTGTGTGTGTGTGTGTGTGTGTGTGTGTGTGTGTGTGTGTGTGTGTGTGTGTGTGTGTGTGTGTGTGTGTGTGTGTGTGGGTGAAAAAGTTTCCTCTGAGATGTAGTAGAATAATATACATGAATAAATGTACTTACTTACTTTCCACCACAGCTGGAAACTATTTATTTAAAGTGGACAATCAATCAAAGTGACATTTATTGATCTGAGTGAAAGTTATTTGTTCTCATTTAAATGGTTTTGATTACATTTATTTATATATATGATTTATTTGTTAATTTAATATGATATGTGTCAGTGGATAAATGTCACTGTTCAAACCTTTGTATTCTCTTGTTGTTGTTCTGATAATAAACTTAATATTGTGACATTGAAACAAACAGAAAAGAAACGAGACACACACACACACACACACATACACACATACACACACACACACACACACACACACACACACACACACACACACACACACACACACACACACACACACACACACACACAACACACGCGATGCCCTTTATACCAAACTGGTGCAGAAACTTGCAGAAACCTCAAGGAGACGAGACCTACTTTCATTAGTGTAGGTTTGAACTCAGCTCACTGTGTGTGTGTGTGTGTGTGTGTGTGTGTGTGTGTGTGTGTGTGTGTGTGTGTGTGTGTGTGTGTGTGTGTGCGTGTGTGTGTCATCAGATAAGATGTAATCTGATCTGATAAAACTGATCATAGCGATAGAGACGAGAGATAACTGGAAACTTTGTCTCGTTTCTTTTGACACGACGGAGGGTTACGTCGTGTAAAAGTCGGTTTCACCTTCGACAAAGAGCAGATGCAGCTGTTTGTTGCTATTCTCCGCCCGGCCACCAGATGTCCTCGCGCCCGTAAGCCCCACACATTCCTTCTCTTCCCTTTGTTCAGGAGCCCCTGAAGGGCCACGCTCCACCTGTGTGATGTCATCACAGGGGGTTTCCCCAAACAGGTGACACCAGGAAGTACAGTAAGAACAGTAAACTTCCCGCTGTGTGTGTGTGTGTGTGTGTGTGTGCGTGTGTGTTTGTGTGTGTGTGTGTGATCTATATTTAGCCGACCTCTTTGTGTGGAGCCGGCAGCAGGAAGCCGATCACAAGACGTCGTCACCTGTGGAGCTGCATGAAGACCTCTGAGGCGGAAGCCCCGAATAACGAGTGCAGTTAAAACATTGCTTATAATAGTTTTGTCTTCACGTAACCACAAATATCTGAACCACAAAATATATATTGATAGTGAAATATTATATATATTTATATTTGTTATACTTTCTTTATGCTTTTCTCTATCTGACACATCCATGATGTATTATGTGCAGAGCACATTATATACTCATTGCAGACTCTATTATATGTGTGTATATGTATGTCATTCTGTTAATAATGATAATAATAATAATAATAATAATAATAATAATAATAATAATAATAATAATAATAATAATAATAATAATAAATGTGCTTACTCAAATTTGGGGGATAATAATGCTGCATGTTGGCAACATCAAACTTAATGCCGAATTTTCAATTAGCGGTTCCTGTTTGTACTCGTAGATGTGCAGACAACTTTCTCTGGATTTGATTTTTAAGCGGATTTATGGACGTTTATTCTCGGTAAAGATATCACCGGGATGTCACACCGATTCTAGAAATATGTTTTTCGTGTCTGTGGATGCAATGATGTTATATGACGAGGTAATGGTGCGAAAAGTGTTTTCAAATAGCTACCGTTAACTATCTACCGTTAACTATCTACCGCTAACTATCTACCGTTAACTATCTACCGCTAACTATCTACGCTGTCTATTTAACGTTAACTATTTATCATTGGCTAGCTAGGATTAACTAGGTACAGATTGCTAGCTACCATTAACTATCTACCGCTAACTATCTACTGTTAACTATCTACCGTTAACTATCTACCGTTAACTATCTACCGCTAACTATCTACCGTTAACTATCTACCACTAACTGTCTACTGTTGGCTATCTACCGTTAACTATCTACCGTTAACTATCTACCGCTAACTATCTACGCTGTCTATTTACCGTTAACTATTTATCATTGGCTAGCTACCATTAACTAGCTACAGATTGCTAGCTACCATTAACTATCTACCGTTGACTATTTCCCGTTAATTATCTACGCTGTATATTTACCGTTAACTATTTACCATTGGCTAGCTACAGATTGCTAGCTACCGTTAACTATCTACCGTTAGCTAGCTACCGCTGGTTATTTACCATTAATTAGCTACAGCTAGCTAGCTACCATTGACTATCTACCGTTAACTAGCTACTGTTAACTATCTACTGTTGATTATCTACCATTAACTAGCTACACATTGCTAGCTACCATTAGCTAGCAACCGCTGGCTAATTACCGTTAACTACCTTAAATTATCCATTATTTCTAAACATTATAATCATTGTGATATTATTGATATTTTTAAATGTGTGTAAATAAATAGCATCAATCTATTCAGGTGATTAGCTTCATTATCACCTGAAGGCCTTTTCTTCTGCTCCCTTTGTTGGATTCCCTGTCTGCTCGTAAGTCTCCACCCCCGGTTTCCGCCCACTGCCACGCCCCTCTCCTTCATCCCAGCTGTTGTGCATTGCCTTGATCACCGGCAGGTGATTTAGGGACCACTGCGTACCTGGCTCATTTGTCGGGTTGTTCCAGTTCCAGTCTGGTTTGCTTCTTCAGGTGAGAGTGGATCACAAGAGCGGTTGAGTTGCCCTCCCGACTCTGGAGCGTAATCGTCCGGCGTGCTTCAAGAGCAGCCTTCACAAGAGCGGTTGAGTTGCCCTCCCGACTCTGGAGCGTAATCGTCCGGCGTGCTTCAAGAGCAGCCTTCACAAGAGCGGTTGAGTTGCCCTCCCGACTCTGGAGCAGGGTAGGTGGATCTCCTGTGTTCGCTGGACATTACCGTTGGTATTAGTCTGTCTATTTGTTGTGTTTTGTTTTGTGGCAATAAAGTCCGCCCTTGGAACTTGAACTGCTGCGTCTGTGCATTTGGGTCCTCAACACCACACCCCTTCTAACAGAACAACCCGACCAAAGATGACGGACCCAGCCGCCGCAGCAGCATCGCTTGCTGCAGATCAGCTGCAGGGGGCAGTTGCCTCGCAGGGCGCTCTCCTCGGCCAACACCAGCAGGTGTTGCAGGACTTACTGAACTCCCAGCGTACCATCGGGTCCCAGATGGAGGAGATCGGAGGCCTGTTGCACAACCTCTCGTTGCGCCGCCGCGGAGCCGGTCCCGGAGGACGAGGAGTCCGCCTGCACCCGTGAGTCCTTTGTTCCCTCTCCTGCGCCTTATGGTGGAGCGTCTGGGGAGTACCGAGGGTTCATGCTCCAGTGTCGGTTTGTTTTCACCCAGCAGCCCCGCACGTATGCCTCGGACAATGCGAAGGTGGCATATACGGTGGGTTTGTTACGTGGTAAGGCGCTGGTCTGGGCTGAGGCGTGGCTCCACAGACGCTCTACTCGGGTCTCCTACGAGCGCTTCAAGGAGGCTTTCGAGAGCGTATTCGACCACCCGGTGTTCACCCGGGACGTTGTACAGTGCCTGCTCAGTCTCCGCCAGGGGTCCACCAGCGCAGCAGAATACTCCGTGGATTTCCAGATTCTGGCGGCGGAGTCGGGATGGGGGAGTGAGGCGCTGAAGGGAATATACCGCTGCAGTCTGTCGGAGCTTCTGAGAGATGAACTGGCCGTCCGGGACAAACCGGATTCCTTGGAGGAGCTCATCGCTCTCACAGTCAGGATGGACAACCGTATTCGGGAACGCCGTCGGGAGAGGCACTACCGGTCTTCCAGTCCGGTGCGTCAGTTTTCTTCCGCTCCCGGCTCTCAGCCCCGAGCCCGGTCGGACGGTACAGCCAGGCGCGCGCCCGCTCTCCTTCCTCGGTCCCTCCCCCGTTGGAACCGGAGCCGATGCAGCTCGGGCGGATTAATCTCTCTCAGGAGGAAGGAGAGAGACGCCTCCGCACAGGAAGCTGCCTGTACTGCGGGGAGTCGGGACACCGCATGGCCGTGTGCTCCGCTCGGCCAAAAGAGAGAGCTTGTCAGTAGGAGTGTGGGTGCTGGCGAGTGGGTCAAGGAGAATTCCCCATTCTGAGCCTCGGTCATTGTTTCCTGCCACCCTGAGGCTGTCATCAGGGCCTGTGCACCTGTCAGCCCTCATTGATTCCGGGGCTGAACAGAACTTTTTGGACACTGACTTTATTAGGAGTCAAGGAATTCCTGTGGAGGCGCTAGAGCGCACTCTGCTGGTAAGCGCATTGGATGGCAGTTCACTGGCGGAGATAACACACTGGACTCAGCCAATTTCCCTGCACGTGTCTGGCAATCACAGTCAGAATACCCGGTTCTATGCGTTTCCGTCCCCCCAGAGACCCTTGGTTCTGGGACTTCCCTGGCTCAAGGAGCATAATCCTCAGATTGATTGGGCTGGAGGTAGGATCACCGGCTGGAGTTCTGCTTGTCATTCTCGCTGCCTCAGATCTGCGCTGCCCCGTCAGGTTATTCCCCCCAGCAAGTCTGACACCGGTCCTGGCCTCGTCGCAGTGCCTCAGGAGTATGTGGATTTGGGAGAGGCGTTCAGCAAGGAGCGGGCTCTTTCACTTCCCCCTCATCGTCCATACGATTGTGCCATTGACCTGCTCCCGGGCGCTCCACTTCCCTCGAGCCGGTTATATAATCTCTCCTGGCCAGAACGTGAGTCTATGGAGAGGTACATGACCCCTGATCTTTTACAAATTGTAAACACATCCCTTCTCTCAGGTGTCTTCCCACAAGCCCTAAAAACTGCAGTTATTAAACCACTTCTAAAGAAGGCTAGTTTAGACCCCGAAATATTGAAAAACTATAGACCAATATCAAACCTCCCATTCTTAAGTAAAATAATGGAAAAAGCGGTTTTTCAACAGCTGAACAACTTCTTGGCCGAAAATAACTGTTTCGATGTCTTCCAGTCCGGCTTTCATCAGCACCACAGTACTGAAACTGCTCTTGTTAAGGTTTTCAACGACATCCACTTTAACACAGACAGTGGCAGAATCTCAGTCTTAGTATTACTGGATCTCAGTGCTGCATTCGACACGGTTGATCATGACATACTACTAGACAGACTGAAAGTCTGGGTAGGACTCTCTGGCACAGCACTTAACTGGTTTGAATCCTACTTGAAGGACCGACAATACTTTGTGTCGGTAGCTAATTACACATCAGAGCTGACTAGGATGACATGTGGTGTTCCCCAAGGTTCAATACTGGGGCCTCTTCTGTTCAACATCTACATGCTTCCACTGGCTCAGATTATGAAAAACAACAAAGTGTGTTATCATAATTATGCAGATGACACACAACTCTACATAACTATATCACCAGGGGACTATAGTCCCATACAAGGGCTGGCTAAATGCATTGAAGAAATCATTAACTGGATGTGCCAGAATTTTCTTCAATTAAATCAAGATAAAACAGAAGTAATTGTTTTTGGTCCCAAGGACGAACGATTTGAAAGTCAGCGCTCAGCTTCAATCACTAATGTTTAAAACCTCAAACCAAGCTAGAAATCTAGGTGTAGTTATGGATTCAGACCTCAACCTGAACAGCCATATCAAGACAATTACAAAATCAGCCTACTACCACCTGAAGAATATATCAAGGGTTAGA
This sequence comes from Taurulus bubalis, assembly GCF_910589615.1. Taxonomy (NCBI): domain Eukaryota; kingdom Metazoa; phylum Chordata; class Actinopteri; order Perciformes; family Cottidae; genus Taurulus; species Taurulus bubalis. Next base: position 17,665,667 of record NC_136608.1, on the reverse strand, counting down.
GGACTTTTGTCTCAACAGGATCTGGAGAAACTTGTCAATGCATTTATCTTCAGTAAACTTGACTACTGTAACGGTGTGTTCACAGGCCTCTGTAAAAAGTCAATCAGAACGCTGCAGCTGATTCAGAACGCTGCAGCTCGAGTCCTCACAAAGACCAGGAAAGTGGATCACATCACTCCAGTTCTGAGGTCTTTGCACTGGCTCCCTGTCAAACAAAGAATTGACTTTAAAATCCTGCTGCTGGTTTATAAAGCACTGAATGGTTTAGGGCCTAAGTATGTTTGTGATCTGCTGCTACCTTATGAACCATCCCGGCCACTCAGGTCGTCTGGGACGGGTCTACTTTCTGTTCCAAGAGTCAGAACTAAACATGGAGAAGCAGCGTTCAGCTTTTCTGCTCCACATATCTGGAACAAGGTCCTAAGAGCTGCAGGTCTGCTGAGACCCTCAGCTCCTTTAAGTCCACATTGAAGACTTTTCTGTTTGCTGCTGCCTTCAACTGAACCAGATTCAATTACTGCATCTCACTCCTGCATTTTATTTCTTAAACTGCACTGCAACTTTTATTCAACTTTTATTTTTTAAGTTGCTTTTTCTACTTTTATTTTGTTTTTTGACTGTTTTAATGTTTTCTTAACTGTTTTTAAATCTGCATTATGTTTTGATGCTTTTAATGGTTTTATGTGAAGCACTTTGAATCGCCTTGTTGTTGAAATGTGCTATACAAATAAACTTGCCTTGCCTTGCCTTACATCACAGACTCAGTCGCCGCTGGAATCATACGCCCCTCTTCATCACCTGTTCACCCGTCAGGTCTTCGTGACACAAAAGAGGAAAACTCTTGCAAACTTTCCCTCGGCTCCGGTGAAGTGGGTCGAACAGCGACTCGTAACTCTGAAATCTGCTGAGTGGAAAAACTACAAACCTGCAGAGTCACCGCTTCTTGGCGAAGTCGACAAAACCGCAACCTACTTTTATCTGACCGCGCATCTAAAACCTGCTTACCAAAAATAAATGTGTTCACACCGCCGTCATCATCGTCCTGTTTAGTTTTTCACCTTGTAGCCCCGCCCCCTAAAGCATCCCCTGCTTGTCGCCCACTGGTGGTCAGGAGAGAGAATGCAGCTTTAACACATGAAGCTTAGACTTCTATACAACCAGAGGAGTCGCCTCCTGGTGGTCAGGAGAGAGAATGCATCTTTAACACATGAAGCATAGACTTCTATACAACCAGAAAAGGTCGCCTCCTGGTGGTCAGGAGAGAGAATGCAGCTTTAACACATGAAGCATAGACTTCTATACAACCAGAGGAGTCGCCCCCTGGTGGTCAGGAGAGAGAATGCAGCTTTAACACATGAAGCATAGACTTCTATACAACCAGAGGAGTCGCCCCCTGGTGGTCAGGAGAGAGAATGCAGCTTCAACACATGAAGCTTTGGCTTCACTTTTCAGAATCGGTGGTTGTGTCTCCACGTCACTCCTCCGCAGTCCAAATATGGTCACTTCCGTTCACTGGTTGCAAAAAGCCAAGATGGCCACGGCCAAAACATCGAACTCGAGGCTTCAAAACGTCCACAAGCTAACGGATGACGTCCACTTCTAACTTACAGTCTGACTGGACGACGTCGTCTCTGTTCAGTAAAGTCTCTTTTATATGAAACACATTCACTCTTCTGCACTTTGTACCAGTTTTAGAGGGTGCTGGTGCATTTTCCCAGCATGCACTGCACGGACTAATCACCTGTCTATCACTTTTCTTCCATTCTGGATGATTCAACAAAAATTCCTTCTGACAGACAGTTTATCGTCAGTGTGGCTGCTTGACCTGGTTACCGTTCTGACTTACCGTCAACACACACACACACACACACACACACACACACACACACACACACACACACACACACACACATGACCTGAACCTTTCTTTACTTGACTCAAACAGCGCCATGTGTTCGTCCTCCGGGTCGGACGGCGAGCGACTCGGCGCTTTCTGAAACTCGGCGAGAACAAATCTGCTGAGTCGTCATTTCCTCGGCGGCGTTGAACCGAGAAGCCGCAACCTAGTTTTATCTGCCTGCACATCTAAAACACCAAAACCAGGTTTATTTTACCAACAGAGCCTGTGAAGACTGAACAGGAAGTGACATCATCATCATCATCATCAACGCTGGGAGGTCTGGGGAAGGAGGACGGAGGAAGAGGTGAAGGAGAAGAGGACGAAGAAAGAAAAGAAATGGGACAAAAGGAAAGGGAATGAGGAGAGGAAAAGGGAAAAAGGAAAGGAGAGGAAAGAGGAGATGAAGAAAGGAAGCGAACTAGAGGAGAGTATGAAGAAAGGAGACAAGGAAAGAGATGAATAAAAAAAAGAAGGATAAAGGGAAATATTTACTTTCCTTCTCTCCTAGATAGAGAGGAAGGGAGGACAGAGATGAAGAGGAGGAAAAGGGAGAACATGTAAAAAGAGGAGGAGAAAGAACAGAGATAAAGTGGAGAGGAGACAAGGAGGCGAGGAAAGAGAAAAACCAACAGGTGGAGATAAGAAATAAAACAAGGGGAGATGAGGAGAAGGAGGGAAGGATAGAAAGAAAGGACGCCTGAGGAGAGGAGGAGAGAGAAAGGAGGAAAAGCGGATTACAACTTTAAAGAAAGAGGAGAAAAAAGAGGAAAGGAAGGAGAGGAGGTGAACATAGATAAAGGAGAGATGGAGGAACAAAACAAGAGAGAACACTGAAGGAAGTGGAGAAAAGGAGGAGAAGGAGGAAGAGAGAGTAAAAGAGGAGAAGAAAGGAAAGGTGACATCAGGGAGTGTACTTGGAAAGTTGCTGCAGTGAGTCAGAGATGTTAGGACATTCTGAAGCAAGAGAGGAAGCAAAAAGGGGAGGAAGAGGAGGAGGAAGAGGAGGTATAAAGGTGGCAGAGAGGAGACGACCTGCTGCTGTTGAAGATGCTGCTCCTCTTCGTCAGGACGTCTGCTGCCTCTCTGCTCCTCTTCCTCGCCGCCGGCCGGCTCGTGGCCTCGGAGCAGCGAGGAAGAGGACTCACCTGTCCTCAGGAGATCCCCGGCCAGCTGATCCTGGATCTGTGGATCCGCACCAGACAGCTGGTCAGCACGCTGCCGGTAGGATCCATAACCGCTGATCAATACGCTGATTGATGTCTGATCCATTCATGGTAGTTAGGAATATAGATCAATAACTCTGATTAATGTCTGTTAGATTCATGTTAGTTAGGAATATAGATCAATAACTCTGATTAATGTCTGCTGGATTCTTGTTAGTTTGTTAAGAACACATATAGATCAATAACCTCAGATTAATACCTCTGATTACTGTCTGATCGATTCATGCTTGTTTGTTATGAATATTGATCAATAACTCTGATTGTTAATGTCTGTTAGATTCATGTAGTTTGTTTGGAATACAGATCAATAGCTGACGATCAATAACTCTGATTGCTGTCTGATCGATTCATATTAGTTTGTTAGGATTATTAATCAATAACTGCCGATATAACTTTATACATTAATAATAACTTGTATTGATTAGCCTCTCAATATGTCAGTTTACTACCTTTATACATTAATAATAACTGTTATTGATTAGTTTATCAATATGCTCTTATTTATGAGTGAAAGACATGGAATCTGTTCTTTCAAAATAAAACCAGTTCTTTCACAATAAAAGGTGGCGTTCGTCAGCGGTCGACCACATTTAATCAGATGTGTGGTTTCTCTGTATTGACGAGCTGCGATCAGCTGACCGTCAGACAGGAAGTGAACGTGTGAAGAGCTGCAGGTTTTAACCAGATCAAAGACTTTCTGATCTTCATCAAGAACCATCGCTCACAAACCGTAGTACTAGTAGCATTATGCTACTAATACTGCCACCGCTCCAAAGTACATTAAAGTACTCCTAAAGTACTGTGTTCAGAGTCATTTGAGTTACTTTTTATTCTTGTACTTTTGAGAGTCAGATATTGCAGTTTTTATTCTTCTACTGTAACATTATGTAGTACGTTCACTTGTAATGGAGTACTTTTACATGATATTAATAATATATTTGTATTTTTTCCATTGACTAACAACATCATAATACTAATAATAAGTAATGTAATAAATTAATAAAAAAATGATAAAGCTAATAAAGAACATTGGTTCATTAGAATAAAAATGTATTTAACCATAACATCTTTTAAATAATGACATTATTTTCATGTGTCTTTCTTTTGGGGGATTATACTGATATTTATATGTTGCTCTTTTATTTTACACTTAAATGCCAACAAGTTTTAAATAACACCCGATTCATATTTTTTTTGTATCGCAAAAAATATGTAAAATCAGAGCAATAAATACAAAGAATAATGATTTTGATATTTTTATTTGCAGAAGGAAGGAAAGTTCTCCAGGAGACACAGACTTCTGCCCAAGTTCTGCACCAAAGGACCCGAGGTCAGTGAGCGTCTGTTGACCTTTGACCCCGGAAGCAGTTTCAGTTTTCTCCTCAAACCGGAGACTTGCAGGTGTTTTAAACCCATTGCAGCTGACGTTATTATTATTACAGTATTGTAGTTCCAGCTTGTATTCCCTTCATGAGAAGGTCTCAGAGCAGCTGTTGGGTTTTCTGAGTTATCGTTTCATTTAGCAGACGCTTTTATCCAAAGTGACTCACATTCTTCGTCACACCGTCGTCACAGCAACGGGTAAAGAGTCTTGCTCAAGGACATGGACCATCTGAGCCAGGGCTCGAACCACCGATCCTCTGATTGAAAGTCAGGCATGCTAACCACTGAGCCTCAGTCACCACACGTGACAAAAATGGGTTGAATTCTTCATCAGGAGGTCTTCTTCACTCTCCAAGTCCTCTTCTCCCATGAATCCATACCAGAGCCTCTGATGGGACAAAAACACTGCAAAGCCTTAAGAGAGCATATACCTCCATTTACATGTTTATAATACCAACAAATCCACTGTCAGGCAAAACCTCAGCAAGATATCAACCACATTCCAGCCAAAAAACTGAAATATGACTTACTTATGGATAAACAATACTTGGTATGTATTGTACTTACTTATGGATAAACAATACTTGGTATGTGTTGTACTTACTTATGGATAAACAATACTTGGTATATATTGTACTTACTTATGGATAAACAATACTTGGTATGTTTTGGTGCATCTGCTTGATCAGAGCTCCTCTGTTGTGGAACCAGAGGCGTTCAAGGTCCAGGAAGAAAGTTAGGGCATTTTTGCTTTAAGCAGACCTAAACCTACGGTTCACGAAATATGTTTTTCTTCTTTCCTGTGTTCTATCATCAACTAATAAACCAGTAACACATATACTGCTTTATGAACATCGGTTTTCTGTATATTATTCCTTTTGAAATTATTAAAATAGCCGTTGTGGTTGAGGAGATATTCTGTATTTAGTATGGGGATGAAAACCATTTGCAATTTTTGAGAAAAATGTCTAAGGCTTAACTGGGGTTAAATACGTTTTAAATGGTTTCCACCAGTGGAACCATCAGCTACTCGTTTTTACTGAAACGCACTACAGCTGTTGCTCCTGGGATATTTGCAAATAATACATTTTGGTGACATTTAGTGCAAAATAGTCCCGTTTCCATGCACATTCTTACCTTTCACAATAAAAGCCTCAGACATATAATATTTGCTGGGAGTCTATGGTCCAAGTTAGCTGAGCTTTATGGGAAGTTGAAGCTTCAGAGTTTTTGTGTTTGGGACGGAGCTGTGGAGTTGACAGTGTGAAAGAATTTTTTTTTTTGTATTTTTATTATCTTTTTTTGATTTGATTATCTTTTCTTATCTCATCTGTTTTCTTATATTATCTTTTTTATTGTATTATATTTTTTATTATATTATCTTTAACTTCATTTAATAAAATGATCTTCTATTTTATTATCTTATCTTATTCTATCTTTTATTACTTTTCATTAATACATTTAAATTTGTAATTTAATTTAATATTTTATTCCAGTTTCTGGTGCTGAAGGGAAGCTGATAAAAGTAACACGCCTCCTCTCTCTCCTCCTCAGCGTCTGATTGGCTGGCTGGAGATGCGGGAGTTGATTGACGTCTACCAGAGGAGTGTGTTCAGCCGAGAAGTCATCCAGAAGCTTCTCCCACTCCACTACAACGACCTGCTGTTCCGCATCCAACACACACTGCAGCACTGCGTGAGCACACAACTATTAGCCAGTGGCGGGCCGTGCATTTTCTACATGGGCCTTCAGTGCCGTCGGATATTGTTTACATAAATACGTGCATGACGGGATGCTGAATCATTAACGGACAATGCATGTAGTTTACATAAACAAGAACCATCACATTTAGTTATGACAAAACAATCCAACAAAACTGCGGCACTAAAACACTGCACTCAGGAGAACGAGCCAGAAGGAACAATATTAACGACCGTAAAATTCACCACCACTGACGGCGAGGGAACCCTGTCCGGTCGATAGTGGCAGTTGATATCTGCTAGCAGCTAGCTAGCTTTCTGTTGACTAAAGTCACGCTGGCCCACTGACCAATCATACGTCCAGTGCCAGCATGCTGGCGCTGCCACATCAAGGAATATGCCCAGCATGTCAAACTAAAGATCTGATTGGTAGAAGACTATGACATCAAGACAACGTCCCTGTGTACATTAATCTGCAAAGACTAGCTAGAAGCGCTCTGCTTCCATAGAGACACAGAGGTGAAATCTGATTGGATAAGAGCTCTCCTTAAAACCAGCTGCACTGGAAGCAATGCTGCAGACTGAAGGCAGAGCAACAGAGGAAGACAGGAGCTGTGCAATGAGAAAATAAGCTAATAGGGAAAAATAATTATAATACATGTAGTGTATTTGTGAAAACATTTGAAATTATAAAATAGATATAACTTTGTGATTCTGTTTAGGCCAGCAGAGAAGGCTTAGCAGGCCCTGGCGGCCTGCTAAGGCCGTCACTGCTATTAACACACACATTCTTAGCTACACACACACATATACAGAGTACTTTTGCACCCTGACTAATCTGTTTTGTGTACTTTGTGTACTTTGGTTGGTGCAGGTTTCTTCTCAGAGTAAACCTTCAGAATGGTTTAGAATCATCATCAAGAAACTGGAAAGAAAAATTAAAAAGGTAAATATTTACAGATTGTACAACAACAACAACTACTACTACTACTACTACTACTACTACTACTACTACTACTACTACTACTACTGTTATCGTAGCATAGTAACATTGCTACTACTAATACTACAAATGACACATTTACTACTATTACATGTAATACTATTACCACTTATTTTAACGCTGCTGGTACTAAAACTAGTTGTTTTACTACTGCTAATACTGGCACTAGTACTAATACTATTGCTACACATAGTGATTATATGTATTCATATTTACACCGTGTACTTATGAATATACTACTAATACTACCTGTACCTGCTGCTGCTGAAGAGGAGGAGAGACGAAGGAGCGCTGAAGGCCGTCGGAGAGTTCATCTTCATCATCAGGTGGATGGATGAGCTGACTCAGCACCACATCCTGTAGAGCATCTTCATCACCATTCTCTTCATCATCCTCTCCATCACCATCATCATTATTAACAACCTCATCTTCATCATCATCATCCTTATTATTATTATTATTAATAATACTATTATTAACAACCTCAAAGGTCTTGAGTCTTATTTTTTTTAAGTATTGATTTATATTTTTAATATTTAATCATATTAATATGCTTTATTTTTTAAATAAGTTATTTAAAACAAACATGTATTGTATTTGTGTATTCACTGAAGAAGTGTAAAAAAAATACTTGAAACTTGTGTGCATTGAGTTTGGATGAAGGAAGATATTTGTATGTGATAATATTTCTATTTATGTAAGTTTTTAAATCCTGGAATAAACTTGATCGTCTTCATGTGTTTCTCATCTTTGATATGAGCGATGTCGCCCTCTGCTGGCCGGAGTCCGCTACAGCAACACGAGTCGTAACGAGGAAAGGAGGGAAGAGGAAAGGAAGCAGTCAGGGTGATGAAGAGGAGCAAAGGAGTGAAGAGTAGAGGGGGAGAGAAGAGGACAAAATAAAGGAAAGAAAGGAGGATGAGTGGAAAGGAAGCGACGTTGTTAGGAAAGGTGAGCAGAAGAAATGAAAAGGTGACGAAAGGAAAACTCCTTGGAGTTCCAGGTTTCAGGTCAGTGGAAAAATGACATTCAGATAACGGTTCGCGCAAAAAAAGCAAAACTGAGTCATGAATCCGCTCGGTTGGCGGGACGAACGTTAAAAAACCACAGCGGAGGCTCCGCCACCTCGCGATGACGCAACACTGAACGCATCCTGAGTCATATATATATATATATATATATATATATATATATATATATATATATATATATATATATATATATATATATATATATATATATAAAATATATAGCTCAACCACACCGACGAGGATGTGGTGTGTGTGTGTGTGTGTGTGTGTGTGTGTGTGTGTGTGTGTGTGTGTGTGTGTGTGTGTGTGTGCTGCTTATGTTGACAGTTGGCCCGGAGAAAAAAAACCTGTCTGGTTAAGACTTCTAGGAAACACTGAGGAGATGGTTTACATGCAGAAGGCAAGCAGTTAATTCCAGTTGATTAACATTTACATAGAAAGCCAACCGCCATCGTGTGTGTGTGTGTGTGTGTGTGTGTGTGTGTGTGTGTGTGTGTGTGTGTGTGTGTGTGTGTGTGTGTGTGTGTGTGTGTGTGTGTGTGTGTGTGTGAGAGAGTGACAGACTGGCACAAATTCATACAAAAAAGAATGTTTAAAAAACAATAAATAAAACTAATTAAAAATTAGATGCATTAATTTCATCACCTGCTATATTACAATATGCAGATGACTCACACGTTTACATTTGTGTTCAGCCAGACGACCCCAGATTGTTAACAGTTGCAATAAATATTTTTTTCCCTTTAACTTATAATCATGAAGTTATTAATGTAATGCCTATATAATAATGACACAGTCAGCGTTTGGATCGGTTTCTAATGAGCCACACTTTCACTTCACTCCATTTACGGCACAAAGAAAACAGTATTGTTTACTTTAATGGAACATTATATTGTAACATTGTATATATATATATATATATATATATATATATATATATATATATATATATATATATATACTGTGTATATATGTGTGTATATATGTATACACACACATATATACACAGTATATATATATATATATATATATATATATATATATATATATATATATATATAAAAATATATTTATTTATATATATATATATATATGTGTGTGTATATATATACAGTATATATATAAATATATTTAAATAGTATATTTATATATATAAATATATATATATATATAAATATATATTTAAATATTCATTTATAAATATATATTTATATATATATATATTAATATATGTACTTTAATGGAACATACAGTGTATATATAAATGTATATATATTTAAATATGTATATATAAAGTATATATCTATATTTATATAGATATATACTTAGTTTAAGCTGCAGTTTAAACTGATGTCTCTGTAGTTGTTCTGGTCTTTACATGTGTTTTAATTCAGGGAACCAGAATATGTTCTGTGGTGTTGTTCCTATGACGAGCTGCACATTTAATATACAATATTTTTTTGTTTTACTTCAACTGTGCATCGTGATGTTGGAATAAAAGACGTATGAAAATACTGAGTGCGAATAGAGCGAAGGAATTAGAATGAGTTTATCGTGGAAACCTCAGAAACACGCGTTCTACTCTCAGCTTTGGCATTTCTACCCGCAGTGATGATTCAGGTTTTCGGCGAACACCTTGTGGTGGCGTTTCCACTCGCAGCGATGATTCAGGGATGGTTCCTCTTCCTGCTGTGATGACGTTTCTACTTTCGGCAGTATCACTTTTACCTAAAGACATCACATTTTGTGAACGCATTTTCTCCCGCCTACAATCAACAATCAACATCAACGTCTAGAGTCAATACAGAACTACAGGACTGTGTCCTTTCCATACTTTAGGAAGTATTCACATCCTTTTCTCCAATAAAAGTCAGTCTACAAATCTAACCTATACAACCAGAGGAGTCACCCCCTGGTGGTCAGGAGAGAGAATGCAGCTTTAACACATGAAGCATATACTTCTATACAATCAGAGGAGTCACCCCCTGGTGGTCAGGAGAGAGAATGCAGATTTAACACATGAAGCATAGACTTCTATACAACCAGAGGAGTCACCCCCTGGTGGTCAGGAGAGAGAATGCAGATTTAACACATGAAGCATAGACTTCTATACAACCAGAGGAGTCACCCCCTGGTGGTCAGGAGAGAGAATGCAGCTTTAACACATGAAGCATAGACTTCTATACAACCAGAGGACGCGAATGTTGACAGGAATCAACCGCGATCATTACGTGGACGAACGAACGGTACATTTATATGTGATCGTCCAACATATTCAATTGTTGGAAGTGTTGGGGCTGTTTATACGTCGATCCGTGAGATATGGATCAGATTTCCTCCCATTGAGCCTCGGGAGCATTATTGATGTCCACAGATGATGTACCAGTTAATCCCCAAAAGTGTTGGAGGTCACGACTCGGTGCTGAACTGGTTTTGTGTCGTGTTGAAACTGGAAAGGTAAAAACAGAAACTGTTGACGTAAAGGTGGAAGAACGCGTTACTACTTGTAATGTCTCCCGACTTCTCGTCACAGGTTTCATAATGTGTGTTTTACTGTGCAGTTCCTTTGACTCTTAAAGGTTTGAAGAGGTGAAACATTCTGTTATTACACAAGAAACCAGTCAAACACTAGAAGGGGAGCGCAGAGCCAAAGCCGAATGCCACATTACGTAATGAAAGTGAGAAATAATGAATGCTTTCACATCATGATTCAAATCTGCTCCAACATGTGATGGTTCCTCCCACCAAGTTTCATGGAAATGTTTCGTAATCCTTCTGACAAACAGACACAAATATACATAACAAATAACCACCTGGGCGGAGGCCGTCAACCAAGAAGAATTGGAATTTCTGAACCTGGAAAACGACCCTACGACCCCTCTGGGTGCCCTGAGCCCCGGGTTGGGAAGCACTGTCACTTTAAGAGATCTCCCGTCACTGGAACTAAGGGGCCAAGTCAAGTTCTTCCACAATGAACTGAGGCAACACATTTCATTATGGAGCTGGCTTTGTTTATAACAAACTATAATAAGTATAATATAAATGTTTGTATCCTCATACCTTTGGCCATATATTGAGGTGACAGTGATGGATTTCTATTCATCCGTTATATCCGTGATATATAAAATCATGTAAATTGCAGCGCTACCATCCTCATCAACCAACGCTGACTATGGATAATAAGACATTAATACCAATGTAACAAAACCAAGGATTCAAAACACATGAAACTATATTCCACAATAATAATGTTAAGAAGTGGTGTAAAAAGACCCATTTAAACAAAGCATGAAAAAAAACTATTGCATCGTAGATCAGTTTCATCCATTACAAAGACTCCAGCATGTGTTTAGCCTAGCTTAGCACAAAGACTGGAAGCAGGGGGAAACTGGTAGCCTATCTCCATCCAAGAGGAAGAATCAGACTCTAAATCTGTCTGATTGTAGCTGTAAGTTGTTTGTTGAACAAGTGGAGATAGAGAACAGTTAGAAAGAGATTTACTCCTGACTCAACATCGCTCTACTAAAGATCACAACATGCTGATAAAACTTACAAATACAAATGTGCATGCAGGTCCTTAATTTCAATTGGAGTATATTTATTTTGGGCTATTGCTACTATTACTTAAGTAAAACTACTTTAAGCCATCATTCCAACTTTTAGAGTAATGGGCTGTGCAGGAATGCCCCAAAACTATAAAATACAGATGTCAAACACGGCAAGCTGCTGATTATTTTCTTCTTTCATTAATTAATGATTTGTTGAATAAAATATAAAATAGTGAAACATTTTAAAATATTTAGTTTTTCTTGTTTTGCTCAATCAAAGCCAGAGATAAGAAAACTAAGATAAGAAAACTTAAAAAAACACAGAAAAGCTGAAAATCCAAGTCCTTTTTTCTTGGAAATGACTACTTCAAGGACTAGTCAATGAACTACTTGATTGAGACAAATAAAATGACGGAATTTAAAATGAGGGGGTCATCAATAACATGTACAGACTTGTTACAGACATGTACAGGCCTGTTACAGACTTCAGTACCTGCAGACGCTGCAATGCAAAAAAAGCTGCAAACAGAACTGTATAGCTTCATCAAGGTACATGTGGTTTTATGCACTCATTGAACCACACACGCACACACACACCATTGATGTCACTAGCATAACTAATTAACCTTACACACTGATTTCCATGTAAAATCTTTGATGAACTGGTCTTCCTCCAGTTAAACCACTCTAACCAGGGGGTCTCCTCCCTTCTGTGCATGTGTGTGCTCAGTAGATGGAAGTGAATGGAAACCTGACCAGGGAGACTCCTTTGTGTGTGAGTTTAGCAGCAGCAGAATTAGTTTTAGAGGAAAACTGTTGTCGATGCTGCTGTTTCTGATGCTGCTGCTGAAAGCCCACAGACCACAACCACACAGACACACAGACACATAATGAGACAGGCAGGGATGCAGACAGCTATATATATAGACCCACAGGTCAACAGATAGTATCATTGACTTGACATCACATCATCTCACTCTTTAACTCAGCCTTCCTCAGAAGACGCTCTTTTTACAGAACAACCAACCGTCATTTGTGTTGAAGTTAGCGGTCCATCATGTCTTCGTTCTGTGCTTCACTGTGTCTACTGGTCCTACTGGGAGCTGTGTTGGCATCTGGGAGTCCTTGCCAGTATGTTTCTGAGGGGATGCAACAAACCCAAGAGTCCATCGCAGACGTGCTGGTGAGTCTACCTGTGGTGTCCCGCAGGGCTCAAATTGAGATCCTCTATAGTTTTCTATGCAGCCTAGCCTCTGCTTGTGATTAAAGGGTTTAAAGCGGTTTCAGCTTTATTTAAGGAATCTGTCTTTTAAGATTACACAGAAGTTGACATTTGAGTTCTTGTGAAGTGTTATGTGCACAAATTAATAGGTGAAAAAGGGCGTTTTTAAATAGATTTTTACACCCTACAAGGCCTCTATGACCTTCTACAAATGACAGATTCAGGGTTAGGAATATGCTTTTTAAAATTATTTTTATGTAGAAGTATATATAGTAGATACAATGTATTCTCTGCATTTGACGCATCCTTAGTATTAAGGAGCAGTGGGTGCCCCTAGTGAGGCGCCCAGGGAGCAATTTTAGGCTTAAGTGTCTTGCTCAAGGACACTTTGACATGTGAGCTATGGGGAGACTGGGGATCGAGCCGGCAACCTTGCAGGACGACCACTCATCTCCATGAGCTACAGCCACCCTTCGCTTTCATCTATATACTTATGTAACAAAATGACTTTACTTTGGCCAGATTCATTATTTGCCTGTATTACTCACACTAATAAGATATTAACCTAAACAAATCTAGGAGACTAAAAGTTAACTGTGATGTTTCAGATCTCAAAAAGGTTGAATTTAAACCAATTAGTGTGGCTGTGGTTTGGTCTGATGTGATGCCTATCTCTCACTCATCGACCACACGTGTCATCATCAATTGTTTTAACTTTTGAAGATGCATACAAACCGTTTCTGTCATAATCATAGCCTGATTATATATCACCACATCACAACTTCATATTTGTTATTCAGTGACTACAACAAGACAGTCCTCCACAGGTAACAATTACAACTAATTAATCCTAATTGCAAAATATTTAAAAAATCTCCTTTTTTATAAACCTTTCCGTAAAACTCGGAAGTGACCCAAAATCTGAGTGAAACATTATTTATTTATTATAATTGTACTACTAAATAAACAAAATTTACAAAAGCCAAGCTAAACACCTTAAATGCTTTTAAATATCCTACATGTTTTATTAATAAAATAATAAGTAAAACACTGAATTAAATGACAATAACAAAAAATACAAAAACAGGTCAAAGAATTTGACAAAGTGTTTGCTGCCAACTTTCAGTATTTGACAGTTTTCCATATTTACAGATACTACAGGTACTATAACGACATAGTTTATATCAGTGAGTGATTATGTTGTACTGGCTAACCCGTGAACAGAAAATGTAATATTAAATTGTGTTTCTTGTTTGTGTTTTAGAAGTTGAAGGAGCCGGAGATTGGCAGTAATCCGCTCTTCGATTCCGTCATCAAGAGCATCAACACCTCCTGCCAGGTACACAAAACACTCTACTATCTCTATTGTACATCTATTAGGATTAATATCTTTTTTTTAAAGATTTTTAGAAAACCATGTGTCGCCACATATGGGGAAAATTGAAGGGTTAAGTGTTCCTGCACGAGTTGTTAAAAGTTGACATTGCGGAGACACATGGTTTTCATAGGTCACCGACAATATGTGAACTCACACGAAGACAGGCAGCATTGTTTTGAAGTACCCAGAATTGGGCCTTGAGGAACTCCAAAACTGACTGTCGTCAAAGTTAGAACATTTATTTAACATTTTAACATTTATATAACATTTTATGGGCAGTATGTATATATATATATATATATATATATATATATATATATATATATATATATATATATATATATATATATATAGTAGTACATAGTAGTATTTAGTAGTATATATATATATATATAGTAGTAGTAGTATATATATATATATATATATATATATATATATATATATATATATATATATATATATATATATATATATATATATATATACTGTCTCATATGATTTGCCAGATAGTTTAGTTGATTACAATATAAAGGTATATATATATATATATATATATATATATATATATATATATATATATATATATATATATATATATATATACCTTTATATTGTAATCATATATATATATATATATATATATATATATAGATTCTTTGGACTAATTTGACTTTCTATATTTTGAGCGTAGTTTCCGTTAGAAAAGTTTATTTTATTTACTCCTTCAATCAGAATCATGTTAGTCCGTTTGCACCGACTGAACTTTCCCCTCCTCCCCTCCACAGAGAAAAGTACATGTGATGAACGCCACTCTGGACGTCTACACTCAGATCTTCTCCAACATCCTGCACCCCGACGGCAGCGGGACCCCTCTGCTGGTCCACCTGAACTCCAACGACGAAAGGTCTCAGGTGAAGAAGGCAGTGAGGCACTACCAGAACAAGACGGAGGAGCTGAGGAGACGGCTGGGCCAGGTGAACCACGACAAAGAGGACGTGTTCGGCAAGCTGAAAAAGATCAAGGTGAGTGTCGGTCTCGTCCCGTTAACAGCCTTTAGGGTCAGTCGGCTGATATCACTTACAAATGATCATGACAGCTTTTGTTTGTTTTGTTGGTGAGGACGCATGTTGAGTTCAGGCTCCACTTTCTTTTAGTCACGTGTCACACATCTTAGTTTGGCTTCTGTTGCTTTTTTCGGGAAAAATATGGAAGCTTTCGATACGCGGTCAGTGGGCGTGCAAAGTCAAAGTCTTAAGTTGTGGTTTCCCTGCATCACAGCAAGTTGATCATGGAGTCAACAGACCTTGAATGAGCTCAAATAACAACCTACCTTTCCAAACACGTATTAGTGTATCTATACACCTGACGCCAAACCTACACACAGAGTTTGAGACCACAGCTGAACAATTAAGCCAACGCTGAAGTGCCCGAAACTGAAACAAAATCAGTTCGATCTCATTCAGGACAACTTCAAAGGGGGTGAATTTTTATCCATAAAGATTATATTTATGATTAAAGTTGTGCCTAATTGAGGGCGTGGCCACCTTGAGCTTCACAACGGCTCTTCAGAAACCTATAGGTGACATCACTATATCAATATGCTACACAGTCTGGTGGTAGTAGTTTTATTTTTTACATTTCAGTTGGGCAAAACAATAGATTTCTTCTTGCATTTTATTCCTTGTAGTGCGGAGAAGGCTTTGAAGCACCATGTGAACCTCAATATTAGTAGATAGAATATACAAAATGCATATTTTAACTGAATAAATGTAATCCAAGTATTGATGGAATTGACTGGATTATATTATATTGTATTATATAATATTGTATTGTATTGTTTTATTATTAATGAGCTGTCTCTCTGCAGGTGAACGACCCCTTCGATCAGAGAATGGCTCTGGCTCAGTTTAACGAGGTCTACCAGGCGGCCTCTGTGATTGTCTCCTCCGGATGTGGACACGCCCACTCTGCTTAATGACGCTGATGACATCACCATTACCAATAGATAGAGTATATGTGTGGTGCTGGGAAATAGTTTCCATGTCAACTAATTGTCTCTTATTAGCGTAATCAAATGTTTTTTGAGTTTTTTTTCATTTTGAAATGAAGCGTTTTCAGATTCTTTAATCCATCAGTCAGACTTTCACAGTTTCAGATATTTATTTTGTTATTTAAAGGGTTTACTTGATGTCAGTTCTCAATCCACTGAGTTATATTTATTTTTGTGATCATTTAATGTATTTTTTAATTTATGATTAATTGAACTTAATGTATTTTTCTTGTTGTCATTTTAAAGGCTTTAACCTACACATTTTAATAAAAGCAGAAATCAGCATCAACTAAAAGCCTCACTTTCCCTTTTTTTACACTTTAAAATGTTTTTTTTTTAACATACAATAAAGAAGGTTTTAACTGAAGAATATTACCACCAGTAGAGTTTTACCAGCTTGTTTCTGTTGTAATCTGGTACCAGTGATGAAGATGACGAGGAACACGTTTAAAAACAGTAACACACAATCTAAAAATGTTATTCCCAATTTGTGACATGTTAACACACAGAATCCCTGCTTGGTACCAGAAGTGGAAGAATTACTGAGGAGTTTGAACAAAAGTTACTGCGAAGAACTTTCATGTAGTGTTGGTTCTGTCGCCCCCTGTGGACTAAAGAGGTAGTGTTGGTTCTGTCGCCCCCTGTGGACTAAAGAGGTAGTGTTGGTTCTGTCGCCCCCTGTGGACTAAAGAGGTAGTGTTGGTTCTGTTGCCCCCTGTGGACTAAAGAGGTAGTGTTGGTTCTGTCGCCCCCTGTGGACTAAAGAGGTAGTGTTGGTTCTGTTGCCCCCTGTGGACTAAAGAGGTAGTGTTGGTTCTGTTGCCCCCTGTGGACTAAAGAGGTAGTGTTGGTTCTGTTGCCCCCTGTGGACTAAAGAGGTAGTGTTTCTGAGCACCAGGGTCCCTTTAGAAAAATCTGGTCCTCTCAGTCCTGGTTCTGGTTCTCCCGTGTCCTGACTGAGGTCTATAGAGGACCAGGACTAAAAGGACCAGGACTAAAAGGACCACAGTGTAGAAATACTCTGTAAACGTCCTGCATTCAAAATGTTATTTAAGTACAAATATACTTAAAGTACCAAAAGGGTTCTGCAGAAGGATCCAGAATAATATATATTATATTGTTAAAAAGGTAAAAAAGGAGGAGCTTATTCTAATGACTTGATATTCTGCTGGTTTATCTTTTCTATTAATAATCTGAATCTGTAACCAAAGTTTTTGAATACATATTGTGGAGTAAGAACACAAATGATAACAATGTAAGTAGACGTATGAAATTAAGTCAAGTAAAGTACCTCAAAGTTCTCCTAAAGTACATTAGAACCTGTTTGGATGCTTTTGAAGAGAGAAAATAAAGAGAAATAAAGACACCAACAAAGATGTGGTTCCTGTGACATCACTTTGACATCATCGTGTTCCCCGGGTCCTGCACCAATCACACGGAGGGACTTCCCCTCAGCTGGTGATGTAATGAGACCCCAAAACAAACGGGGGTGACAAATGAGAAGAAATCAAAATGACAAAAGAGAAAACAGCACTTCAGAAAACACTAAATATTTCCTTTTTTGGTGTTTGAAAGCTTTTCATTTTCTTTTTCTTTAAAGAATAAATGAAACATTCAGTGTGTTTGTGTCTGAGAGTCAGGTGAGGCGGGAGGAGGGGTTTCCCCTCCGACCAAATGGAGGACGGGGCTTTTCTCAGAAAAGGTGATACAGAATTTAAAAGAAGGAGTCACTTTCTCCTGAAGTTTAGAAGTTTAGAAGAACTGAGTCATCTGGGAGTTTGGAAAAGTCAGTTTTAAGTCAATTAAAACCCAAAAGAATAAAATAATCATGAATGAAACTCAATTTTCTTTTCTTTTTTTGTCATATATATGATATATGATTAAAAAAAGGTCAGTATTTTCCCAAACAGCTGCAAATAGAGCTTTTGTTGGGAGCTATTTTCAGCAGCTGATTCATTTGTGGCTCCCGTGAGTATTTGTGTGTTTCAAATACACAGTATAGGCCCAAAATAAAAAAAAGAAAGTTGAGTACTACATAATATATGAAACTCTGCTTTCCAATCCTCTATTTGTCTTAATTTCACTGTTCTTCAGCTTAAAAAGAAGGGAGAGTGCGTTTAGCGTTGAGCTCAGCAGGAAGAGAGGCAGGTAGCTTCTGGTGACACTCAGGTGTTGAGAACTGGAGAAGTACAAACATTACATGGGTATCCCCCACTCACACTCACACATACAAACAGGAAGAGGTTTCACAGGTGGACTTTTTTTTTCTGTTTTGAGGAATTTACAGCAGTTTCATTTTCAAATATTAATCGGAACTTAAATGATCTTTGACAAAATTTCTGCTGAATTCCTAACTTCTCTCTGAAAGTCTTCTGACTTTCTGCTTTTTAACCAATTCAAAACCAATCCCCCCTTAGGGCGGGAAACTGAGCGATTGTTGTATAACACTGTAAATCAGAGCTTACTTTATGAAAAACAAGCTCAAAACTGCTTTATTTGGATGAATTGAACACCATCAGTAATATACAAGTGAAATATATGGTTTGGTACATGAGAAAATTCAAATAGCATTAAAATAGCCCAATGGGCCCCAATGAGGCCTCGTCTGAATGTTCTCTGTTCTAAACCCTCTCTAACTTTGTTCTGCTTCACTTTATCAAAATCAACCTTTGCAGAGAGAATGTTCACATATTGAGCTATGATTTGGGTTAGAGAATGTTCACATATTGAGTTATGATTTGGGTTAGAGAATGTTCACATATTGAGCTATGATTTGGATTAGAGAATGTTCACATATTGTTTATGATTTGGGTTAGAGAATGTTCACATATTGAGCTATGATTTGGGTTAGAGAATGTTCACATATTGAGCTATGATTTGGGTTAGAGAATGTTCACATACTGAGCTATGATTTGGGTTAGAGAATGTTCACATATTGTGTTATGATTTGGGTTAGAGAATGTTCACATACTGAGCTATGATTTGGGTTAGAGAATGTTCACATATTGTGTTATGATTTGGGTTAGAGAATGTTTACATATTGTGTTATGATTTGGGTTAGAGAATGTTCACATATTGTGTTATGATTTGGGTTAGAGAATGTTCACATACTGTGTTATGATTTGGGTTAGAGAATGTTCACATACTGAGCTATGATTTGGGTTAGAGAATGTTCACATATTGTGTTATGATTTGGGTTAGAGAATGTTTACATATTGTGTTATGATTTGGGTTAGAGAATGTTCACATATTGAGCTATGATTTGGGTTAGAGAATGTTCACATATTGTGTTATGATTTGGGTTAGAGAATGTTCACATATTGTGTTATGATTTGGGTTAGAGAATGTTCACATACTGAGCTATGATTTGGGTTAGAGAATGTTCACATATTGAGCTATGATTTGGGTTAGAGTTGGACCTTACAGCTGCATCATTTCAAAGAAATAATCATCCTGAAAGTGATTTTTTTATAAGCAGACCTGAAACCTTTTCATTTTTTCTGTGTGTCACCTTCTTTTACTCTGAACCAGTAACATATAGACTGATATTTACACATCTGAACATAATCTCACATGTGTACCTTTTATTATAACCCAAAAGTATTCAAATAGCCCTAGTGGTTGCAGAGATACACCCTTTTTAGTTGGATGACATTTCCGAGCAGAGGCCTAAAAATAGTTTGGTTTTCAAAGGTTTTAGGTTGAACCTGGCAAATATCAGTAATCATAATTGTTTTTATCATCATCAACTTTTAGGTTAAACATGTTCAGTTGGCACTGGACCACTTATAGAACAGAGCCCTCGTTAAGGTTATTAGTAACCCCTGTTCCATGAGAATGGCCTTTCTGCAAAGGAACTAGAGTAGAAATATAAAGAAGAAACAAGATGGAAGTACTTTCCTCAAACTGTACTTCAGTAGAGTAACTTTCCACCACTTACATCATGCAACTGATTATCAATTATAAATACATAACCTCCTTCCTTAGTCCACTGAAGCAAACCAGACTTTCAATTAAAGAGCTGCAGGTGCAACGAGCATCACTACCTGCATTAATTACATCACGTGAGCCTTTAACAGCAGAATAAATCATCATGTTTAGAAATGTGAAAAGGCCGAACAACCTCCCGTCTTTCTTTTAGTTTTAGTTTTTAGTTATCGGGTCCGATGCCTGAATGAGGGCCGTCCAGCGTCCACTCATTTACAATAACCCTCCGCTGGTTTCACTTTCTTCTGTTTCCTTTGATGCAGAAGGCGGCCCACCTCCTGTGTGCTGCTGCCCTGCAGTTCAGTTCTATGTGTTTCCAGATAAGTATCACTCTGTGTGTGTGTGTGTGTGTGTGTGTGTGTGTGTGTGTATAAATAGGTGTGTGTAGCTGACAAGAAAAGCTTCGTCTTTATTTCCTTTAAACTAAAACAGGGACTGTTCTGGGCATCAGAAACACTTCACACCCAGCCGGGTGTCACTTCATGACTTAACTTCCTGTCGTCATCTGGCCCTTCAGTCTCTGCTGCGCTAATTCATTTCACCATATTCATTTTCACCATATAGTTTAATATTATCTACAATTCAGGCTCTTCAGAGCAATACCTACAAAACATGAATGTACTGGAATGTGTTGATATCCCACGAAAGCAAATCATACGTAATCCACGTAATCATGAACGAGGAAGTACAGCGACCACAAAACACACACGGGTCAGTGGAAGGTGAGATGGGTCAAACCAACACAGGAGACCGCTGTTCATGTCCCTTTAAAACGACTACGTTGATTTATTACTCACATAACTACCATCTTTATTAAACATAACTAAGTATTTCATCATCTTTAATAAACATAACTAGGTATTTCATCATCTTTAATAAACATAACTAAGTATTTCATCATCTTTAATAAACATAACTAGGTATTTCATCATCTTTAATAAACATAAGTAAGTATTTCATCATCTTTAATAAACATAACTAGGTATTTCATCATCTTTAATAAACATAACTAAGTATTTCATCATCTTTAATAAACATAACTAGGTATTTCATCATCTTTAATAAACATAACTAAGTATTTCATCATCTTTAATAAACATAACTAAGTATTTCATCATCCTTAATAAACATAACTAATTATTTCATCATCCTTAATAAACATAACTAATTATTTCACGATCTGGTCAATTTCAAGACTTAAGCCCAACTTTAAGTTAATCTTTAGTTAACTACTAACCATTACTTTGACTGTTACAAATGTTATTAAAAAGTAGCCTTTTAATTTTCAGCTATCAACTTGCAACTTCATTCATTTGTTCATTTGCTACATAGTTTCTTCTTGTTCTTCATGTATATTTCTGTTCATTTGCTACATAGTTTCTGTGTATTTCTGTTCATTTGCTACATAGTTTCTGTGTATTTCTGTTCATTTGCTACATAGTTTCTGTGTATTTCTCAGCGGCTCAGTCGGTAGAGCTGGTCGTTTAACAACAAGCTCGGCGGTTCGATTTCCCGGTGCCGCTCCGGTCCGCTTGTGCAAGTGACCTTGAGCGAGACGCAGAGGTTCATGTACGTGTATATGAGTGTATATGCATGTGTATATGAGTGTATATGCATGTGTATATGAGTGTATATGCATGTGTATATGAGTGTATATGTATGTGTATATGAGTGTATATGCATGTGTATATGAGTGTATATGTATGTGTATATGAGTGTATATGTATGTGTATATGAGTGTATATGTATGTGTATATGAGTGTATATGTATGTGTATATGAGTGTATATGCATGTGTATATGAGATATGTACGTGACGATGAATACATAAAAGCCTTCGTGGCAGTTTCTACTCAAAGCGCTCTCCTCTGAGCCGCATGAACCAACAGGCCTCCTGTCCTGAACCGGTCGCGTTCCCAGTGTGACCATTAACACCATCGATCACGTATCAGCATCATGGGTGATGTGCGTCTCTGCAAGGAGCGAGTGATTTGACATGCATGAGAGTGGGAGACCCCTCACCCACTTCTATGAACTTTGGTGATTTAAAGGAAACTCTGCACAACCACATTTTCACACCTAGATCATCGCTGCATCACACGCTCTCTCTCTCTCTCCCCGAGTCGCAGGAGTTATAAATCTACGACAAGTCAAACAGCTCCAGACGACTTCAGGGGAGAGACACTCCACTGTCAGAGAGAGACTTCAGAGAGAGAAGAGAGACCACCAGACAGGTGATTAGTCGCTCCGTCATCGATTGAAAAAGGTCCCGTCCAGGCTTGGGAATCAAACCGGCGACCGGCACGCAGGAGAGTCACCGTACGAGCAGCGATACCATGGTTGCCACAGCGCGGGCGGCGGTCTGTCTGACCCTCTGTCTGATCGTCTCTCAGGTCCGAGGCGCCTACGTCACAGAGAAGATGAACAAGACCATCCATAACCTCCTGCAGCACTATGTGAGTACTGCACGCTCTGCAAGTACTAGTACTAGTACTACGACTACTACTACTACTACTACAGCTACTACTGTGCTTATTCTACATGAGAATTTGTTGTGCAGTACTTCAAAAACTGTTTCCTCCTGCTGCCTTCACACTCACCACAAACACACAGACACACACACACACACACACACACACACACACACACACACACACACACACACACACACACACACACACACACACACTGACTGAATGTACGTTTAAAGAAGGGTTCTGGCAAGTTGTCCAACTTGTAAATGATTTAATGTGCACTTCAGGATCAGGGATGCTCTTCCTTGATGGTGCATTCAAGGGCAATCCGACTTCTGGGATCTAACAGACGGATGCTGAGGGCACTTTTTAAGTGCAGGAAACCACTGTTTTGCTTTGCAACAGATGACACATAAATCTCAAGTGTCGGAGTGTCCTTGAATGCACCATAAGACAGTTTTGATGCAAAAGTTTAGAACCTTTAAATTAACTTGTTTGCTCATCTGATATCGGAGCTCAGCAACAACAATGTCTCTGAAGTCTCAGATGTCAGAGTGTCCTTGAATGCACCAATAAAAACAATAGAAACTCACCAAAATCTATTTTTTTTAATGTGCTTTATAATTTGTCTTCTTTTTGATTATCTGACAATGGAGCTCATCGACATCAATGTCTCTCAAAGCTGAGATGTCAGACTGTCCTTGAACTCACCGTAGATGCTTTTCACATTAATGTTAATTTGTATTCAATATACATATAAGTCATCAATTTCAATGCTTTGCAACAAACGGCTCTGACAGGGCCAGAGTCCGACTGTCCTTGAATGCACCAGTAATTACAATAATTTGTATTTATTACCATGAAACTTGACCTGAAAAAAATGCTTTTTTTTGCAGAAGATTCCATGGGCACAGAGATATGACGGGAAGCGGGTCTTCTCCAAAGATCCACTGGCTGGAAACATGGCGGTAAATAACTTCTATACCTCTTCAAATAGGAACATAAAGTCTGAACGTGGTTTTATTTACATGATTTATCAGTTCACAGTCTGCTCTCTTTAAACGACCACAAACGATTTCAGATCTCGTTAATGGGAACGTCGTCTCAACCGTAACCTTTAAAGCAATAGTTCAATATTTTGGGAAACATGTTCTGTCTTTCCGAGACCAGAGGATTGAAATCGCTCTCAATAATGCGAGTTGAGTACAAGCTGGAGTTGCTTAGCTTATCTTAGCTTAGCATAAAGACTGAATGCAACAGCGTGGATTCGTCCAAAGTGGAAGAAAATCTACCGTCCAACAGCTGACTAATTATTAAATACACACGTATTTGTACACAAAAAAAAACGTAAACGCAACATCTGCTCCTCAAACTAGTTTTAAAGGCGTTGGTTGGTGTATTTAGTTATTTATACTTTGGACAAAGCCAGGCTAGCAGATCCCCCCTGCTTCCAGCCTTTATGCTACGCTAAGCTCCACCTTAAAATCAGGTGGGACTAGTTGGTCCATGTTTTCCGCCATCTTTATCACCATTGTTAACCCTTTAAGCCCACACCCCAAACAAACCTAACCCTAATAACCCTAACCCTAACCCCTAATCCTATTTATTGTTAGAGTTGTGTTTAGAGGTTGTACATCGGGATTATACATTATTGTAGCCCTGATTTTTATGTTTAATTTGATACCTAACATATTGTTGCTTTTTTCGGGGGGAGGGATTTATACCGTGATTTTGTTCTTGATTTTCCTGATATAAAAGGGTCCCCCGATCGGGGGCTCAACAGGTTTTAAGGCCCAGAGTCTGCAGTCAGCAGCGGCCGGTGCTTTCCTCAGGTTTCTGTCTTTCACATCGCAGTCTCACGCCGAACAGTTTCTTTCTCGCACCGCTGAGGTTCTTGTGGTCGAGTCTTCTTTTGCTCTGCGTGGTGCAACATTACGTGCTCTACTGTTCTCAGGCTTCGAATTGAACTTTCACTCTTCACCAACAATGATATGAAAAGGCACTTCATGGTCGGTTTCGGGCGCTGAGCTCCAACACAACGGAGTCTCTCGCCGGTCTCAGTCTGCAGCCGCTTGTTTGCTGCTTGTTGTGACGCGTCACGAGATAAGGATCGCGATAAGATCGAGACGTCCTAGACGAGGCTGGTTCATGTTCGCTTTGTCCCGAGAACGATCAGCATGAATAAGATGGATACCATGTCGAGATGTGAAGGTTTTAAACCTGTTGGTCCTCAACAAGAACGTTTAACTAGACGCACATTTAAAGATAATAAGTAGATAAGTAGATTGTGCAAGTTCGGACTCTCTTGTTCATGGAGAGGAAAATATTGTTGCAACAAGATTTTTGCCTTTTTTTTTTACACTTGCCCAACGTCCGTCACCACTGAAACAAACGACAACAACGACGGCATCAATGTCGTCGTACACGGACGTTGGGCAAGTGTAAAGAAAAAGTCAGAAAAGTCAGAAGAATGTTAACGTCAGGACGCCTTTCCATCACATGAAGGTTCACGGTGGCACAGAAACAGTTTCAAGGCCGCCCACCCAACACGCCCCTCTGGGGTTTCCATTTGGTTTCCCCTCGCCACAAATACACAGGTGCCAACTTTGGATGTTGTTCCAGTCCAGCCTCCTCAGTGTTTCATCTGAGGTGAAACACTGTGAAGGCATCAGGGGAAGAGCTCACATGTTTAAGGGCGACAAGCCTCCATATAGACTGACGAAATCCTTTCAAAGTGTTTTGCTCACAGAAGAGAAATAGAATCAGAACAACCCGTTATTACTCTCAGCTCGTCCGATAGAAAAGTGAATCACCACGGGACCTTATTTCAGATATTTGCAGTTAAAATCACATTCAACGTCCAACGAGCACAGAGCTTTGACCCAGTAGAGCGCCGGGAAACGAGAAGTTTGATTTGTTGGTGGTGTAACCTGCGTATTGTCAGTTTTCCATATTTGACGCACTACTGAAAACACACTTTGTCAAAGTTTAGATCTTAAACCTGAATCTTCAACTCGGTCTTCACTAATTAATAAAATGCCAGACTTTGTTGACTTCTGACCGCTTTGAGGTTTTTGCATCCCGATGAGTTTAAAACCTGCTGAGCGATGATGGAGCGTGACCTTCGTGCTTCACACTCAAGAAGAAAGCTTTTCAGCACCTTGAGACTGAGAACACCAGCTTTGTTTTGTTAAAAAGGGATTTTATATTGTTTAGGAAAATAACTACAAATCTACAACATATACAACTAGAACCAACACTTTGTTTTTGTTTCTCTCCCAGGCGAAGGCGGTGTTACTGGGTGGCGTTTTGGAGACGTACGAGAAGCTGATTGGCCATATGTTAAATCAGCTGCCCACCCCGACGGCCGGGAGCGACCAAGACGTCACGGCGGAGCTGAGCTACATCCTGAAGATGGTCCAGCAGCTGAGGAAACACGATTACCAGGAGCAGGAGAAGCTTATGCAGGAACTGAGGGCTCTCGAAGACATCCAGGTAGAGTGACACCTGAGCAAGAGAGAGAGAGACCAAAACCGTAGGCTTATTGAAGGTTTATGTAGAGCGTACAAAGGCCTTAAAGTTGGGCTTATTGAAGGTTTATGTAGAGCGTACAAAGGCCTTAAAGTTGGGCTTATTGAAGGTTTATGTAGAGCGTACAAAGGCCTTAAAGTTGGGCTTATTGAAGGTTTATGTAGAGCGTACAAAAGCCTTAAAGTTGGGCTTATTGAAGGTTTATGTAGAGCGTACAAAGGCCTTAAAGTTGGGCTTATTGAAGGTTTATGTAGAGCGTACAAAGGCCTTAAAGTTGGGCTTATTGAAGGTTTATGTAGAGCGTGAAAAGGCCTTAAAGTTGGGCTTATTGAAGGTTTATGTGGACCCTACACAGGCTTTAAAGTTGGGCTCATGGGGGTTTATATAGAGCGTACAAAGGCCTTAAAGTTGGGCTTATTGAAGGTTTATGTAGAGCGTACAAAGCTGCTGTGAGAAGGATGTTGCTCCAGTCTGTGAACAACATCAATTAAACAATTAAAATAAAATGTCTCTGTGTCTGCCACCTGCAGATGGATAACCCTGTTGTCCAGAGCAAAGCATTGTGGGAGCTGCCGTGGCTGTACGAGGAGGCGAGCTCCATCAAGATGGCGAGGAGGCGGCGGCGGCAAACCCGGAGGTTCAAAACCCGTCCACGTGCCTGAAGCGCCTACAAGATGTCAACAACAACAGCAACAAGGATATTTAATGACTAATTCAAAATTGATAAAAAAAACATCAGCAAAAAAGAATTAATTTATACCAGCTTGCCGAGTTTTAAATGTTTTTCTGTATTAAGAGGTTGCTTAAGAGATTATTTATAAGTAAATAGATATTTATTACAGTGCCAATTAACCAGCAGCGTCAGCCTAATAGATATTGTAATTTTGTAAAATTCATATATTTTTTAAGGATGTTCGGAGATTTATACTTGAAAGAAGGTGGTGGTTTAATCCTGTGAAATGTTTATAAAAACTAATTGTATGCAACACAATCACAATACCAAACAATTATCACCTGAAAATACTTGATTTCTTGAATTTTACTGAATTTGCAGATGGTTTAGTGAATTATGATATAGAATTGTAGAATATAGAATTATAGAATTATGATATATTTAACTGTCAGTGGTATCATTACTCATATGGTACAAAGTACAAAATACTGACATACTTAAATGTACTACAAGCCCTCTAAACATTCAGGTCCAGCACTGAAGTACTTCACTGAGTACAGTTACTCTGAACTATATACTATTAATGGATTTTTGTATTTTACTGACATGTCGTAGTTTTCTATATTTATTTTTGTATTTAATGTGGCTGATTGTTGATAATTTATTGATTGTATTTATTGATTGACACATGCATACTAATGCTACTAAATTAAACATAATTAACTTAACTTTTTGATCTGTGTGGTGATTTTTAAGGATGAGAAGATGCTCTTCGTAATTGATTTTATGCGTTCACGCCAACTTTTCTGCTTAAAACAGAGAATCCAGATTAAGTGACTCACTGATTTGGCAAAACAATCAAACCTGAACGTTCCACGAAAAGAAACTCAGGATCACGTCACATAATTCATAATTTCCTTCCTGGTCAGTTTGACCAATTGTTGTGAAACTGTAGGCGTTTACATTTTTATCTTGATCCGAGCCGTCACCGACCAGACTTGGTCCCTGAAGGTCATGGAGGTCACAGACCAAGAGGGAAATGCTCTGGGTTCCTGTGCCGACAACGTGGCCGTCAGTAACGATTCAGCTTCGCTGGTGACGCGGCTTTCTGGTGTGAGAGCATGAGAAGGAGGTTCACCACTTCACCCTCCAGGAGGCCGGTGTACATTGAGATGAATGCGTGACGGTCGGATCCATAAAGCGCTCCACTAGAAGCACCTTTGATGCTGCTCAGCAAATTCAAAGTAGACTATAGTTATTTGTCAACAATGCTCGGTATATTTGAGTGTCATCTGCATACAATATTACCTTATGGTTTTGTATATTTCATATGTGAAAATGTATATAAATAGAAATGTATTTAAGATGTTTTACAAAAAGAAAGAGGCCCAGTAATAGAACCTTGTGGAACTCCGCAAGTCATTTTGGTCTGCTTGGCTGCAGAGCTGCCAAGTAAAACAACTTATAGCATCACTTCATAGATGAAACCATGGACAATACCATACAATGGTGCATTGTAAGTGAAAGTACTTATAGGTACATAGATGACATTTGACCTCTGCATTGAACTCATTCTCAGCTTTAGGAGCAGCCAAGGAACAACGTGTCCTGCTCAAGAACCAAACTACCAACGTTGTGGTTAAAGAACCCACTTTACCAGCAGACCTAAAGAGAGGCACAGCTAGTATCATTACATTTTTAATTTTTTTTCAAATCTTTATTGTGAAATATTAGAGAGTTTGACCTCTTTGGGCCTCAACTGTTATTAAAATGTGAGCTGAACCAAAGAGTCAGTAAGCCGCTGCTGTATTCTTGTAATTTATAATATTATCATGTGTGTTTTGTGTAAGCTAACTAATCACTATAGCTGTCAGATAAACGGAAATACTCAGTTTAGCACTTGAGTGAATATTAAAGTCACAAAAATATAAATATAAATGAATAAAGATGCTTCCACAGACGTCGTGCAGAAGCTCAGAGGCCTTGATCTCCTGCAGGCAGACAGGCGGGTCGGGGCATTTCTGCAGAAACTCAACCCTCCCTCCAACCCACAGCTGTGATGTCACTTCCTGGGACATCACTTCGGGTAAACGGCAGGTGACCTTCTTTTACTGTAAGTATGCAGCCCCCTTACCCACAATGCACCCCGGTCGCTCTGGTTCCTAGAAGCGGGGCTGTGCTTCCCCAGTCTGCAGAGCGCCGCCGTGAGCTTGGCGTGTGGTCGGCACACTGAAGCTGAAAGGTGCATCACGATTTTAATCGTGCCACACGGGAGATTTCAATCTCCAAAAAACACCCCACAAATAGTTCAATGTGTCACTTTGTTATGAAACAAACAAAATATATTCTGCTTTTTCAACAGCGGATTAATCCAGCGACTGTTTAGCAGTGGTGGAAGAAGTACTTTATGTAACTTTACCAACATATATAAGTATACAATCAGCAGAATGGCTCCTTTATTAAAGATTATCATAATATTCTGTTTTTATCAGGAACAAATGCAGGTAAAAGCATGTCGTAGTTTGTCAATGTGGAGCCCATTTTAAAATACTTCATATTCTTCTGTGTGGATTAGTAGTGTAGTACTGCATCACCATACAAGTATAGACTCACTTAGACATAGAACACCTGAATGTGGAACAGCATGTGAACAATAAACAACAGAGGCTCAAATAAACATGGAACAACTAGACAACAGAGTCCTGGTCACCATGCAGCAAAAAGGAAGACGCATTCTGCCGATTCACAACCCAGAGTCTCTGAGTCCACATGATATCCTTCCGATACACAGCTCCTAGTATATTGTGTGTCTTGTGTGTAAAACTACAAGTGACAAAACTTGCAGAGTGCATTACAAAGTACAATAGAAGTATAAAGTAGCAGAAAAGAGCCGAGTAAAGATCAAGCGATGGAAACCATGAAGACACGAAGAGAAACCGGGAGTCGAGCCCCCGCTTTGTTTCTGTGGTGGCTCTGTTAGTGTGTGTTTGTTTGTGTGTGTGTGTGTGTGTGTGTGTGTGTGTGTGTGTGTGTGTGTGTGTGTAGGTTTCAGTGTGAGTCAGCAGGCTGCAGGAGAAAGGAAACTGGTTGTTGCATGTCGATGAACTTATTGCTCTGCACTGTTGCTGCGACCAGACTGCGATATAATACACTATATATACTATAATATACTATAATATGCTGTAATATACTATAATATACTATAATATACTATAATGCACTATAATATACTATAATACACTATAATATACTATAATACACTATAATATACTATAATACACTATAATACACTATAATATACTATAATATACTGTAATATACCATAATATACTGTAATATACAATAATGCACTATAATATACTATAATATACTGTAATATACTATAATATACTGTAATATACTGTAATATACTAGTATGCACTATAATATACTATAATGCACTATAATATACTATAATACACTATAATACACTATAATACAATATAATATACTATAATACACTATAATATACTATAATACACGATAATACACTATAATATACTATAATATACTGTAATATACTATAATATACTGTAATATACTATAATGCACTTTAATACACTATAATAAACTATAATATACTGCAATATACTATAATATACTATGATATACTGTACTATACTGTGATATACTGTAATATATGACAATATACTGTAATATACTTTAATACACTATAATATACTATACTGTAATATATGATAATATACTGTAAGATACTGTAATACACTATAATATACTATAATACACTATAACATACTGTAATATACTGTAATATACTGTAATATACTATAATACACTGTAATATACTATAATATGCTATAATATAAGATGTAAATATATTCTTTAGTTATAATAATATTCATGGGAATCCGTCTGATAGTTGTTGAGATAGTTTTCAGTCTGTAAACAGTTCTCGTACTAATGATATGTATTTTCGTATATATATATACATATATATATGTATATATATATACATATAAATATGTATATATATACATATATATATGTATATATATATACATATATATATAATTAGTATGAGAACTGTTTACAATAGCAACTTTATTTATGAAGCAACTTTCATAAAGTATTTTTTACAAGCAGATTTTGAACGCTTTATAATTAAAACATGTTAAATCTAATTAAGATCAAGATAAAATCCTTAAACGATGAATGAATGAATACAAACAGATAAAAGAGATGAAGTGAAGAAGCTTTGATCATCTTCCTCTTTTTGAGTTTTAAAGAACGATCGTCTGAGAAACGTCTCAAAATGAGAAAGTGTCAATATTTTAGATGTGATAACAAAAAGGATCAAAGAGACTAAATCTGGTGCTTCAGTGTTGTTGAGTTCATATTGTGAGCAGGAAGTGAGTCTGACAATCAGATCGCTATCTAACCACTGAAAGGAGATGAAGTGATGAGATAAGAGCTGAAAGTTACACAGAACGAAGAGAAGTAGATCAATCAGTCTGTGACATTTGACCTCTTCAGAGCCGGCAGGTTGTTGAATGTTTGTGATAAACTGAAGTGTTCCTCTATGTGTTGATGAATGTTAGTGATAACTGAAGTGTTTCTTCATGTGTTGTTGAATGTTAGTGATAAACTGAAGGATGAAGTGGTCCTTTATCTGTTGATGAATGTTTGTGATAAACTGAAGTGTTCCTCTATGTGTTAATGCATGTTTGTGATAAACTGAAGTGTTCCTCTATGTGTTGATGAATGTTTGTGATAAACTGAAGTGTTCCTCTATGTGTTGATGAATGTTTGTGATAAACTGAAGTGTTCCTCTATGTGTTAATGCATGTTTGTGATAAACTGAAGTGTTCCTCTATGTGTTGATGAATGTTTGTGATAAACTGAAGTGTTCCTCTATGTGTTGATGAATGTTTGTGATAAACTGAAGTGTTCCTCTATGTGTTGATGAATGTTTGTGATAAACTGAAGTGTTCCTCTATGTGTTAATGCATGTTAGTGATAAACTGAAGTGTTCCTCTATGTGTTGATGAATGTTAGTGATAAACTGAAGTGGTCCTTTATGTGTTGATGAATGTTAGTGATAAACTGAAGTGTTCCTCTATGTGTTGATGAATGTTAGTGATAAACTGAAGGATGAAGTGATCCTTTATGTGTTAATGCATGTTTGTGATAAACTGAAGTGTTCCTCTATGTGTTGATGAATGTTAGTGATAAGCTGAAGGATACGAGGTTCATGACATCATATTCTATGATGTCATGAATATTCTATGATGTCATGAACCTTAATGTAGATAAAGCTACATTAATGTAGATTATACCACATTAATGTAGTTTTATCTACATTAATGTAGTTTAATCTACTTAGATTAAACTACATTAGATTATACCACATTAATGTAGTTTTATCTACATTAATGTAGTTTAATCTACTTAGATTAAACTACATTAGATTATACCACATTAATGTAGTTTTATCTACATTAATGTAGTTTAATCTAGATAGATTAAACTACATTAGATTATACCACATTCATGTAGTTTTATCTACATTAATGTAGTTTAATCTAGATAGATTAAACTACATTAGATTATACCACATTAATGTAGTTTTATCTACATTAATGTAGTTTAATCTAGATAGATTAAACTACATTAGATTATACCACATTCATGTAGTTTTATCTACATAAGTGTAGATAAAACTACATTAATGTAGAATAAACTCATTAAAACATGCAATATTAATGCAGCAGAAGCATCAGATAGAAGAGGAAAACATTTTACTGATCAATCAATACTTTTTCTTCACGTACTTTAAGTTTTATTCATCATGCATTTACTTCAGTAAGGTTTTGAGTGCAACGCTTATTTTTTATTAGTGTGGTACTTTGTGTAGTACTTTTACTGCAGTAAAAAGTCTGAATACTTCCTCCAAGCGTGACGTGAATCGGTGGTTCCGGCCCTTTAAGAGAATAAAAAGATGATTCAGCCAATTTTTTTTTCAAAGTGTTTTTTAAGTAACATGTGCCCTCAACTCACACACACACACACACACACACACACACACACACACACACACACACACACACACACACACACACACACACACACACACACACACACACACACACACACAGCTCATTAGCATATCAGACACTGTGGCATTTCCATGAAGTTACAGTTGTTTCCTGTTGCACAGGAAGCTCTGAGTGGGTTCACGCAGACGGAACAGAGAGGAAGATGCCATGTTCATACAGACACTACATATTCATATGTTATGTAAGTCAACAAGAATCACACATAGGTTTTAAAGAAATGAAAAGAAAACAAGTGTTACTGATTTAAAATATGTATCACAACATCTATTATTTCTTATAAATAAGAAATATCTGAGATTTGTGTCTCACAACTTGAACTCTTTCAGTATTTTTTTCACTTCATGAAAGTAAATAAAAATATCTCATTCACACAATAATTTAAAACTATATTTCATGCGATAGCCTCTGCTGACACCTGGAGGACAAACGGTGCAACTACAAGCAGAACTCAGAGGCAGAAAGATAGATTTCAATCCAGCAGTTTAGTTATTGAACTATTCCACAACAATAATGAGAGTAATACTCATACTTACATGTAGAAAGAGTAATACTCATACTTACATGTAGAGAGAGTAATACTCATACTTACATGTATTTATGTAGTTGTTTTATTTGCTGTCAAGATGCTTTACATTATAAACACATCAATAAAAACTCACACTGGATGTAATAATGCTTTTATTCACCAGGTGGCAGCAGAGTACTCAAATAAAATACATAATATAACAGAATCCTACTCGCTGTTTTGAGGTGGCAGTACTTCAACTGTAGTATCCGAATACTTCTTCTAATACTGTGAAAACTGTTATACGTTATACGTAAAGTTAGACGTTCTGTGTTGGAAGTGTTCCTTCAGTAAAAGTATAATCAGGGAAATGTAGTTAAAGATTTCACTGTAGTATTTATGAATTATTTATGTTAATTGTCAAGTACAAAGTAGCATTACAAGATAATACTCACAAAAGTACCTCCATTATCAATAATAATAATATCTATCACACTGGGTGTGGTGGCAGCGTTCAGCCACTAGATGGCAGCAGAGCAGCTGCAGTTAAACTCTGTGCTCTCCTGCAGGGACACAAGCTTCTCTTCATCTCCACATTATTATGAATTATTATGAATTCCCGTCAAGCAGCGAATGATGGACAGATCAGAGAGAGAGAGAGAGAGAGAGAGAGAGAGAGAGTTGTATGATGAAGAGAGACACTGGAAATAAACTGACCTCTGGCCTCACAAATCTGACACCATCTGAGCACACACACACACACACACACACACACACACACACACACACACACACACACACACACACACACACACACACACACACACACACACACACACACAGTTTTCCATTGGTTCTGAACTCGGAGACCCTCAGAGCAGATCAGTGAGCGCTGGAGTCTATATTAATTTATACAGACAGAGAGAGAGAGAGAGAGACAGTGGAAGGTTGAACCTGGGTTTAAGATCACTTGTAGAAGGTTGAACCTGGGTTTAGGATCACATGTAGAAGGTTGAACCTGAGTTTAGGATCACGTGTAGAAGGTTGAACCTGGGTTTAGGATCACGTGTAGAAGGTTGAACCTGGGTTTAAGATCACTTGTAGAAGGTTGAACCTGGGTTTAAGATCACGTGTAGAAGGTTGAACCTGGGTTTAGGATCACATGTAGAAGGTTGAACCTGGGTTTATGATCACTTGTAGAAGGTTGAACCTGGGTTTAACATCACTTGTAGAAGGTTGAACCTGGGTTTAAGATCACGTGTAGAAGGTTGAACCTGGGTTAAGGATAACTTGTAGAAGGTTGAACCTGGGTTTAGGATCACTTGTAGAAGGTTGAACCTGGGTTTAGGATCACTTGTAGAAGGTTGAACCTGGGTTTAGGATCACGTGTAGAAGGTTGAACCTGGGTTTAAGATCACTTGTAGAAGGTTGAACCTGGGTTTAGGATCACGTGTAGAAGGTTGAACCTGGGTTTATGATCACTTGTAGAAGGTTGAACCTGGGTTTAGGATCACGTGTAGAAGGTTGAACCTGGGTTTAAGATCACTTGTAGAAGGTTGAACCTGGGTTTAAGATCACGTGTAGAAGGTTGAACCTGGGTTTAAGATCACGTGTAGAAGGTTGAACCTGGGTTTAAGATCACGTGTAGAAGGTTGAACCTGGGTTTAAAATCACGTGTAGAAGGTTGAACCTGGGTTTAGGATCACGTGTAGAAGGTTGAACCTGGGTTTATGATCACTTGTAGAAGGTTGAACCTGGGTTTAACATCACTTGTAGAAGGTTGAACCTGGGTTTAAGATCACGTGTAGAAGGTTGAACCTGGGTTTAAGATCACTTGTAGAAGGTTGAACCTGGGTTTAGGATCACGTGTAGAAGGTTGAACCTGGGTTTATGATCACTTGTAGAAGGTTGAACCTGGGTTTAGGATCACGTGTAGAAGGTTGAACCTGGGTTTAAGATCACTTGTAGAAGGTTGAACCTGGGTTTAAGATCACGTGTAGAAGGTTGAACCTGGGTTTAAGATCACGTGTAGAAGGTTGAACCTGGGTTTAAGATCACGTGTAGAAGGTTGAACCTGGGTTTAAAATCACGTGTAGAAGGTTGAACCTGGGTTTAGGATCACGTGTAGAAGGTTGAACCTGGGTTTATGATCACTTGTAGAAGGTTGAACCTGGGTTTAACATCACTTGTAGAAGGTTGAACCTGGGTTTAAGATCACGTGTAGAAGGTTGAACCTGGGTTAAGGATAACTTGTAGAAGGTTGAACCTGGGTTTAGAATCACTTGTAGAAGGTTGAACCTGGGTTTAGGATCACTTGTAGAAGGTTGAACCTGGGTTTAGGATCACGTGTAGAAGGTTGAACCTGGGTTTAAGATCACTTGTAGAAGGTTGAACCTGGGTTTAGGATCACGTGTAGAAGGTTGAACCTGGGTTTATGATCACTTGTAGAAGGTTGAACCTGGGTTTAGGATCACGTGTAGAAGGTTGAACCTGGGTTTAAGATCACTTGTAGAAGGTTGAACCTGGGTTTAAGATCACGTGTAGAAGGTTGAACCTGGGTTTAAGATCACGTGTAGAAGGTTGAACCTGGGTTTAAGATCACGTGTAGAAGGTTGAACCTGGGTTTAAAATCACGTGTAGAAGGTTGAACCTGGGTTTAGGATCACGTGTAGAAGGTTGAACCTGGGTTTATGATCACTTGTAGAAGGTTGAACCTGGGTTTAACATCACTTGTAGAAGGTTGAACCTGGGTTTAAGATCACGTGTAGAAGGTTGAACCTGGGTTAAGGATAACTTGTAGAAGGTTGAACCTGGGTTTAGGATCACTTGTAGAAGGTTGAACCTGGGTTTAGGATCACTTGTAGAAGGTTGAACCTGGGTTTAGGATCACGTGTAGAAGGTTGAACCTGGGTTTAAGATCACTTGTAGAAGGTTGAACCTGGGTTTAAGATCACGTGTAGAAGGTTGAACCTGGGTTTAAGATCACGTGTAGAAGGTTGAACCTGGGTTTAAGATCACGTGTAGAAGGTTGAACCTGGGTTTAAAATCACGTGTAGAAGGTTGAACCTGGGTTTAGGATCACGTGTAGAAGGTTGAACCTGGGTTTAAGATCACTTGTAGAAGGTTGAACCTGGGTTTAAGATCACTTGTAGAAGGTTGAACCTGGGTTTAAGATGTTTGTAGAAGGTTGAACCTGGGTTTAAGATGTTTGTAGAAGGTTGAACCTGGGTTTAGGATCATGTGTAGAAGGTTGAACCTGGGTTTAGGATCACGTGTAGAAGGTTGAACCTGGGTTTAGGATCACTTGTAGAAGGTTGAACCTGGGTTTAAGATCACGTGTAGAAGGTTGAACCTGGGTTTAGGATCACATGTAGAAGGTTGAACCTGGGTTTAGGATCACATGTAGAAGGTTGAACCTGGGTTTAGGTTCACATGTAGAAGGTTGAACCTGGGGTTAGGATCACATGTAGAAGGTTGAACCTGGGTTTAACATCACGTGTAGAAGGTTGAACCTGGGTTTAGGATCATGTGTAGAAGGTTGAACCTAGGTTTAGGATCACGTGTAGAAGGTTGAACCTGGGTTTAGAATCACTTGTAGAAGGTTGAACCTGGGTTTAGGATCACATGTAGAAGGTTGAACCTGGGTTTAAGATGTTTGTAGAAGGTTGAACCTGGGTTTAAGATGTTTGTAGAAGGTTGAACCTGGGTTTAGGATCATGTGTAGAAGGTTGAACCTGGGTTTAGGATCACGTGTAGAAGGTTGAACCTGGGTTTAGGATCACTTGTAGAAGGTTGAACCTGGGTTTAGGATCACGTGTAGAAGGTTGAACCTGGGTTTAGGATCACTTGTAGAAGGTTGAACCTGGGTTTAGGATCACTTGTAGAAGGTTGAACCTGGGTTTAGGATCATGTGTAGAAGGTTGAACCTGGGTTTAGGATCACGTGTAGAAGGTTGAACCTGGGGTTAGGATCACATGTAGAAGGTTAAACCTGGGTTTAGGATCACTTGTAGAAGGTTGAACCTGGGTTTAGGATCACTTGTAGAAGGTTGAACCTGGGTTTAGGATCATGTGTAGAAGGTTGAACCTGGGTTTAGGATCACGTGTAGAAGGTTGAACCTGGGGCTAGGATCACATGTAGAAGGTTAAACCTGGGTCTTGGATGTCTCCCGTAGAGGAAGGATCTGACCTCTGACCTTCAGGCTCTCTGTCCGTCGGTCTGGACTCTCACACATTCCGATGTTTTCAATGAACAGAATTAGAACGTCTATTTGTAAACATTGTATGGAGCTAGGCTAACAGTTCCCTCTGCTCCCAGCCATTATGCTAAGCTAACAGCTTCAACAAACCACAGTGAGTCAGTTCTTTTTGGTCATGTGACAAACGTGTTTCTATTGACCATAAATAAGGAGGATTTAATTATTTAAATGTCCAAAGAAAAACCAAAGATAGTCCGAGATGTGAGATAAAAGAACCTCTAACATTTAAGTTATTCATGTACATAAAAAAGATGAGGGAAAGAATATTCCAGGACTTTTCAATTTTAAATATAAAAGATTTGAAAACACTGTTTTTAAACTTAAATATATTTTAATCGACCAAAACAAAAAGCAGGTCCAAAGTGTGAAAGTGTGTTTATACAGTAAGACTTGCTTGCTTTAATGTTATATTCATTTATATGTATTGCTAATGTTACAGAAGATCAGAGAACCTTGACTCTCTTTTTTAAAGTGTCCAGTTTGTGTTTAACGGTTTACATTTTACAGTTTACAACCGTTATTTAAATCCAGTCTGAGTTTATGTTTTATTAAGTCTGAGTTTATGTTTTATTAAGTCTGAGTTTATGTTTTGTTAAGTTTGAGTTTATGTTATATAAAGTCTGAGTTTATGTTTATTAAGTCTGAGTTTATGTTTTATTAAGTCTGAGTTTATGTTATATTAAGTCTGAGTTTATGTTATATTAAGTCTGAGTTTATGTTTTATTAAGTCTGAGTTTATGTTTTATTAAGTCTGAGTTTATGTTATATTAAGTCTGAGTTTATGTTATATTAAGTCTGAGTTTATGTTTTATTAAGTCTGAGTTTATGTTTTATTAAGTCTGAGTTTGTGTTTTATCAAGTCTGAGTTTATGTTTTATTAAGTCTGAGTTTGTTTTATTAAGTCTGAGTTTATGTTATATTAAGTCTGAGTTTATGTTTTATTCAGTAAATGTAAAGTCGAGGTTGTCGTCTGCAGCGGACCGGAGCGTTTAACATTTGGACAGTAAGTGGATATTAATTTGGACCCATAATCCCTTGCAGCAAGCCACACTTTATCAGGTTACTGGTGTGTGTGTGTGTGTGTGTGTGTGTGTGTGTGTGTGTGTGTGTGTGTGTGTGTGTGTGTGTGTGCGACCGTCATGATCTCCTGCTGAGCTAGATCCAGATTTAAATAGACACACACACACACACACACACACACACACACACACACACACACACACACACACACACACACACACACACACACACACACACATACACACACACACACACACACACACACACACACACACACACACACACACACACACACACACCCACACACAGGACATCAGAAGCCCAAACACAAGAGGATCCAGATTAACCTCCACAAGTTGCTGTCAACAGATGAAGTTCATTATATTATATTATATTATACATTATACACGTTCTGGTCTTTTTGGGCACATTTGGGGCCGTATGTTTTATTATCTAGAACGTGTAAAGACACATTACTCCCGGGTCAATAAGTGCTTTAAAGGCTTCCGCAGCATCTTTGAGCTCATTCTCTCCTGCTGTTTTTTTTAATCTGGTCTTTTTTATATTTTTTTTTTATTTGTAACTTCATAATGAATTATTATTAACTATTTATTTCTTTATTATCATTATTTTGTTATTTATCATCATTTTCAAATTTCTTGATTTAGCGTAATTTTCATTAAATTAAACAAAAAATAAGCTAAATTATTATTTATTATTAATTAAGTATTAATTTAAATACTTTAAATGTATTTAATTTAAATACGTTGCATGTATTTAATTTAATAATAATAATATACTTTTTTAATTTAAATAATTGTAATGGTTGTACTTTTAATATTTTAAATGTATTTCATTTAAATCATTTTTTTATTTAAATGTTTTAAATTTTAATAAGTTAACAGATTTTTTTTTATTAATTTCTTTTAGTTTAAATATATATATTTTTTAATTTAAATCATTTAAAAAAATAATAACAATGTAAACATAATTCAAAATATTTAAAAATATAATAGAATTATTTTATTTTATTTACTGTCTTTTAATTTGTTAAGCTTTTTAAGTTTGACAATCACAATCAATCTTGTGAAGATGTGGGGCTCATAGGGTGTTTTGTGTTATTACCTTTCACAACTGTATAACGTAAAGGATGCAGCTTCTTTATTCTTGTACACTTTAACTTCCAATATCTACAGACAGCTTTCACACCTCCTTCAGACAACACAGACGAGGAGGAGGAAGAGGAGGAGGAAGAGGAAGTGACTCACCATCGGGTCAATCTCTAAAATAAACTCCATGCTGTTTACCCGGCTCCGCCCACTCCGTCTCCGGTCAGCCAATCAGAGGGCGAGAGAGCCAGCAGGTGAATCAGCAGGTGTTTGCAGCATGGACACAAAAACCTCTTATCTCTCTTGTACTTGTACTTGTACTTGTACTCGTACTCGTAATGGAGCATTTGTGTACTGCGGTGTTGCTACTTTAGTTGTGTACTTCTACACAGAGTACTACTACAGTGCATGTACTGCTGCGGACGCATTTCAGCCACCGAAAGGAGTCAACATCAGTTAGAGTGGTCGACATATATTTAATATATATATTTAGAATATTTCCGCCTCTTTCCTTTCTGCCAGGCGGTGGATCTGAAGCCGTCGTCACAAAGCCGCAGACTCCATCGACAGAAACATCTGAACTGTCCCTTTAAGTCAATGGATTGAAGGTTTTTTCCCCATTGACTCTGATGAATAAACGGATTGCCCGTTAAATAATTAAATGAGCTCTTAGTTCAGGCCTTTTATCGGGATGACCGGCTGTCAATCACCCCACACTGCAGGCCCACTGCATTGTGGGTAGAATCCTCGAGGCAGGCAGCGGCTGCTCCTGCAGAGCGGCTCTAAACCGTTAGCCTGTTAGCTTCATGCTAGCTTCTATAATTAGCGGCCGTGTCCTTCCTGCTAATCCGCCCGCCGCCTAATACGGAGCACAGCTGCTCCAATCACACGGCTGCTCCTCGTTACCGCGGCGATATCGTTATCTCGTCAACGACGGGCGAGAAAGAGAAACGATCCTCGATTAACCGCTTGAATCCTTTTACAACATGACTTCTGTCATATGATTATAAATGTATATCTTCATGACGACGTCACATCGACTTCTAACATTTTATTCTCAAAAACAATCCGGGGATGAAACTAATTGTCCGAAGTCAAATAAACTCAGATTGTTGACGTGTTTAAATAAAAAAAAGACAAATAAACAAACAATGGAAGTAGTTGTAGTTTGGATGTATGTTGGCTTTAAAGTTTGACCTTGAAAATCTCAAATTCAAACAAACCTCAAGGTGAAATTGTGATTTTTTTAAATTATAGCGTCAGTGTTTTTATGCAGATTTATGCACAACCGTTTCCTTTGGAAGCTAAAACTTTGTAATATTAATAAACCTGAAAACCAAGACCCCTTAAAATTGAAAGTGAAAAATAGAAAAGCATGATAATAATACATATAGAATCCACCTCTAAACGTGTGTTTCCGGCGCTGACTCTCCTTGAAAGAACAATACGTCAGGATGAACAATAAAATTGTTTTATTAATAATAATAATAATTTTTCCACCACAATAAAATTTAACAAAGGCTCACTAGAAAAGTGTTGACTTCTGTGTTCTGTACAGTAGATACAGTACATTGTAAAACTGGCCGCGGCACAGCAGCGCATTCACCTCCCGCCCAAAAAAAACATATTATTCAAAACATTTTCCCCACATTATTTACAGAAAAAATCCACAATAAAACCCAGCTGGCAAACGTCACAGAAATACAGCGCGGCTTCACGCTAACGGAGGCCTCCCGATAGAAGCTAGCAGGCTACCTGGCTAGCATGGTAACGAGCTAGCAGGCTAGTTAGGCTACAGGTGCGTTCACACGTTTCTGAATGCTAACGAGAGGCCGGTTGAACCAAACTTCATGTTCCTGTCATCACACTTAAAAAACAAAAC
>NC_136608.1:17613675-17621175 GCF_910589615.1 Taurulus bubalis | reverse complement strand
CCCGATCACATACACATTTTTCTAACTGGATGTTTTTGGGATCTGTTGTATTTGATCTCGTAACACGGTGTACTTGTACTAGCAGTACTTGTACTAGCAGTACTCGTACTGGTACAGCATCAGGGCCCAGTCACACCAGGAAGTGGCAGCTATGCCTTCACGTGACGTTGCCGATAAAGCTCGGTACACTGGCTTCTCCAGTTCAAGGAGGCGGGAGCGTATCCCAGCATGCATTGCGCTTGACGCCGGCATCGACACCTACACGAGTACGACTCAACCTCTGGTATCAAGTCTTCTTCAATACAGCACGATGTTCATTTAGTAAATGATGGTCATTCAGAGTCAAACAGACCATAAAGCAGGGGATGCTTTAGGGCGGGGCTACAAGGTGATTGACAGGTCGACGCCACGCTGTTTTCGTCTTTCACAGTGTGTTTTCACTTCATTAATAAAGTTAATTGTAACATTTTGGTCTTCATTCAGCGTTTGGTTGCACTTAGCTCCGCCCTCTTGTGTCACTGATGGTTGCAAAAAAACAAGATGGCGGACTCAAACTTCAGAATGGCACGCCACAAACTTATATATTATCATTATTATTATTATTATATAACTGCAACACATACGGATGTGACTGGACCCCTTTTTTATGATATTATTATTTGTTAGTGTGTTTCAGTGGATATGTTTAGTGTCTAAATCCTCTCAGAAGTGTTCATAACTCTGAAGGAAAACCTGAAACCCAAGCACTATCAGTCACATGCTAACGTCACGTTAGCTAGTCGACTATTAGTCACATGCTAACGTTGCGTTAGCTAGTCGACTATCAGTCACATGCTAACGTCGCGTTAGCTAGTTGACTGTCAGTCACATGCTAACGTCGCGTTAGCTAGTCGACTATCAGTCACATGCTAACGTCGCGTTAGCTAGTCGACTATCAGTCACATGCTAACGTCGCGTTAGCTAGTCGACTATCAGTCACATGCTAACGTCGCGTTAGCTACAGAGATTTCACTTCTTTGTGACAGTAGGTTGTGAATATGCTGCTCACGAGGCTCTAAGTCCCAAATAAAGTTACAAGTTTAAGTCTAAGTACTTCAATCCTCGGCTCTCTGGTTCCTCCTCCATGTGAGACAAAACCAACCAGTTTAACCCGGAAGATATAAACAGCTGACGTCTTTTTGTAGTGCTGAATGTACTATGCAGTCCTGAATGTAGTCCTCTATGTAGTGCTGAATGTACTATGTAGTCCTGAATGTAGTCCTCTATGTAGTGCTGAATGTACTATGTAGTCCTGAATGTACTATGTAGTCCTGAATGTAGTCCTCTATGTAGTGCTGAATGTACTATGTAGTCCTGAATGTACTATGTAGTCCTGAATGTAGTCCTCTATGTAGTGCTGAATGTACTATGTAGTCCTGAATGTAGTCCTCTATGTAGTGCTGAATGTACTATGTAGTCCTGAATGTAGTCCTCTATGTAGTGCTGAATGTACTATGTAGTTCTGAATGTAGTCCTCTATGTAGTGCTGAATGTACTATGTAGTCCTGAATCTACTATGTAGTCCTCTATGTAGTCCTACATGTAGTCCTCTATGTCCTAAATGTAGTCATACATGTACTATGTAGTCCTCTATGTAGTCCTACATGTAGTCCTCTATGTCCTAAATGTAGTCATACATGTACTATGTAGTCCTCTATGTAGTCCTGAATGTAGTCCTCTATGTAGTCCTGAATGTACTATGTAGTCCTCTATGTAGTCCTGAATGTAGTCCTCTATGTAGTCCTGAATGTACTATGTAGTCCTCTATGTAGTCCTGAATGTAGTCCTCTATGTAGTCCTGAATGTACTATGTAGTCCTCTATGTAGTCCTGAATGTAGTCCTCTATGTAGTCCTGAATGTGCTATGTAGTCCTGAATGTACTATGTAGTCCTCTATGTCCTAAATGTAGTCATACATGTACTATGTAGTCCTCTATGTAGTCCTGAATGTACTATGTAGTCCTCTATGTAGTCCTGAATGTAGTCCTCTATGTCCTAAATGTAGTCATACATGTACTATGTAGTCCTCTATGTAGTCCTACATGTAGTCCTCTATGTCCTAAATGTAGTCATACATGTACTATGTAGTCCTCTATGTAGTCCTGAATGTAGTCCTCTATGTAGTCCTGAATGTACTATGTAGTCCTGAATGTACTATGTAGTCCTCTATGTAGTCCTACATGTAGTCCTCTATGTCCTAAATGTAGTC
Source organism: Taurulus bubalis (assembly GCF_910589615.1). Lineage (NCBI taxonomy): Eukaryota > Metazoa > Chordata > Actinopteri > Perciformes > Cottidae > Taurulus > Taurulus bubalis. The sequence goes on along the minus strand of NC_136608.1, from coordinate 17,618,927 downwards.
ATACATGTACTATGTAGTACATAGTAGTACATGTAGTCCTCTATGTAGTCCTCTATGTAGTCCTGAATGTAGTCCTCTATGTAGTCCTGAATGTAGTCCTCTATGTCCTAAATGTAGTCATACATGTACTATGTAGTCCTCTATGTAGTCCTACATGTAGTCCTCTATGTAGTCCTGAATGTACTATGTAGTCCTGAATGTACTATGTAGTCCTCTATGTAGTCCTACATGTAGTCCTCTATGTCCTAAATGTAGTCATACATGTACTATGTAGTCCTGAATGTAGTCCTCTATGTAGTCCTCTATGTACTATGTAGTCCTCTATGTAGTCCTCTATGTAGTCCTGAATGTAGTCCTCTATGTAGTCCTGAATGTACTATGTAGTCCTCTATGTAGGCCTCTATGTAGTCCTGAATGTAGTCCTCTATGTAGTCCTCTATGTAGTCCTCTATGTAGTGCACCTTCAGGCTGTATCTGCTGCTGGGCTCAAGTTACATAATCTTCAGACATCGCGGCTCCATGAAGCCTCGTTTTAATCGATTATTTGGAGACGTGCAGCTCTGGGTCGTCTTTTCTTCCACGTGTGTGTATATATATATATATATATATATATATATATATATATAGAGCGTCTTGTGAGTTTTATCAGCACGCAAAAAAAAGAAAATGACAGATTTTTCTTTTCATTTAAACAAGAATTCATAAAAGTAATCGTTTAAAAATGGCTATAAATATTAAAATATTGTCTTTAAAATGCTCCTGAATGGTCCGAAGTGGACAACCATCATGTTGTTATTTTTTAGCTTTTCTTTATCCTGGTTAAATTAACAGTTACTTTTTTCCAGACTTTGGTTGATTACATTCCCATTTCTTTTCATATCAGAGCCCTTTGATTTTAACATGACTTATAACTTGCCCATTAAACTGCCTTCTACTCTCCCGTCTTCACAGCCATTTTGCATCCTGATAAATCAGATTTATTTGATTAAATAGGGAACACAAACGGTGCGACTTAACCCAAACATACTTCTTTCTGCTAACCTTCCGGAAAATAAAAAATAAAACACGCTTAAAAACTCTAAATCTGTGCTTCGTAAGGCTGGGCAGTGCTAACAGGATATGGCTAAAAAAAGGCTAAGGCTAGCCACCAGACTGCCAAAAAAAAGGCAAATAGTTATCCAGCTATAGCCAGCTGACCGGTTTAAAGTTCGTAAATCAGTCGCAAAGTGACACAAAACAAACAACCAGCGGTTATTAGCCGGTTAACAGTTGGTCGGCTGACAGGCACTAAGCTAGCATGTCAACGCAGGCTAGCTACACACTGTAGAACCACAGCTAGCTAAGAACGTTAGCCAGCTAACCGGTCGATGGTTCAGTTCGGATTCATCGTCGTTAAAGTGCCAACTTATGTTCCCTAAACTGTAACACAAAGTATTTCATAGTGATATGAGACAAAGATTAGCATGCTAATCGTTGCTTTGTTTTTAGTTGTTTTTTTTTGCAGCTGTTACTTAAGTATTACGAGGATGTATCCGACTTGTTTGTTCAGTAAACAACATACATATTGTGTCTGCAGATAAAACCTTGTAAAACTAAGATCGTAAGAAAGTAGTTTTTTGGTGTCGATTCATCAGCTAAAAAGATTCTGCGGTTAAAAACATAAAAAAGCTTTGTTCCCTCCATCAGCACCATGTTTTTGACGTGTGTTTGAGTGTTTGGAGCTACAGAGTGAAGTTCTAAACCTGTGAGGTCACTTCCTGTCTCGCCGCTCACAATGTGTCTTTTATTTATTTCTGAGAACTCGAGGAGGCCGAACGCATTTCCCACTTTGTCGATAAAGTTTCCTTCAGCTCGGCCGATCGGCACGTTTGAACGCTGAGTTTTGTCCCGAACGCACCCTCGCGGCAACCGCCGCAAAGACCAGCCGTGAAACATAAAACAAGCGCTCCTCCGAACTGGACGAACCGGTTTCGCTCGGTTTTCCCAGCCGGTGTTGCTCACGAGCGCAGCTTCACAACTCCCACCACGGCGAGCGCGGGGTGCGTCCGCTCTCAGCTGACCAGCTTGGGCAGCACCGTCCTCGGCTGGATGTTCCCGTTGGCGTCGGTGATCGCGGCCAAGTTAGTCCTGGTTTTGGAGGAGGAGGAGGACGTGGCGGTCGAGGAGGTGGTGGCGAGCTTGGATATGGAGGTGATGGCGCCGTCGGCGGTGGTGGCGGTGCCGCGTTTGGAGGAGGAGGTGGTGGAGGTCTTTTCCATTGCGGTGGTGGCCGTCGGCGGCTTGGGGAGTCGCCTCCTCAGCCACGGGTGGCGCAGCGCCTGGCTGGGCGTCATCCTGAGCGCCGGGTCCCACTCCAGACACTGCTTGAGGAAGTCCAGGAACAGCGGGTCGTCGCCGCCCTTCAGCGCCGCGCTCCAGTCCTTGCTGCCCGGCGCGCCGCGTACCTTCCCCCGCCGCGAGCGGCCGGCGTTCAGCACGGCGGTGCCGTCGGGCAGCGTGGTGACGGTGCAGTACCGCGGGTAGCCCTTGGACGACACGAAGTTCTTGGCCCGCTTGGAGGCGTCGAGGAGCTTCTGGCCGGGCATGCCGAGGAGCTCGATGATGCACGCCAGCTGGTCGGCCTCGTCTTCGCCCGGCAACAGCGGGTAACCGGTCAGCAGCTCGGCCAGGATGCAGCCCAGAGACCACATGTCGATGGGCATCCCGTACCTGGAGCCTGGAGGACAACGAGCGACAGTTAAAACACCTTGCATCAACATCGTGAACTACTTAGCTAGTTAGGTTTAGGAAAAGATCGTTAAATACTTGGCTAGGTTTAGGAAAAGATCGTTAAATACTTAGTTAGGTTTTAGGAAAAGATCGTGAACTATTTAGTTAGGTTGAGGAAAAGATCGTGTAATACTTCGTACGGTGAAGGAAAAGATGGTGGTTTGGGTTAAAATAACTACGTGACACATAAATCAACGCTGACTTCTCATTTCTTTATATTGTTAAGCGTGGATAAGATAGAAAATAATAATAATAATAATAATATCGTGGAATATTCACGAATTCTCTCCGAACGCTGGATGAGAACTCACCTAGAATGACCTCTGGCGCTCGGTAGAACCTGGACTGGATGTAGGTGTAAACTCTCTGATGCTCATAGCAGCTGGAACCAAAATCTATGACCTGGAGACAAGAAAGGGTGGTTTCAATAGATGGAGTACGAACACACACACACACACACACACACACACACACACACACACACACACACACACACACACACACACACACACACACACACACACACACACACACACACACACACACACACACACACACACACACACACACACACACACACCTTGATGCCGCTGCGCCCCTGCTGCTTCAGCAGGATGTTCTCCGGCTTGAGGTCGCAGTGGATGATGCGGTTCTTGTGCAGCGAGTCCAGACACTGCAGGATGGAGTGGGCGAACTTCCTGACCAGCGGGAGGCTGAAGCCCTGGAACTTGTTCTTCTTGATGAGCTCGTACAGGTTCATGCTGAGCAGCTCGAAGGTCATGCAGATGTGGTTGCGGAAGGTGAAGTTCTCCAGCATGTGGATGACGTTCATGCTGGAGTCCTTGTCCTGCTTCCTCAGGTGCTCCAGGATGCGGATCTCCTCCGCCGCCTGCCGGTGGAAGCGCTTCTCGTTGCGGACCATCTTCAGGGCCACGTGGGTCTGAGACCGGTGGTCGAAGGCCTTCACCACCTGGAGGAGGAGGAGCATCGGCTTCATTCAAGACCTGCTACAGGACGATCGGTTAGTCGAATGATGTTTGCTCAATGCTACGGATGAAGAGGACGTCCTCTATCCAACTTCCCAGAAAACGGAGCAGCCTCTCTCTCATCTGTCCTTATCCTTCTAGACCTTTCTGCTGCCTTTGACACAGTGAACCACCAGATCCTCATCTCCTCCCTCCAGGACCTTGGTATCTCAGGCCTCTTCTCATCCTACCTCAACGATAACCTACCGGGTAACTTAGAGGATCTGTGTCTGAACCTTGTCCTCTCACTACTGGAGTCCCTCAAGGCTCCGTCCTGGGTCCTCTCATCTTCTCAACTCTCTCGGCTCTGTCATTCGCTCGCATGGCTTTTCCTACCATAGCTATGCCGATGACACCCAACTGATCCTCACCCGACTGACATCTCTCAGTGGATGGACACACATCACCTGAAAATTAACCCTGACAAGACTGAACTACTTTTCCTTCCAGGAAAAAGCTCTCCCACCCACAACCTCACTATTACCTTCAACAACTCAGTGTTGATCCGAGGAGGAGGAAGAGGAGCTTTGTGTTTGGTGTGAACACAATACGAGTAAACAATCCACATCCTCAGCAGTAGTAGTAACAGTTAGCCGTGTTACTAGTAGTAGTGCTATCAGTATATCAGTAGTAGTACTGTTACTACCTGTCCGAAGCTGCCCTTTCCGATGACCTTTAGCACTTCGTAGCGGTAGGAGATGTGGTCGTGAGGAACGTGGATGTAGGACCCCTGATCGTCGTCGTAGCCGCCGTTGTTGGCTCCGCCCATGACCCCCGACCTCTTCTTAGAATTCGGACCGACGAAATACACTGAAGGGCGATAGGAGGAGGGGGGAGTCAGAGGTCATACACATGTTGACCAATGGACTTCCACGATTTTTTCATGACTTTAAACCAAATTTCCATGAGCAAACATTTAGTGAAATCTGGGTGTAAACAGTAAAAAGTGAGTAAATGTAGTATTTAAACTAACAATAAGAATACAAAGCATACAGCAGATGCCTCAGAATCACGACCCGGCACCCGAATAACAGCTTTAGCTGCTTTAAAGAAAAAGAAAATGTATTCCCAGTTCTTAACCGGTGTTGTGTTGAGATATATATATATATATATATATATATATATATATATATATATATATATATATATATATATATATATATATATATATATATATTTATTGCTGCAGCTTATACTTCATTCATTTTGGTCAAAAATCACAACTTTGCAGAGCAAAATGTGACTTCTTCTAAAAGTGAAAGTTAAACAGTTTAGTATTAAACACGCCGAGAGAGGCCGCAAGTAAACCTTAAATGAGACAATAGTTTGATTAAAAGAATAAACATTTATATAGATGCCTGTATGTATGCCTGCTTATATTCTGAGCGTCTTTCTTTTAAAAGCATATTAATTATGTAAAACTCAGCGTAAATGAACGACATGAACACATGAATATAA
>NC_136608.1:17558675-17608675 GCF_910589615.1 Taurulus bubalis | reverse complement strand
TCTCTTTTGGTAACTTCATTCTCACTGGAGAAGAAACATAAAAGGAACGGGAAAAACACATGAAAAGGTTATTTTGTATCGCAATGTCTATATCATCAGAAACTTAGATATATATAATAATAATAAATAATAAGTAAAAGCACATTTTTACATCACATCAATGTGAAAATCATCAATTAGCTCCCACTTTTAAAGTCTGGTCTCAACAAATAACGATTATTTTATGAAAATGTGTCAATCAGCGTTCTCTTCAAAGCTCAGAAATTATCAGTTTACCTAAAATATTCACAATAACGAAGCACATTTAACACATTTAAACTGTCATCTGCTGGTTGATCACAAACAAATCAGCTGATGCAGATACAAATCTACGTTTTATAGGCTCCATTTTTATGTATATTTAACCCTCTTCTTTATTTGTATAATCATTATTATAATAGTTATTTAAAATAATAATAATTTGGCGGCGTCACCGACGGTAAACATCTTATTTTTGTGTGTCATTTTGTCCAGATGAGATCCAGTGTTGCTGTAACTCAAGCCGGCTCTGTGGTGTTTAACGACACTGTACGACTGCAGCGTACAGTACATGAGAAAGTACCCTGAGCGCGTACTGAGAGCACATGCAGCGTCCCGGGTGGAACAGCGGCGCGCTGAATGTGAACTTGACACCGAGCTGGAAATGCCAGAGCGCCGGCGAGCAACGCCCGGCATGCTGCTCGACAGGACGAGTGGGGACAAAATAAAAAACCTGCAGCAACGTGACCGCACACATGCAGGGGGACACAAACGCAGAGCTGAAGGCCTCGGAGCAACACAACCTCGCCTACAGGACAGGTGCAGACCCCCAGAGTCAGGGAACGTTACCAAACGTGGGTTTCACAAAGATGTCAGAGGAAAAGCTGGTCACCGCTTCCAGCCTGCTAGAAAAGATGATTCTCTCTCCTGATCGACTCCTCTGGTTGTATAGAAGTCTATGCTTCATGTGTTAAAGCAGCATTCTCTCTCCTGATCGACTCCTCTGGTTGTATAGAAGTCTATGCTTCATGTGTTAAAGCAGCATTCTCTCTCCTGATCGACTCCTCTGGTTGTATAGAAGTCTATGCTTCATGTGTTAAAGCTGCATTCTCTCTCCTGACCACCAGGGGGTGACTCCTCTGGTTGTATAGAAGTCTATATAAATGACTCTACTTCTCTTGATGTATTCCCTCAGTAAACATTGTAAACATGAGTTTATGTCTCAATCTCTAGTTTCAAGTCTTCTTCAATACAGCATGATGTTCATTTAGTACATGATGGTCATTTAGAGTCAGACAGACCATAAAGCAGGGGATGCTTTAGGGGCGGGGCTACAAGGTGATTGACAGGTCGAAACCAGAGATGTATACAGGTCTCTATGTCACTCCTCCTCAGTCCATATATGGTCACTTCCTGTTCACTGGTTGCAAAAAAAACAAGATGGCGACGGTGAAATCACCGAACTGAAGGCTTCAAAACCGAATGGGTGACTTCTACGTCTAACATGCAGTCTATGGCTGCCGCCTAGCCAAAGAAGCTAATGTTAGCATATTAACGGATAAGGGTCCTGATGATAATATTTACAATTTCCAGACAGACCATCCAACAATCAGCAGGAAGTAAATATAATACTAGAGAAGTCTGACCTGCAGATTAAGATTTAATGAGTCTATAAATATAATAATTATAAAAAACTATTATTTATAGCAAGGTTTAAAGAAAAAAAACAGCTTCTTTTACCACCGCAACAAAAAAATATTTCAACCGTTCTGAAATCTGTGTGAACTGTCAAAAAACGGAATGTTTTCCTTCTACTTCCTTATTATCGTTTGCATAAAACATCAGCAGTAAATATACTAAAAATATACTCAATATCTTTTACTCGTTATTTGTTTTGTGTTCATTTCAGCCTGGCTGTGTTTGGGTGATATATTCACTATAACGTCAACATTAATACGTCAAATGGAAGCTTTATCGTATGAAACTGGGACAAAGAAACAAAAGTGAACTCTTCCGCATGAAGCAGCGAAAACTGTCAACACGCAGCCAACGGGAGGAGAAGCTCCGGCTGCAGATGAAACCACTAATGAACTGCTTATGAAGCCACCAATGAGATGAATGCATGCAGTAAAGTGGAAGGAGGAGAAGCAGACTTGATCCATAAATACACACAATACTGCATATCCACTGCAGCGCGAGTATACTGGCGAGCTAATCGCGCTAACATCTGCAAACATGAGACCGAATCCTCTGTGAGCTGCAATAACGCATAAATAAACAAACCCAGACTATCCTGTTAGCTTCAGACAAGCGTCTCAATAAATACGACTTTTGTCTGTGTGGACGAGTGGTCACGTGACCTCCAGACGACCTCTGGAGGTCACGTGACCTCCAGGCGACCTCTGGATGTCACGTGACCTCCAGGCGACCTCTGGAGGTGCGTGATCGTAAAACACATTCATGTCACGGTTCAGGGGGAAAGGAATGTGCTCAAAGTGACAACGTTTAGAAACAGGAAGTCTTATATATCTACATTTGAGGGAATATTTTGCAGCCAAATCAAATAGTTTACGGGATATTCAACCTTTGTTTCTTTATATTTCATTTACTACTTTACTTCTTTCTTAAATAAAGGTAATTAAGGAGGCCATGAATATGAGTTTCCAGATAATAACGATCCCTCCTGGTCGTTGCAGTTCACGGCCTTTTGAATCTTTTGAATCTATGAATCTTTTGATTCTCCACAGTTCATTTTGTTTGTACGTCCTCTGGCGTTTTTGCAGAATAATCCGGCGAAACAAAAGCGGGAGTTCAAACAAACGCTCCGGTCCTCGCTCACGCCGAGACGCTGCACCTGAAACCGTTTCCAGCGTTTTTGTCGACGTGCCTCAGAGTTCAGATCCGCCCCGGAGACGTTTCCCCCCTCGAGGCGGAAGACAAACGTCTTTCCACTGCGACGGCTTCACGTATCCCGCGAAATGTGTGACGGCAACGTCCACAATGCAAAGGGTCTCTACTCGTCCATAGCTGTGCATCTGACCTGTGGTGTAAACACCACATCACACCTGGGCTGCTTACACTGCGTTCTGCATCTATATATTACTGTGTATTCTGTATATTACTTTGCACTTTATTGCTTTTCGTCACAATAATTACGGTATCGACTCATCATACGATATATGGACAAGATCTCAATGTTGTCCATTTTGTGGTTTTGTTTTGTTTTGTTTCTTGGATCGCGGTCGTCGCCATCTTGTTTTTGTCAGCAACCAGTGAACAGGAAGTGACCACATCTGGACTGAGGATGAGTGACGTAGACGTTGTATACGTCTCTGGTGTCGACCTGTCAATCACCTTGTAGCCCCGCCCTAAGGCGCACCTCGCTTTATGGTCTATTTGACTCTAAATGGCCATAGTTCACTAATAATAGCTCCCTAACAGCACGGAGCATGTGTGGTCAAGCTACTACATTAAAGACGAGGCGTTTTTAAGAGCTGACAGCTGTAATAAAAGCAGCATATTGAATTTAAAAACCCCAAAATACAAACCGACTGACCTCTGACTGAACTGAACCGAAGCTGTATTCACCCAGAAACGGTGAAAACACTAACTACCACCGAAAACCACTAACAAATACTACTGACATCAACCTCCGAGTACCACCAAAAAACACCAATAACCACCAAGTATACCAGTACCAACCACCAGATACCAGAACCGGTCCTAAAACCGTGTCCCACTTCACGCAGAGCCCCTAAAGCCATCGCAGTCTAACAGGTTACTAATGCGTTATAGATAGGTAATAACACACAGATTATAATGTGTTATAGATGGGTAATAACACACAGATTATAATGCGTTATAGATTGGTAATAACACACAGATTGTAATGCGTTATAGATGGGTTATAACACACAGATTATAATGCGTTTTAGATAGGTAATAACACACGGATTGTAATGCGTTATAGATGGGTAATAACACACGGATTATAATGCGTTATAGATGGGTTATAACACACAGATTGTAATGCGTTATAGATGGGTAATAACACAGATTATAATGCGTTTTAGATAGGTAATAACACACAGATTATAATGCGTTATAGATGGGTAATAACACGGATTGTAATGCATTATAGATGGGTAATAACACACAGATAATAATGCGTTATAGATTGGTAATAACACACGGATAATAATGCGTTATAGATGGGTAATAACACACGGATTATAATGCGTTATAGATGAGTAACAACACGGATTGTAGTGTGTTATAGATGGGTAATAACACACAGATTATAATGCATTACAGATAGGTAATAACACACGGATTATAATGCGTTACAGATGGGTAATAACACACGGATTGTAATGGGTTATAGATGGGTAATAACACACGGATTATAATGCGTTATAGATGGGTAATAACACACGGATTATAATGCGTTATAGATGGGTAACAACACAGATTGTAATGCGTTATAGATGGGTAATAACACACGGATTGTAATGCGTTATAGATGGGTAATAACACACGGATTGTAATGCGTTATAGATGGGTAACAACACGGATTGTAATGCGTTATAGATGGGTAATAACACACGGATTGTAATGCGTTATAGATGGGTAATAACACACGGATTGTAATGCGTTATAGATGGGTAATAACACACGGATTGTAATGCGTTATAGATGGGTAATAACACACGGATTGTAATGCGTTATAGATGGATAATAACACACGCAGCCGTCGCTACTGTTGCTGTCACTTCGTCTGGAGCTCGGAGGTATAAATAACCCACAGCCGTTTGGCTTCATTCGCTCTCAGTTCCGACATTACGATAAAAACACAAACACGGTCAAACGCGGTGTAATGTGCAGGAGAAGAAGGAGCCTTCAGTCGTTTCCTCGGGGTGTTTTTCTTTTGTTTTTCTGCGTTATTACGTTTAGATTAAGGCCGAATGAAACGGGAGGTACCGAGACGCGAGGGGAGGGGAGCACCAGCGGTGCGTCCCCGACACACAGGCCGGGCTCAGGCGCCCTCAGGCCGGCTACAGAGGCTGTGCTCACCCGTTGGGAGGACCGAGGTTCCGGGCTTCTTGGTTAACATGGCGGCCGCTCCTCTCCTCTGGACACAGAGCGACGGGGACGGGCCGCCTCCTCTTCCTCCATCTGCAGCTCCTCCTCTTCCTCCTCCTGCTCCTCCTCCTCTAATCCAATCCACCCTTCCTCTTCCTCCTCCTCCTCCTCCTCCTCCTTCTTCTTCTTCTTCTTCTTCTTCTTCTTCTTCTTCTTCTTCTTCTTCTTCTTCTTCTTCTTCTTCTTCTTCTTCTTCTATTATTGCTATAGTACAAGTAGTACAAGTATAATCTATACTAGTATAGTCTAGCACTATAATATAGTACAATAACAATAAGGTATATAATACTATAGTATAGTACTATTCTATAATATAGTATACAGTATAATATATTACTGTTGTATTGTATTGTATAGTACAGTTAGTATAGTATAGTACTATTGTATTCTACAGGATGGTAAGTATAGTATAGAGTATAATACAGATTAGTATACAGTATAATACTGTATATTACTGTATAGTATAGTGCAGTTAGTATAGTACTATTGTATTCTAGAGAATGGTAAAGTACAGTTTAGTGCAAGTATAATACAGTGTAGTATAGTATACAGCATAATCTAGCACTGTTGTATACTGTACTACGGTAGTATTTTTATGTTTTTTTAGTAGTTTGCTTGTTTGTTTTTCTGTAGGATGTTTAATTGCATCATTTTTGTTTTACATTATGATGCAATGTTTACTTCTGTGGAGCCCAGCAAGAGTATTACTACTTTGGTTATGGCTCATGGGGATTAAAATAATAAACAAATAAACAAATACTATAATATAATCATGTATTGTAACGTGTACTACTGCATGCGGCAGCACAGTGACTCCTGAACAATCTCAATAAGCACTACTCATGTATATGGTTGTGTATACTGTGTCAATCTTTTTTAATTTAATTTCTTTAATCCATTCCTTTAGTATTATTGTTCCTTATCAGTGTCCGCCCTCTGCCGTCTGTTTCTTGTGCTGCAACGACAATGAAGTAGATCAATAGTCTTATTTTAATCAATACAAAGATAAATAAATGAAGAAAACTTTAAGAAGGCTTATTGATAGAAATCATGTAATCAAAACTGAATGCAGGTTACACAACACTAAAAACAACTAAATAAATAACGGCATACAAATATATTTGATATTAATTAATTAAAGCCACTTTAATTCTGTTGTGTCTCGTGTGTCACCCGATGAATGTGTGTCCAATATTCTCTCTTTATCCGTGTTTGGTCTCCTCCTCCTGAAGGAAACATCTCTCTCTTTATCTGTGTTTGGTCTCCTCCTCCTGAGGTAAACATCTCTCTCTTTATCTGTGTTTGGTCTCCTCCTCCTGAAGGAAACATCTCTCTCTTTATCCGTGTTTGGTCTCCTCCTCCTGAGGGAAACATCTCTCTCTTTATCTGTGTTTGGTCTCCTCCTCCTGAGGGAAACATCTCTCTCTTTATCCGTGTTTGGTCTCCTCCTCCTGAGGGAAACATCTCTCTCTTTATCTGTGTTTGGTCTCCTCCTCCTGAAGGAAACATCTCTCTCTTTATCTGTGTTTGGTCTCCTCCTCCTGAGGGAAACATCTCTCTCTTTATCTGTGTTTGGTCTCCTCCTCCTGAGGGAAACATCTGCCTCTTTAGCCACGGAACAAAAAAAAAACTACGATTTAGTTGTTGCCATCTTGGAATTTGTCCGGCGTCACCATGTTTTTTATTTTGAGCAAACAATGAACAGACGTTACCATACTTTGAATGAGAGACCTGTCAATGACCTTGTAGCCCCGCCCCTAAAGCGTCCCCTGCTTTATGGTCTGTCTGACTCTAAATGACCATAATGTACTAAATGAACATCATGCTGTATTAATCAAACAACGATAAAGATTCTTCTCACCACATTACCAAAAAGACCATGCTACTCGCCACCTGTTGCAGAACATGATGCTCATCTGCAGTATGTCCCATGTGATGACATCATCACTTACACACAGTGTGGTTGTTTATTTGGCTGCTTGGAGACCAACAGCATGGTTTACATCAGAGACAAGGGAACTGGTTCTCGCTGTCGCTGCTGTGTTGACACTAACGTGTTCTCGGGTTTCACGGCTTTTAGTTAAATTACAGATGGACTTATGTAACATGTACATATGCACACCAGCAGAAATAACAACAGCATCGAGCACAGAACATGACCGCACCTTCTTTTTAAATGTTTACTGAGAATTACCCAGAAAAAAACCCAGGATCAGGGTTTGCATTAAAAATAATACATAAAAAAGGTTTTCAATTATATTTGTTGTAATATTTGCAATCTCCAGTGTCTACTAAATAATTAAAAAAACTGGTTCCTTAATACAAAAATTAAAAAAAGGTTGATAACAGGGACAAAATACTTTTCTAAATATATTCAGCAATTAACTATCCTGTAAATTAGGAAGTCTTTTAATCACTGGAACCTTCAATAATAGAAGGAGAATTCCAGAAAATTCCAGAAAAATAGGTACTTTAGATACATAAATAATGTTAATTTAATGGATAAATTAAGAAGTGATAGAAATTGACAAAACTAGACTGCCATCTAGCGGTGTGGCTGCGCTGACCCAATGAGGTATTTTATTGTGAAAATAAAACCGGACCGGAAGCCGTCGTTTCTGGCGGTCTCTTCGAGAAGATCCAAGATGGCGGCTGGAAGGGGGGAGTTTTTTGCGAGTTTCTTGGAGGGTTTGAGGAGGAACCGCAACCCGGGCTGCGGCACCACGGCTCCGGGGAGACGGCGGCCAGTGGCTGGAGGGACCGGCCTCAGGTGAGAGCCGCAGCGAGGACTTATTACATTTTAAAGAAGAATACAATGTAGTATTTATGCTTATCCTTTATAAAACATGTTGTTTTAATGTGTATTCCAGTTGGCCAGAACCGACAATAAAGAAATATGAAGCAGGTTGTCTTCAAATGGTAAATTCTCCATCTGAAGAAAACTTAATGGAAAAGTAAGTTTAAAAAAAACAAACAACATTTACACAGAATTAAGAAATATAATGTGATGCGAGCATTCTCAACATATTATTTTTTTTGGGGGGGCTGAAGTTATTGTCATCATATATAGTTCATGTCCATGTTGAAAGTTATGAAAGTGGTTTTACTTTGGAAAGTAAACATTTATTGATGTAAAACTCTGCAGAAACATGACATAAGTAGAAAATAAAATGTGTCAAATTGTGGTGAACCTTATGAAACAACTAGAACATTACTCTGTTGAAATTCAGATGCACTTAAATCAATATAAATATTTGTTATTGCCCCCAAACATTTTTTTTAGGGATACAAATAGTTTGTTTACATGATAATTCTTCCATGAGTTCTTTTACCACCACAGATTTTCTGACTTTTTAAAGACTGAATGCAAAACAATAATTCTATGTATATTAAATGTCTTCCAATCATTTTGACACTCACCGTGTTTTGTTGTGTAATTCTTGTTTCTTGGTCCTCAGGCTGCCGGCTGAGATTCTGCTGCAGATCCTGTCTCACCTGGACGCGTCCTCGCTGTCCTGCATCGGCCACGTCAGCAAAGTCTTCCACCGGCTCGCCGCCGACGAGTACGTCTGACCCCGGCAACGCGCTTTGACCAAAGGGCACAACCGGCAACGCGCTTTGACCAAAGGGCACAACCGGCAACGCGCTTTAACCAAAGGGCACAACCGGCAACGCGCTTTGACAAAAGGGCACAACCGGCAACGCTTGTACTCTTTCTTTTTTATAGCTAATTCAGATCATATGGTGTCACTTTCCCCCGTTTTTACTGTGAAGCTGCTAGAGGGTTTTTATTATGAGGTTGCTGTAGGGTTTTTACTGTGAAGTTGCTGTAGGGTTTTTACTGTGAAGTTGCTGCAGGGATTTTACTATGAGGTTGCGGTAGGGTTTTTACTGTGAAGTTGCTGCAGCGTTTTTACTGTGAAGTTGCTGTAGGGTTTTTACTGTGAAGTTGCTGTAGGGTTTTTACTGTGAAGTTGCTGCAGGGTTTTTACTGTGAAGTTGCTGCAGGGTTTTTACTATGAAGTTGCTGTAGGGTTTTTACTGTGAAGTTGCTGCAGGGTTTTTACTGTGAAGTTGCTGCAGGGTTTTTACTATGAAGTTGCTGTAGGGTTTTTACTGTGAAGTTGCTGCAGGGTTTTTACTGTGAAGTTGCTGCAGGGTTTTTACTATGAAGTTGCTGTAGGGTTTTTACTGTGAAGTTGCTGCAGGGTTTTTACTATGAAGTTGCTGTAGGTTTTTTACTTTGAAGTTGCTGCAGGGTTTTTACTGTGAAGTTGCTGTAGGGTTTTTACTGTGAAGTTGCTGTAGGGTTTTTACTGTGAAGTTGCTGCAGGGTTTTTACTGTGAAGTTGCTGTAGGGTTTTTACTGTGAAGTTGCTGTAGGGTTTTTACTGTGAAGTTGCTGTAGGGTTTTTACTGTGAAGTAGCTGAACAGGTTAAGAAAATGTCTAGAAAGGTCAGAGCGTTTACTGTGAAGCTGCTGAAGGACTTTTACTGTGAAGCTGCTGAAGCACTCGTAGTGCAGGACGGAGCTGCTGTGAAGCAGCTAGAGGGCTTTTATTATGAAGTGGGCTCTTTTTCCTGTGAAGCAGACCGTGTTCGGCTTCTTTAACGACGTCAACGAGCTTAGACTGTGAAGCAGCTGCAGACTGAAGTATATTTTTATGCTATAACGTAATAGAATAATAATGACTGTAAACTAGCTTCACTACACTGAGAGTCGTACTTTTCTTCATCCCCTCTAGGGTCCTCTGGCAGAAGATGTACGTGTCAGACTTTGGGAGTCGAACTTGGAGGCCGAAGTCGCCGGCGGATGATGAGGCGCTGGAAGAGGAAGAGGACGAAGAGGACGAGGAGGACGAGGAGGAGGATCGGGCGGCGGGCTACTGGAGGAAGATGTACTTCAGGACTGTGACTGGACAGGATGTGAACAATTGGAGGAGAGAGAAGAGAGACGTCAGCCCGCACACCGGGTTACCGCACAGGACGGAGTGGACCCTGAAGTACGACTTCTACACTACACCTTTACATCTTCTACACCTTTACATCTTTTACACCTTTTACATCTTCTACACCTTTTACATCTTCTACACCTTTACATCTTCTACACTACACCTTTTACATCTTCTACACCTTTACATCTTCTACACTACACCTTTTACATCTTCTACACCTTTACATCTTCTACACTACACCTTTTACATCTTCTACACCTTTACATCTTTTACACCTTTTACATCTTCTACACTACACCTTTTACATCTTCTACACCTTTACATCTTCTACACTACACCTTTACATCTTCTACACCTTTACATCTTTTACACCTTTTACATCTTTTACACCTTTTACATCTTCTACACCTTTACATCTTCTACACTACACCTTTTACATCTTCTACACCTTTACATCTTCTACACTACACCTTTACATCTTCTACACCTTTACATCTTTTACACCTTTTACATCTTTTACACCTTTTACATCTTCTACACCTTTACATCTTCTACACTACACCTTTTACATCTTCTACACCTTTACATCTTCTACACTACACCTTTTACATCTTCTACACCTTTACATCTTCTACACTACACCTTTTACATCTTCTACACCTTTACATCTTTTACACCTTTTACATCTTCTACACTACACCTTTACATCTTCTACACCTTTTACATCTTCTACACCTTTTACATCTTCTACACCTTTTACATCTTCTACACCTTTTACATCTTTTACACCTTTTACATCTTCTACACTACACCTTTTACATCTTCTACACCTTTTACATCTTCTACACCTTTTACATCTTCTACACCTTTTACATCTTCTACACCTTTTACATCTTCTACACCTTTACACCTTTTACATCTTCTACACCTTTACATCTTTTACATCTTCTACACCTTTACACCTTCTACACCTTTACACCTTTACATCTTCTACACCTTTTACATCTTCTACACCTTTACACCTTTACATCTTCTACACCTTTACATCTTCTACACCTTTTACATCTTCTACACCTTTACACCTTTACACCTTCTACACCTTTACACCTTTACATCTTCTACACCTTTTACATCTTCTACACCTTTACACCTTTTACATCTTCTACACCTTTTACATCTTCTACACCTTTACACCTTTTACATCTTCTACACCTTTTACATCTTCTACACCTTTTACATCTTTTACACCTTTTACATCTTCTACACTACACCTTTACATCTTCTACACCTTTTACATCTTCTACACCTTTTACATCTTTTACACCTTTTACATCTTCTACACTACACCTTTACATCTTCTACACCTTTTACATCTTCTACACCTTTTACACCTTTACACCTTTTACATCTTCTACACCTTTTACATCTTCTACACCTTTACATCTTTTACATCTTCTACACCTTTACACCTTCTACACCTTTACACCTTTACATCTTCTACACCTTTTACATCTTCTACACCTTTACACCTTTACATCTTCTACACCTTTTACATCTTCTACACCTTTACACCTTTACACCTTCTACACCTTTACACCTTTACATCTTCTACACCTTTTACATCTTCTACACCTTTACACCTTTTACATCTTCTACACCTTTTACATCTTCTACACCTTTACACCTTTTACATCTTCTACACCTTTACACCTTTTACATCTTCTACACCTTTACATCTTTTACATCTTCTACACCTTTACACCTTTACATCTTCTACACCTTTACACCTTTTACATCTTCTACACCTTTTACATCTTCTACACCTTTACACCTTTTACATCTTCTACACCTTTTACATCTTCTACACCTTTACACCTTTTACATCTTCTACACCTTTACACCTTTTACATCTTCTACACCTTTTACATCTTCTACACCTTTTACATCTTCTACACCTTTACACCTTTTACATCTTCTACACCTTTACATCTTTTACATCTTCTACACCTTTACATCTTCTACACCTTTTACATCTTCTACACCTTTACACCTTTACATCTTCTACACCTTTACATCTTCTACACCTTTTACATCTTCTACACCTTTACACCTTTACACCTTCTACACCTTTACAGCTTTACATCTTCTACACCTTTTACATCTTCTACACCTTTACACCTTTTACATCTTCTACACCTTTTACATCTTCTACACCTTTACACCTTTTACATCTTCTACACCTTTACACCTTTTACATCTTCTACACCTTTGCATCTTTTACATCTTCTACACCTTTACATCTTCTACACCTTTACACCTTTTACATCTTCTACACCTTTTACATCTTCTACACCTTTACACCTTTTACATCTTCTACACCTTTTACATCTTCTACACCTTTACACCTTTTACATCTTCTACACCTTTACATCTTCTACACCTTTACACCTTTACATCTTCTACACCTTTTACATCTTCTACACCTTTACACCTTTACACCTTCTACACCTTTACAGCTTTACATCTTCTACACCTTTTACATCTTCTACACCTTTACACCTTTTACATCTTCTACACCTTTTACATCTTCTACACCTTTACACCTTTTACATCTTCTACACCTTTACACCTTTTACATCTTCTACACCTTTACATCTTTTACATCTTCTACACCTTTACATCTTCTACACCTTTACACCTTTTACATCTTCTACACCTTTTACATCTTCTACACCTTCACACCTTTTACATCTTCTACACCTTTTACATCTTCTACACCTTTACACCTTTTACATCTTCTACACCTTTACATCTTCTACACCTTTACACCTTTACATCTTCTACACCTTTTACATCTTCTACACCTTTTACATCTTCTACACCTTTACATCTTCTACACCTTTACATCTTTTACATCTTCTACACCTTTTACATCTTTTACACCTTTTACATCTTCTACACCTTTACATCTTCTACACCTTTTACATCTTCTACACCTTTTACATCTTCTACACCTTTACACCTTTTACATCTTCTACACCTTTACATCTTCTACACCTTTACACCTTTTACATCTTCTACACCTTTACACCTTTACACCTTTTACATCTTCTACACCTTTACACCTTTACATCTTCTACACCTTTACACCTTTACATCTTCTACACCTTTTACATCTTCTACACCTTTACATCTTCTACACCTTTTACATCTTCTACACCTTTACACCTTTTAGACTTTTACACATTTTAGACTTTTACACCTTTTACACCTTTTACACCTTTTAGACTTTTACACCTTTTAGACAGAACTCCACCAACTCCTTTTCAAACTTCAACACAAAGTGCTGTTCAAATTTCCCATCAAGTCAAGGTGAGGTTTTTTATATATATATATATATATATATATATATATATATATATATATATATATTTTTTTAAATATATATTTATATATATTTTTTTTTTATATGTATAAATATATTTTTGCATTTGATATATACATTTATATTTTTATATTATATGTATTTTTTTTTAAAATATATATTTATATTTTTTAAATATATATATATATATATATATACACAGATTTATATATCTTTAGATTTTTATACATGTATATTATATATAAATAGCGCAAACAAAAGCAGTTAAATAAGCTTCAATTTAAAGTTGTAACGATGATACAAAAAACATAAAAAATCTCTATAAAGAGGAAATATGAAGTGATGCCATAATGGAAAAACATTGTGAAAGTGAGTTTTATGGTGGAGTCTGCTGTCAATTAAGTTTTTATTTATTTAAAGCATACTGGTTCCAGTTTCTCCAGATGAACAGAGAAAATAAAATGTTACTAAGCTTCTTACTAAGACGACAGCTGGAACTTTTTTCTCACATTTTCTCAAATGATTCATTGTGAATAAAACCAGCATATTAATGGACACTAATAATTCCACAATTGTTTTTAAATCCAGATGAAACACGGAACATTAGAGATATCTGGGGGTACTTCTTCCCAGGAACCTGAGCGTGAGCTGGGAGCTGACGGTGTGTGGCGGTCCGGGCTTTAAGGTCACGATGGAGCCAAGCCGAGCCGACTTCTTCGAGTCCTCCGTGATCGTCCACTTCAGGGGAGGACGCGTGATCGGATACCAGCAGATCAGAACCCTCTCGCTGCACGCCGTCCGCAAGGAGACGCAGAGGAGCCCCGAAGCCGGGAGGTGAGAAACGCTCCAGTTCCCAGTAGGTCATGTGACCAGGACGTCATGTGACCAGGACGTCACGGATGTTTCTCTGGTCTCTAATCATGTGACTTTGTAAAGAACCAATCAGTGTTTAGACCAACAGGAGGAGAGCTAGTAACGTTAGCAGCACCGCTAACAGAGAACCAACAGGAGGAGAGCTAGTAACGTTAGCAGCACCGCTAACGGAGAACCAACATGAGGAGAGCTAGTAACGTTAGCAGCACCGCTAATGGAGAACCAACATGAGGAGAGCTAGTAATGTTAGCAGTACCGCTAACGGAGAACCAACATGAGGAGAGCTAGTAATGTTAGCAGTACCGCTAATGGAGAACCAACATGAGGAGAGCTAGTAATGTTAGCAGTACCGCTAATGGAGAACCAACAGGAGGAGAGCTAGTAACGTTAGCAGCACCGCTAACAGAGAACCAACAGGAGGAGAGCTAGTAACGTTAGCAGCACCGCTAACGGAGAACCAACATGAGGAGAGCTAGTAACGTTAGCAGTACCGCTAATGGAGAACCAACATGAGGAGAGCTAGTAATGTTAGCAGTACCGCTAATGGAGAACCAACAGGAGGAGAGCTAGTAACGTTAGCAGCACCGCTAATGGAGAACCAACAGGAGGAGAGCTAGTAACGTTAGCAGCACCGCTAACAGAGAACCCGCGGAGGTTCACTTCAGGTACATGATGATGCGTTCAGGCTCTGCTCAGTGAAAATGAGTACTGGCTGAAGCTAAATGATAATGGGTTTTTATGAAGAAGAAAAAAAGTATATTATGATAACAAAGTAAAAAATTATATTAATTAACTTTTGATTGTTTAAAGACTTAGTTTCTGTGATTCTTTTACTGTCATAAAACGTGAGTATTATAATAGCGCCTTCTTCTTCTTCTCCTCCTCCTCCTCCTCCTCCTCCTCTTCCTCTTCCTCTTCCTCTTCTTCCTCCTCCTCCTCCTCAGGCCCGGCTGGCGCTCCCTGGTCTTCCAGCTGGACGTGAACTCTCAGCCCGGCCGGCTCTTTGACACAGACGGCGGCGTCAGGTTGAGGAGTTTCCAGCCCGGCGTCACCATCGGCACCTGGGAGGCAAGTTTATGAATATATTGATCATGTTTAGGATCAATATATTAACATATTGATCCTGATCATGATGTTGTTCATGTAAAACTGTGTTGTGAGCAGTGTGAAGACTCCGTGGCCTTCGTCATGGTGTCGCTGCACTTCCACCAGCTGGTGGAGAGAAGCCTGCTGGGCTCTCCAGTCTGGTGAGTTCATGTTAACAGCTCCCTCTGCTGGCCACAACACGCCACCGCAGCTCTAGTTTTTTTTTAAAGGAAATTGCCAATAATTTGTAATAATAATTATGTTCATTAAGTGTTGCATGTCCTGTGATTTATTTATGGGAATTAGTTCAATGATGTTTTAATCAAATAAAAATGCTTTTTTTGAAAATTATTGAAGTGCACATTATATTTATAAAAGTAATACATTGAGCACTTAAATTATTATTTTTATAAATCTTACTTTTTTGTTTGTATATTTTTTGTAGTATATATTAAAGATGTATTTTTTCTTCATTATTTATTATGACAAAACAGTACAAAGCATTTTCATGTAAGGACTTAAATTGCTGTTAACAGATTTGAGTAAATCTATTGAATTCATCTCAAAGACTCGGTTCACGAGCTTTGCTTTAATCCACTATGTTTGTCCCTTCCTGCAGCCCATACTCTGAACCCGAGGACCTTCCATACATGGATCACTCGGACCCTGAGTCCGGTCTGCAAGGCTACTCGCTGCACCTCGTCCTGCACAACAGCGCCACCAAGATCATGTCCAGGACCTTCCCCCAGCTGCGCTGCCACACAGGTAGCCTGGCTAACAGGTAGCCTGGCTAACAGGTAACAGGTAGCCTGGCTAACAGGTAGCCTGGCTAACAGGTAACAGGTAGCCTGGTTAACAGGTAACAGGTAGCCTGGCTAACAGGTAGCCTGGCTAACAGGTAACAGGTAGCCTGGCTAACAGGCAGCCTGGCTAACAGGTAACAGGTAGCCTGGTTAACAGGTAACAGGTAGCCTGGTTAACAGGTAACAGGTAGCCTGGCTAACAGGTAACAGTTAGCCTGGCTAACAGGTAGCCTGGTTAACAGGTAACAGGTAGCCTGGTTAACAGGTAACAGGTAGCCTGGCTAACAGGTAGCCTGGTTAACAGGTAACAGGTAGCCTGGTTAACAGGTAACAGGTAGCCTGGCTAACAGGTAGCCTGGCTAACAGGTAACAGGTAGCCTGGTTAACAGGTAACAGGTAGCCTGGTTAACAGGTAGCCTGGTTAACAGGTAATCTTATCTAACAGTTTATCTGATTACTTAATTTACTCTGGCTGGTTTCACACAATCTTTTTACGAAGTTAAATTGTGGAAATTACATCAAATTGAAGGAAAGATTATTTACTATTTATTTGATTATGTTTATTTAAATGTCAAGGACTGTTCTGTTGAAAATGCACATATGAGTGCCCAGAAAAAAAAGAGGTTAATACAATTTGCTGTAGGTTCTGATATAAAAAATAAGTAATCTGATTAGTTATTATATATATATATATATATATATATATATATATATATATATATATTTTTTTTTTAAAGATTTTGATTACATTTTTTTTCTATCACACATTTCTTTGAGAATTACAACTTATCATCTTAATTTCTAGAAGTGAGGTGTGACTTTAGGATGAATGAGCTAAAGACGTGGTGTCCCAGTGCAGGACGGCCTGCTGGAGCTGAGGGTCATCCACACCAACAACCTGGCCCAGCACCGCTCTCTGTCCGGCAGCATCACGCTGCCCTGGAGCAGCGGGGGCCTGGACGGCTCCGTGGAGGTACATCCACCACAGAAGAAGAACACAACACAATGCACACGCCACAGAAGAAAAACATAACACAATGCACACGCCACAGAAGAAGAACACAATGCACACACCACAGAAGAAGAACACAATGCACACACCACAGAAGAAGAACACAATGCACACACCACAGAAGAAGAACACAATGCACACACCACAGAAGAAGAACACAATGCAGCACACCACAGAAGAAGAACACAATGCACACACCACAGATGAAAAACATGCCACAATGCAAAGAAGACCACAACACAAACACCACAGAAGAACACACCACAGAAGAAGAACACACACACACCACAGAAGAAGAACACACACACACACACACACACACACACACACACACACACACACCAGAAGAAGAACATTTGCCCGCTGCTCCTCAGTTGCTCTGATGTGTTCATGTGCAACAAGACGACGTGATGAAGTGTAAGATGATGATGATGATGATGAAGTGTAAGATGATGATGATGATGAAGTGTAAGATGATGATGATGAAGTGTAAGATGAAGTCGTCTCTCTCCAGAACTGCTGCTTCCTGTCGCTGACGCTGCTGGACGAGTTCCAGAAGCCCTTCTGGTGCGTCAGCTCCTGCGTCTCCGTCGTTGCGGCGGCGCGGCCGCTGTCCCCCGACTACGGCGGCGAGCACTTCCTGTTGCGCCTCCAGGAGCCCGACGGCCGGCTGAGGATGGAGCTGGTCCGGCTGACGGGGCCCAGGCAGTTCCTGCTCATCGGCCTCGCCCTCCAGCTGCCGGTCCTCAAGGTCAACGAGCGCTTCGGCCGCGCCTACTGAAGCGCTCTGTCTCCGGTGGGCGGTTAACGGGTTTAGCTCTAAGCTCTTCATGCGGTTTAGAGGCGTTAAACCGCATAGAGTCCAAAAATACACAAGAAAAGCTTGTCAAATTCTTTATTGTTATATTTTTGTTCACAGGAAGAAGCGTGTCGAATAATTTATATATTATGTTAAATATGAGTGACTGGATCCTGAAAAGGGCATTCAGTGCCACGTTTTATTTAGAATTTCTGACTTATTTTAGTTTGTTGTACAAACAAGAAAATGGAAATAAAGATTATTAATTTATTTTACAGGAAGTGTGTCATTGTTGTTTTTGTTCATATCACACTCAGTGACAAGGAGATATGGTGATTATCATTAGTACAATAACAATTAAGTTATTTACCATTTTCTGTCAATTCTTCTGTTTGCAGGGGTTTGTGGATAATTATGATAATAATGCAGATTTCAAGAAAAAGTACACATTTAACCTGAAGATGCAGTCAGTGAGGACGACGTATGAAGGGATCTGCTGCTGGATCTCGTTACACAATAAAATAAAGTTTCTGATGCAACTCACAAGCAGAATTCAGCACAGAGTTCTTCAAATGTAGGAATATGATCAATAAGCGGTTCCATCCATCAGTTTGTATATCAGACTAAACGTTGCCTCTGAGGTTCTAGAAGACGCTTGTGATCGTCGGTTGAGTTCAAGCCGCAGTACAAAGGGTTTTCTCAGGAAACTAAGACCGGGGAGTACCTTCTCATGCGGGGGATGGGTTTAAATATACTGCCTGTCCCATTGCACTTTAAACTAAGTTTCAGACATACAACATAAAACAGTGACAGAACATTTTTAGATCACAGCATGAGCAAAACGTCAAAAAAAGTCATATCCTAGTTCACACAGGTGAACATCCAGTCAAACACATCTACAACCAGATGAACCTTCCTCCAACTCTTTCAATCTATTTTTAAAAGCACCTAAAGAGACCGGCTCCCGGAGACCCAAGTCAGTCTGAAATTCCAAGCTGCAGGACCAGCAAACCTAAAACCCCTTTTTCCCATTTCCAGACGGACGTTGGGGACAGATAGCAAGAGTCGGCCTTGTGCATGTGTCACAGAGCGAAGACGGCAGCTTCCAGCATGTTTCTGATAAATTAACTCGCACAGATAAGATGGAAGTACATTAAGAATTGCTTTATAAATAACGACATGCCAATGATTTAGTCTCCGGATGGACAATGCAGGCAAACCAACCCTAGCATACAGGGAGCAATGGTGAGTAAGGGCCTTAAGGCGTGTTATGAACCTCAGTGCTCCATGGTAGACAGTATCCACATGGTGAAGACATTGAGAAGATGCATGCATGGCTAAAACATCACCATCATCAATCACAGACATGAAGGTAGCAGCAACAAGTCTCTTTTTAGCGTCAAAAGAAGACCTTCAACTTCTTCAGAAGGTGCTGAATGTGAGGTTTAAAAGAGAAAGAATCATCAATGAAGAATCCCAAACCCATATCCTTCTGGGAAGCGACCTGGCTGGTACCCGGGTGTGGTTCTGACGGTCCGCCGCCTCCTATAGGAACGTCCTTTCCCTCGGTTCCAAAGATACCTGATGAGAATGCGCAGTCGTTCCCTGGTGTTTTTACAGCAGTAAAACAGTTACCCGGGCGATGTGCCGTGGAGAGGCACACAGATGAGGTTTGGCTTATGACCCAACTCTCTTTTGTCTGTGTCCCGCAGCGACTTGGCGGCTGAGCAGCAGGTTGATCCTGATCCGGAGAGAACTTTGTGGGTAACCCTGTTTTTCAGGTTGTGGTGTGATCAGGGTTCCAATTAATCCTCCCATTTGTTTTCTGATCGGTGGAGCCTCTCTGATCGGTGGAGCCTCTCTGATCGGTGGAGCCTCTCTGATCGATGGAGCCTCTCTGATCGGTGGAGCCTCTCTGATCGATGGAGCCTCTCTGATCGGTGGAGCCTCTCTGATCGGTGGAGCCTCTCTGATCGGTGGAGCCTCTCTGATCGGTCAGACGCACTGGCAGGAGAGTGGCTCTCTGTGTGAGCTAGTGATGACTCGCACTCTGTGATTGGTCAGTTCCTGCAGGTCTGAGATCAGTTGCAGCAGACGAGGACTCGGCTGGTGGACGACCCAGCTCGGGTCGGTTGGGTCTGGTTTGTAGAAAGAATCCAGAACCTCCAGAGTGACGAGATGCTGAAGCTGTTGCAGAAGCAGGAAGTCATTGTCTGACAGGTGGTGATGTCTGAAACACAAAACAGGTACAGGTAGACCAGCAGGTAGATATAGAGACCAGCATACAGGGACCAGCAGGTAGATACAGGAACCAGCAGGTAGATACAGGGACCATCAGGTAGATATAGAGACCAGCATACAGGGACCAGCAGGTAGATATAGAGACCAGCAGGTAGATACAGGAACCAGCAGTTAGATACAGGGACCAGCAGGTAGATATAGAGACCAGCATACAGGGACCAGCAGGTAGATATAGAGACCAGCAGGTAGATACAAGGACCAGCATACAGGGACCAGCAGGTAGATACAGGAACCAGCAGGTAGATACAGGGACCAGCAGGTAGATATAGAGACCAGCAGGTAGATATAGAGACCAGCAGGTAGATATAGAGACCAGCAGGTAGATACAGGAACCAGCAGGTAGTTACGGATATCAAGTTGTTGAGGTCAGAGGTCATGAGGTGTCAGGAACCTACCGGATCCGGAGTGTCCTCAAGTGAGGGAACAGCTGTGGGAGGAGTCTAACGAGGCTGGAAGAGGAGCTCCAGGGTTCCAGGTGCAGGTGTTCCAGGTGAGGAGCTCTGCGTGAGACCACCTGCAGGTCTTCAGGCTGCAGATCCACACAGAGAGTCAGACTGAGGAGGGAGGATGGCAGGAAGTCAGCGTACACTGCCAGAGGATGGCCTCCTTTTGGAGAAACAGAGTCAGGTCATGACGAAAAAAAGAATATATATATAGTAATATTATTAATAATAAGTTGACCCTCACCGTGCACGCTGAGGCTGAGAAGCTGCGGCAGTGACGTCAGCCATGTCTGCAGGTGACAGATGGGACCAGGTACGGAGTACAGGTGGAAGATTGACAGGCTCTGGAGGCGGGACAAAGGCTGAAGAACTTCCTGTGTCACCACAGCGTCGTAGTTTAACAACTGGAGGTCAGACAGCTGCAGAGCGCCGCCACCTGCTTCAAGACAAACACCTTATATTACCCCATATATGTGGTGTGGACACACCTGTCATTACACCTGTTATTACCTGATTCATCACTCCTGTTATTATCTGTCATCACACCTGTTATTACCTGTGTCATCACATCTGTTATTATTTGTCATCACACCTGCTATTACCTGTGTCATCACACTTGTTTTTACCTGTGTTATCACACCTGTTATTACCTGTGTCATCACATCTGTTATTATTTGTCATCACACCTGTTATTACCTATGTCATCACACTTGTTATTACCTGTGTCATCACACCTGTTATTACCTGTCATCACACCTGTTGTTGCCCGTCATCACACCTGTTATAACACCTTGTTATTACCTGTCATCACATCTGTTGTTATTTGTCATCACACTTGTTATTACCTGTGTCATCACACTTGTTATTACCTGTGTCATCACACCTGTTATTACCTGTCATCACACCAGTTGTTACCTGTCATCACACCTGTTATAACACCTTGTTATTACCTGTCATCACACCTGTTATAACCTGTCATCACACCTGCTATAACACCTTGTTATTACCTGTGTCATCACACCTGTTATTACCTGCCATCACACCTGTTATTACCTGTGTCATCACACCCGTTGTTACCTGTCATCAAAGCTGTTATTAACTGATTCATCACTCCTATTATTACCTGTGTCATCACACCTGTTATTACCTGTGTCATCACACCTGTTATTACCTGTGTCATCACACCTGTTATTATCTGTGCCATCACTCCTGTTATTACCTGTGCCATCACACCTGTTATTATCTGTGCCATCACACCTGTTATTACCTGTCATCACACCTGTTGTTACTCGTCATTACACCTGTTATAACACCTTGTTATTACCCGTCATCACACCTGTTATTACCTGTGTCATCACACCCGTTGTTACCTGTCATCAAAGCTGTTATTAACTGATTCATCACTCCAATTATTACCTGTGTCATCACACCTGTTATTACCTGTGTCATCACACCTGTTATTATCTGTGCCATCACTCCTGTTATTACCTGTGCCATCACACCTGTTATTGTCTGTGCCATCACACCTGTTATTACCTGTCATCACACCTGTTGTTACTCGTCATCACACCTGTTATAACACCTTGTTATTACCCGTCATCACACCTGTTATAACACCTTGTTATTACCCGTCATCACACCTGTTATTATCTGTGCCATCACTCCTGTTATTATCTGTGCCATCACACCTGTTATTATCTGTGCCATCACACCTGTTATTACCTGTCATCACACCTGTTGTTACCCGTCATCACACCTGTTATAACACCTTGTTATTACCCGTCATCACACCTGCTATTACCTGTGTCATCACACCTGTTATAACACCTTGTTATTACCCGTCATCACACCTGTTATTACCTGTGTCATCACACCTGTTATAACACCTTGTTATTACCTGTCATCACACCTGTTATTACCTGTCATCACACCTGTTATAACACCTTGTTATTACCTGTGTCATCACACCTGTTATTACCTGTGCCATCACACCTGTTATTACCTGTCATCACACCTGTTGTTACCTGTCATCACACCTGTTGTTACCTGTCATCACACCTGTTGTTACCTGTGTCATCACACCTGTCATTACCTGTCATCACACCTGTTATTACCTGTGTCATCACACCTGTTATTACCTGTGTATTACCCTGCTGATTGGATAATGTGATATTTACCTGTAAGGTGGGCGGAGCTGAAGAAGTCATGTGACAGTGTTTTGTAGGTAATCATGGTCCAGGACAGGTTTTTCAACTCCGGCAGGTGAGTCAGGACGCCGCTGATTGTCGGGACTCTCAGACTGCCGTCGTGGTGCAGCTGCAGCGAGGTGAGGCGAGTCAGCTGACTGAGAGCAGCCAACAGGTGAGCGGCGGGACAGGTGAGCTTCACGTTACACAGTCTGAGCTGCAACAGCTGCTGACTCAGGGGAAACAGGAAGTCCACGTTCTTCAAAGGTGCGGAACAGGAAGTGACCGACAGACGCTGCATCCTGTGGAACAGTTTCAGCTCAGCGACGCCCCCTTCCCTCCAGTCGTCCAATCGCAGCGCCCCGAGAGCAGGCAGCCAGGTGGCCAGCTGCTTCAGGTGCTTCCTCTTACCTGAGCGCACCACGATGACGTCCACGCGCCTCAGGGCCAGGCTGCGCCAGAAGGCCGGGTCGTACCGGGAGAAGTCCCTCAGCACCACGCAGAAGCCTCGCCAGAGGGGGGGGGACTTATCCAGCAGCTGCCTGAAGTGGGCGCAGGTGCAGCGCACCTTCAGCTTGTCCGTCCAGGACAGGAAGCTGAACACCTGCAGCCACAGCTCGGCAGGAAGCTGCAGCAGCGACATCCTCACACGTCTGATCGATTATTGATTATTAGTGATGTCACACAGGCCTCTGATTGATTATTGATGGGACTATGACTCAGACGGCACTGAAGACGCAGGTAAAAAAATCCACGGCCCGCCACTGGAAACAATTTTGTTGAATTTACAATGTCTCTCCATGTTTCGAAGTGCTGCTCTCTTCTTGTATCACCATCATCGTTTACTGTTTCACAGGAAAACAATAAATGGGGCTTGAACAATAAACCTTCTGAACACTTTTACCTCACATACCTGAACAGGACTTCATGAACGGTCAGTCAGCAACGCTGGACGCTGAACACCTGAAAGGAAGTAATAATGATTAGATTCTGCCCTTCACTCTTCACCCGTCTCCTCTCGGTTTGCCTTATTGTCGGTTCTCGCACTCTTTGCTGGTCGCTGAAGTCTCTGTCGTTCTGGGAAGTATGTTTGCTTTTGTTTGTCTACAGTTTCTTTGTGAACTAGTTTAGGTTTAATTCACAAGAAGTTTGCATTCAAGCCAGTTGGGCCAATAACTGTAGTTGAGCCTGTGCAGATACAATATATAAAGAGTGTCTGCTCTTTGCTTGGCTGAGAGGATTTAAATGCATCTGAAAGCTGTGAGATACACTTTTTTATCCCCAGAAAGAAATAAGGTCAGGGTCCAGAAAATGGATGATTGCACAGCCGGATACCGACTGCAGGGCTTATTAACACCCCGAAACATTATTTTACATTTCATAGAAGTGCTCACCAAACTTATGTCAGTGAAAGTCAGGGCCGGGAATTTCAGGCTCAAGACCGGCCCACTTTTTCCATGGGAATGGAAATTGGATAAATGAAGCAACAGTTCAGCTCTTACTATCCTGTAGTTTTTTATTATTAATATCATGGTCCAACAAATAATGTAAAGGTTAAATACCACAATAATAATCCACTTAAGATGAGAAGTTAACAACAAATATTCCACTATTCCACAAGGATAGGTTGAGAAATTAACAAAAGCAGAAATAAATAAATAAAACATTTGAAACGTATCCCACTCTTCAACAAAGAGGCATATTAAACTAATGTTTACAGTTCAACTCACAGTACAGTACACAGTTACATGGTGAATAGCACCAACAGCATCTACAGCGTCAGTAACCGCCTGAGCAGTGCACTGGTTTCAGCCACTGCATCTATAACTGTTGCTTATAGACATGAGGATTTCCTTCTGTGTGCACATTAACATGCATGAGGCAGTAGGCCAGGTGTGTGGAGTGAGACCTCATGGGGCCGTCATTGTCATGTCATTATCATTGTTCTGCATGAGTATTATATAGTGGTGATTTACTCCTTTACTACACACACTTCTGAGCAAACAATGCATACTGGTTCATCAAGTACTGTCATACACTGCTCTTTCTTAGAATATATAACTTTATTTCATATTGTTTCCTCTGTTATCCTCTCTACCTGTCCCTGTAGTCATGACCTCCTCATTGCAAATGTCGGGCTCATCATTTTCAGCAGGAGACTCTTATCTGCTCCTCCGAAGCTACAAAGAAACATTAAGTCATATTGCTGCATACTTCAATATTATATATCAATATTATATATCAATATTTGCAAAGTCTATGGATCGCCATATTTTGGGTGATATAAAAAGGCTAATATTTTAATTCAATTTAATATTTTGCTTGGGAATAGGTTGACAACGCTACAAGGATATTAATCGCTGTTTCGTAAGAGTTTGTTATGTATTGGTGTTTTTTTCTTATTATTTTTTGCTCTTTCTTGTTTTTTTTAGTTACCATTGCTTAGAAATTGCCATAGAGGTTTAATCCAAAATCCCTGAACAAACACAAGCCATGCTGACTTTCACGCTCATACATGCACGCACACACACACACACACACACACACACACACACACACACACACGCACACACACACACACACACACACACACACACACACACGACATGATTACATTATTTTTCTTTCTCTTCTTTCTTCCTTTTGTTGTCTTTCTTATGCATATTTCAATGTATGTTTGTAATTTTGTAAAATTGTAAATATTATATAGTTGGAGGCTTCAAATAAGCCCAGTTGGCTTTTTGTCTCTTCCTGCACTGTGATATTCATTTTCTGTTATGATTTTTTGTTTTATTGTTTGAATTGTGCAAAATAAAAAATAAAATAAAAATGAAGGCTACAACGTTAGCCGAATAGCTGCGTTGCTAATCATTAGGCCTTTGTCTCTCTTGTGTTTGTCCTCTTGATAATAAACCGGTAAGCTCGGCTCACTTGGCAGCATTCTCCTCCAACGCCTTTCTTTTCTTCAACATGGCTGTTCCAGCCCCTCCTGCCCTCTTCCTCCCGTCACGTGCTGCGGACCGAACCAACTCTATTTGGGAGGGGTGAACTTCCTCGCATGGTACAACCCATGCAGAGGCTGCGGTGTCAGAATGCGGAACGTGTGTAGCCCACTTTAAGAGAAGATGGACTAACGTGACAAACGTCAACAAATACAATTCTCGACGTGAAGCGGCCCACCGGGAACTCTCCCGATTCTCCCGGTTACCCCCGGGGCCCGGGTCTGGTGAAAGTCCTCAAATGAAACGCACCCTGCACTGATCTCAAACCCTAGCTGGTGTGCTCACATTTCAACGTCTCCCACTCAATCACTGTGTTTACAATGTACCTCTTTGCTGAGAACCAGTAAAAAGTCACACAATAGTATAGTATTGATCATTTTGTAGGCTGTGTTGATTTAACACGGCTGATTACAAGATAGAAATAAAGTTTATAAAATACAAAGTAGATGGCAGAGACGATGCGTTTGTTTTTTTCTTTTATACAATCTAACCATGCACCATTTAGAACATAAAATAACTCACACTGCTAGAGTCAGCACCTCCTTTGAGTCCTTCAGATTTAGTAAAATGAACACGTCGAGAATATTCCGTCCAACAGGTTCTTGTGAGCTTTCTGAAGAATGGCCATACAAGGTTGTGAGCTGTAGGCGGACCTTACCCTCTTGGCTTCAAAACCTTCCACTTCCTGTTGAAGAAAGTAGAGCGTGTCTCCTCCTCCTTGTTGAACAGCCATCTCTCATCAGATACACATCAGCCCAATGCTCACTGCTTCAGACCAGCTGCTAACCGTCCAGAGAACACAGAGGCACTGCTTGTGCAACACTTTGGCATGTAGCAACGCTGCCTCTGATCTTCATTTAACCCGTTCCATCTCGTACATCAACAATTACACACAAGTACACTCAATACTACTCGTTCTAACATGCAAGGCATTGCAGGTTCACCTCCACTAATAGTCCTGATGGTGGCGCTACAGCGACCGGATAGAGCTTAATCCGTGGTACAGGCCAACCATAGACATATACACCTGTGAACAGGACTTTGATTCTTCAACACGAGCTAACTTGGAAAGCCAACAGACAAATACAAGGAAGGGATTTCCACACAGTTATACTAAACACATTTATTCAAAGAAAGAACTTTTGATCGGGGAGCAGAGCAGGACAGCACACACATCTGTTTTTCATCCAAGAGGAAGTGGCACCATCCAGCGGCACATCCAGGGACTAAAATACACATCCTGATACCTTTTTTCAAGTTGGACCTTACAGCTGCACCATCTCAAAGAAATAATCATCCTGAAAGTGATTTTTTTATAGGCGGACCTGAAACCTTTTCATTTTTGCTGTGTGTCATCTTCATTTCCTCTTAACCAGTAACATATAGACTGATTTACATATCTGAACAACATCTCACATGTGTACCTTTTATTATAACACCAACTTTATTCAAATAGCCCTAGTGGTTGCAGAGATACACCCTTTTTAGTTTGAGGATGACATTTTTCGAGCAGAGGCCTAACAATAGGTGGGTTTTTAAAAGGTCACTAGCTGCCATAGTTTGCGATGTTTTCTTAAATTGCAGAAGTATAGGTGATTTAATAAATCTAATCGTTGTAATTGACCGGAGAGATGATCAGAGGGGTGCTGTTTTTACCACCGTAATGACGACTGGGACTGAAGAAGGGGAAGAGTTTCTCAGTGAAGGAGCAGTCAGCGAAGCTGTGGATGAGGTCTGCAGAGTCTACGTCATAAAAGGACACCGAACCCTTCTCATAATCCACAAACACGCCCACCTTGTCCAGCTGATTCGTTAGACTGAGAGAGACAGCATGAGCTTTATGCTTATCTCCTTCCCTTAAACATATAGTCCAGAAGCCGTTCTCCTGGCTCGCTGAGATGGACCCCTTCCTGCTGATCGACTCTTTGACGACGCCTACATCCCAGGACGTCTTCCCTTTAACCTGAACCTCGAAGTAAAACCTCCCCGAAGAGAAACTCTGCTTTCCCAAGACATTTATAGCAGGATTGAATCTCTCTGGGTTGTCCGGGAGGTTTTGTGTCGCGTCACCACAGTAAACGTTTCTCCCATTGTCGGACAGAACGAGGTTGGCGTGTGCTGTGTCAGGATCCAAAGTCACATCCTTCGCAAACTGCTGGACCCTTTTCAACTTGGCTTTAGAAAACAGTTTCTCCTTCTCTTTTTTAAATGTTTCCTCCAGCTGATTCACAGCGGCCCCCACACTTCCCCCATATGTCGGCACAGGGACGCTGACTTGTGTCCAGTTCTTGGTGGGTGGGATAGCGATCAGGGCCGAGAAGCTTTTCAGGAAGTCGGGCCGGTCCGGGTTGCGTGAGAGCTGCTCCACCTCGGCGTCTCTTTTCGTCAGCTCAGCGATTTCCTGCTCCAGCTCTTGGACGAGTCCTCTGGCCTGTTTCTTTGTCGTTTCCCGCTTTTCTTTGATTGCCTCAATGAGATTATCCAGATGTACATTGACAGACTGCTGCAGAACAGTAAAGACCTGCTCACTGTCCGCGATGTGTGTGTCTGCCGATTTACTGCTGATCTCTGCTGAGCGGTTGATTTCGGAGATCTTCGTCCGCCTCTCCTGGATCATCAGCTTAATTTCAGCCTTTGTCTCCCCAAGCTTGGACTTCATTCTTCCATAATCACAATTGAGAGGAACATGGTGATGGTTCTTGAGGTCTAAGGCAAGGCAGAAAACAAGCACATGTCAGTACACAATCCTTTAAAATATGCCGATGCTTAGGATCGATTCTGGACATCTGTGATTTAATTAAAATGTTATTACTGTGTGACGACTATACATATTCCATTTTGATATAATAATTTATGAGATGCATGTGAACATTCTTAGTTTCACCTTCCCTTAACTTACCTTTTTGTCTTGAGCTGACAGTGTTGAACAAACACTGCTTCAGATCATTCCTGCTGATCTTCTCTAAAATGCTCATGGTTATCTCCAGAGCTCCAGGGCAGCCTGGATACTTTTGCAGCATCAGATCCACCGTGTCTAGCCTGTCGGCCTTCTCCAGCCGGGCCGCTGAGATGACCGAGAAGCCTTCAGCGACGTCCTCCTGCTTCAGGAACCACTTGAACTGCTTGAACTGTTCCTCTGACAGGTTGTCCAGAGTTTTCCAAAGGTCTTCTGCCATCATCGTGGTTCCCTGGTAAAACAAAGAATGCAGTTTTACTAATTGGATGATCAAAAGCTCCTCTTTGGACCAGAGGTCATGGAGCATGAAGTCTATGAGAAAATACTTCTATACAACCAGACTCCTCTGGTTGTATAGAAGTCTATGCTTCATGTGTTAAAGCTGCATTCTCTCTCCTGACCACCAGGGGGCGACTCCTCTGGTTGTATAGAAGTCTATATAAATGACTCTCCTTCTCTTGATGTATTCCCTCAGTAAACATTGTAAACATGAGTTTATGTCTCAATCTCTAGTTTCAAGTCTTCTTCAATACAGCATGATGTTCATTTAGTAAATTATGGTCATTTAGAGTCAAACAGACCATAACGCAGGGGACACTTTAGGGCGGGGCTAAAGGTGATTGACAGGTCTCTACCAGGGCGTT
Source organism: Taurulus bubalis (assembly GCF_910589615.1). Taxonomy (NCBI): domain Eukaryota; kingdom Metazoa; phylum Chordata; class Actinopteri; order Perciformes; family Cottidae; genus Taurulus; species Taurulus bubalis. Next base: position 17,579,070 of record NC_136608.1, on the reverse strand, counting down.
ACCCGGTCTGGCAGTCGTCCGTGTTTTCTCTTCATCAATGCTAATTGTAACATTTTGGTCACCTAAAAATGATTCGGCGTTCGGTTGTACTTAGCTCCACCCTCTTTTGTCCCTTCTGGTTGCAAAAAAAACAAAATGCAGAATTTAAGCCGTAAAAACGTCAGTCCACAAACTAATAGGCGATGACATGGGGGCTGCATCCACTTCTTATACAGTCCATAGGCATACACTTTCTAAATGAATAAATAATTAGTAAATACATGTGTGTGGGAGGATATTAGTTTGCTAATAAAACACATCTATCAATGACAAAAGTTAATTTACTTAAACATACATCTCTAGAGGGATAACAGCTGCATTAGTTTATTTTGAATCTCCAATGTTAAGACAAGTTTGAACTGAATGAAAACTGGTTCAAAGTGGTTTAAAGTTTTGTCAAAGAAAACAAATCTCTTCTTTTAAAGCACTGAGGACAATTCTGACATGTCGAATCTCAGCCATGATAAATAGCTCTGAGGATATCTAGGAACACTTCAGATCATATCTTTAATTAATACACTTTCTTTTATACACAAGTACGTTCTACACTCTTACACTATAGTAGTTTATGAGGGACAATAATACATTAATCCCACGTGTGAAGTGATCTTACTTATTAAACTCGTCCAGCTGAGGTTACAGAGACTTTCTTTCTTCTTCTGATAGACATCGCTGCTTCATGCGGACAAATCCTCACACCTTCCCGACGTACTAAAAGACTTCAGACATCAGATCTCTTTGACGACTCAGCTGCGTGTCAAAGCTGCACACTCACAGAGACATTACAGTTCGGCTACAGCGTGGATAGACATCGTGTTCAGACAAGTCCCGCCTTACAGTCTTCTTCGTTCTTTTGTTCCTAGCAACCGCTCAGAAAACGCTGGAAAAAAGAGGTCTTTGTTTTCCTGCTGAAGCCTCGATGTCTTCAAGTCAACATGGATGTTACATGAAAGCCCTTTAAGATGGGAGTTCATCCTTTCCTGCTCACATGGGTATGCGATGTCACAATATTTGATGGAGTTTCTAACTTTGTCGGCTGTTTGTGGTTTGCTTAGCAGGTATCATGCTGTTTTCTTTGGGCTAAAACCGATGATGAGAGCGGAGGAGTTGCGATGTCGTCAAAACCAAAACAAAGAGCTAAAAGACGCTAACACGTTTGGTAGCGCTGAGAGAAACTGGCGGCCTCTAGTTAGACTTCCAATCCAAACAAATACTGGAATAAAACCTTTTTTCAACCAGATTATTACGTCACACGTCTTGGACCACTCGGATCAATTCATCAGCGAGCGCTTCAACAAGCTGTCCACCGCGAACAAGACAAAACAGACGTCGACAACAATGAAGGGCAAAGCAAAAGACCCGCCTCTCTTATTCCATTCACAATAAACTTACCAGACTTGCATGCAATTCCGGGCAATGCGCCAAAGGTCTTGAGTTCATTCAGGGAGAGAACGCACACTAAACTGAACCCAGAAGCTTCTGGACCACACGGCTCCACCAAGGTGTTGGCGGTGGAACTCGATCTCCACGGACACAAAGACGGCAGAAACGAGTCCCTTAGGGTGCAGCGGCGAGGCAAACAAGGAACGCCGATCCCAGTGGAGCAAGTAAACACACAGAGAAGACGAAACCCAGAGCTCTTCTAGACCGCCACCCCTCTGCTGCATCGACAAAGACTCAAACCCGGCTTCCCTCTCTGCCACGTAGACACAAGCATACCCTCCTTCTTCGTCTTCTCTCTCTCTCTCTCTCTCTCTCTCTCTCTCTCTCTCTCTCTCTCTCTCTCTCTCTTCATCTCTCTATTAAAGGCACATGTATCACCAAAGATCCTTGTCCACATTATAGGTTTCACGTTTTATTTTGTGTTTCGGGTCAAAGTTCATTCTTGGGAACGCCCGGAAGGGGATTGGGTTCAAATTTGTCCGCATGGACTTTGGTGGTCAAAGGTCACTGTGACCTCACAAAACAGGTTGTTTTTTTTTAGCCACAACTCAATTTCACACCAATGTCTAAGAGGCTAACAGGAAGTGATGTATACGATTCGAGCCGAGCTCCTCTCTGACTTCCACCACGCCTCCTCGCTGTGTTCTTCAGCTATGAGTGAGAGTAAGACGCAGCCTTTTATTATCGGTTTCATATTCCTGCGTCCTATTTTGGCCTTAGAAAAATACATTGTTTTCTTTCTTTTGTAGAGCTGTAGTTTGTCTTAAATGTGTGTTTAATACCTCACAAAGACGACAACAACTCTCTTGTTACTCAGCTGCAGCTTCACTGCTTTCCAGTGAACAATATGATGATTTTACAATGATTGTATGTGTTTTTAAAGCTCTGTGATCTCCTCAGTGCATATTCTACATCTTCCCTCCCACCCTCTTTATAGTTTTCCTGTGAAGTCGTTATCTTTGGGACACACGGCTGCTTCCTGAACCAACACACAGTCGGACCTGTTTGTCAATCACTTATTTGAATTTTTAAGTTAAGTATTAACCAGCTGGACTGGAGGCTCGCCGGTCTGTTGGCAGGAACATGTATAAGTTAATAACAGTGTTTGCATACAGCTGATACTAGGTGGTAGTACAGAGTCATATTTCACTGATGCTGTTGACTCAAAGCTGTAGTTTGAATACTTTGGCTTCACTTTATGTTTTAACGTGAAAAAGTAAAAGATTATACAGGAAAATTCAGATTTTTGTTAAAGAAATTGTACAAATACAAGCATTGCTGACCTTGTTGTCTTTACTCGTGTGGGTGGAGCCTAAGATGGAGTCTTTCTGCTGTTAGTCGTGTCTCAAAACGGCTTTTTACGTTGTTATTTATTTGTTGTCCTGTGTTTGTTGTGTGCTGTGAAAACTATGTCTGTTGTTTGGTGGCAAATGAGGATTAAATAAAGCTTTCATAGGGACAATATGATCTTCTTCTTCTTCTTCTCTATGTTTCATGATATCAGAGCAGGGCAGCAGTCTGAGGTCTGGAGAAGATGACTGAGTTACAGGATTGTGTGTCTTGTGTGTTCTTCTCACCACGTACAATGTTGTGTTATGTCTTTCATCCTGTACTGTTTGCTATGGTGTTGTGTTTGTTATGACCTGCCAAGGGACTACAGGCGACAAATAGCTGAAGCTATAATCTGGTACAGTGCATCAAATGGTGACTTTTATGTTTGAACTGTACATGGTCCCTTTTAAATAAAGAGAATTCAAATAAATTAATACCTCGAGTCACGATCCAAAATATATATATAATTTACCTTAATAACCTCAACAACACATCTCACTACAGGTAATATATACATATATATATATATATATATATATATATATATATATATATATATATATATATATATATATATATATATATATATATATATTGCGACGTTTTACATCAGTAGTCGCCACACCATGGACATTTTTTTGTTATTTTTATTATTCTATTCTTATTCAACTGAGTAATAGTCATTCATCATTGTTTTTTTCTTGGCTCTGGTCAGTCAATAGACGTCATTGAATTTGAATAATCAAACCAAATACCAAAGGTCAGTCCATTGTTTTGAGATCTTCTTGATATTTAAGTAAACAAATGATCGCTGCAGAACTTTCCTTGAGCTCAGCTCAACATCCTCCTGACAGAGAGGACCAGAGAGGAGACGAGGATGGACACACTTCTGCTGAGCGTCCTCCTTGTGTCAGGCAAGACTTTAATATCTTTATATTCTTTACCGTCTTCAACATTATAATAATATTGTTTAATAATTCGTCTCTGTGTGTGTTAAGTTATTAATATTAAATGTAATCAATATGTTTGGCTTAAAATTCCCAACAATTTATGTTATTGTTTCATAATATAATACATTCCCTTGTAGAACATTTGGAGAGAGAGAGAGTGTGTGTGTGTGTGTGTGCGTGTGTGTTTTATTTTATTTATTTATTTTATTTTTGTTACATGTGTATATATATATATATATACATATATATATATATATATACATATATATATATATATATATATATGTATGTATATATATATATATATATACATACATATATACACATACATGTAGCAAAAATATATATTTATATTTATATATATACATATATATATATATATATATATATATATATATATATATATATATATATATATATATATATATATATATATACATATATACACATACATGTAACAAAAATATATATTTATATTTATATATATATATATATATATATGTATTATTAAACAGTTTAGGCTGGTGGTCTCTTTATCACTGCAGTGTAAGTGTTAGTCCCGCACGTTAACCGTTTATTTATTTCATTTTAATATACAAATCAAATCAAATGCTTTCAAGATTTGATTCACACGAGGGATAGAGACAGAGAGAGAGAGAGAGAGAGAGAGAGAGAGAGAGAGAGAGAGAGAGAGAGAGAGAGAGAGAGAGACAGAGAGAGAGAGAGAGAGAGAGAGAGAGAGAGAGAGAGAGAGAGAGAGAGAGAGGGAGATAGAGAGAGAAGCTTGAATCCCGGCTCGACGAGGCACAGGTGCGCGGCCGGCGGCCCGCGGGACACCGTGAGGGTCCAGCCTCAGACCACCAGCCCACCGCGCTGGGCTCGGACACACGGGTCACCCCTCCGGCCTCGAGCAGAACCTCCGTGGAGGTTATGACCTGGTGCTCCACGGCCAGAGAGAGAGGGGCGAGTTTATCTGATGCTTTCAGCTCGGCTGTTCTCACACTACCAAACATTAATGCATTCATGACAAACTCTTGCAAGGGGATTTAATACTTATGAAACCCGCTCTCTACCCGTACACACCCAGCGGTGTCCAGCGGACAGTCAGAGGTCAGAGGTCAACCAGTCACCGTAACTCTCTCTCTAATTCATTAAAACAAATATGTGGCTGTGAGTAAGTGTGTCCTGTATCTTTATCAGTGTGCGTAGCCGTGATGGATTAACCTCAGACTCACCTCGGGGCGGGTCGACGTGGAGCGCCGGGCGTTCTTGAACCTCCGCTCTTTCCTGTGTTACTTCTCCTTTTTTACCCTGCAGTCTTATCAGCCTCGTTTCTGCTCACCCTCTCAGTCCTCACACATGCACATGGTACAAATCAACTTTTTATCATCACTTTAATACAAAAGTTATTGAAGAGACACCATAGTTTTATTTGTCTAAATTCATATTTAACACTTGCCAAGCATTGATTATATGTCAAGAGTGTCTCCAGTATCCTGTACTCTTATGCGAGGTGGATCACGGTCTCACTCAGACACGTTCTCGTCGACCCGGAGCATCACTAGATTATAGTATTAAAGATTATATTAAGGAAAATAAAACACACACCCATTGTTTTTACCCTATAAAGAGAATCAAACCTTCCTGGACACGGGAACAAACGTTCCTGTGACCCGGCAGAACCCTCAACCTAAAAGTCTAATTCATGGCCCCCTGACCCCTGAGAGGATCCTGTAGGTCAGCTTCTCAGCCGCCTGATTCACTAAAGGATCTAATCTGTTCTGCACATCTCAGTGGCCTGCTTCCTGTGATCTGTACCCTCACCCTGTCGACTGCTTAAGACTATAGGGGCCATGCTCCACTTCTGCTTTACGTTTGTCTCAGGCTGAGGCCGGCTCACCGCAGGGCCTCACAGCTCATGGCTGCGTGATAAGAGATTCACACCAAAACGACAGGTTGTCCAACAGTATACATATATATATATATATATATATATATATATATATATATATATATATATATATATATACGTAGATATATATATATATCTTTTGTCATATATATGTATATATATACATATACATATATATATATATATGTATATGTATATATACGTATATGTATATTATGTATATATACGTATATGTATATATATATACATGCATATATATATATATGTATGTGTATATATGTATATATATACACATACATATATATATATATATATATACGTAGATATATATATATATCTGTTGTCATATATATGTATATATATACATATACATATATATATATGTATATGTATATATACGTATATGTATATATATATATATATATATATATATATGTTATATATATATATATATATATATATATATATATATATATATATATATATATATATATATATATAATATATAAGTTAACAACAGAATATAAATCTAAAATATATGCTAGGAAAGAAAAAAATATGGTCATTCAATTAAACATTGTGTTTATTTTCAGATGTTATAGACTATTTTATTTTATTGTAAAACAGCTTACTATCATGCTGAAGAAGAAACATTTGTCTTTTATCAGGGAACAACATACACAGTCTGTTCAGTAGTAAGGGTCCCTGTGAGGGACAAGCCCCTCCTTCTTTTGTCATGTTCAGTAGTAAGGGTCCCTGTGAGGGACAAGCCCCTCCTTCTTTTGTCATGTTCAGTAGTAAGGGTCCCTGTGAGGGACAAGCCCCTCCTTCTTTTGTCATGTTCAGTAGTAAGGGTCCCTGTGAGGGACAAGCCCCTCCTTCTTTTGTCATGTTCAGTAGTAAGGGTCCCTGTGAGGGACAAGCCCCTCCTTCTTTTGTCATGTTCAGTAGTAAGGGTCCCTGTGAGGGACAAGCCCCTCCTTCTTTTGTCATGTTCAGTAGTAAGGGTCCCTGTGAGGGACAAGCCACTCCTTCTTTTGTCATGTTCAGTAGTAAGGGTCCCTGTGAGGGACAAGCCACTCCTTCTTTTGTCATGTTCAGTAGTAAGGGTCCCTGTGAGGGACAAGCCACTCCTTCTTTTGTCATGTTCAGTAGTAAGGGTCCCTGTGAGGGACAAGCCACTCCTTCTTTTGTCATGTTCAGTAGTAAGGGTCCCTGTGAGGGACAAGCCCCTCCTTTTGTCCCTCCCAATGCAAAAAAAAGAGTTAACGCATGATCAAATAATTAACGGCGTTAATAGTTTGCTGCATTAACATGTTTTTAACGCATTAACGTGCCCAGCCCTAATATAAATATATATTTATATATGTGTTCATATGCACACTACATATACCTTTGTTGTCCAGGTCCTCGCTGTCACTTAATGCATATCTATAAAGTCAATAAAGATTTGATGAATCAACATGCTGTGTGTCATCAGGGCTGTGTGCCGTCTCATCAGCTGCTGAGCGGCGCTACCATGTTGTTCATGAGCTGAAGAACATGACTGAAGCACAGCGTCACTGCAGAGAGAACTACAAGGACCTGGCCACCATCCGAGACCTGCAGGACCTGGAGACCCTGAAGAGAACGGTGGACTCAAGCAAAATGGCCGCCTCCATCTCTGTGAGTTTCATTACGTCAGTGACAGCTGGTCTGAAGGTTTTACATCCACACAGTGGTGGAACGTATGCAAATGAACTGCACCTCAGTGTGTACTTGTGCTTTACTGGAGTATTTTAGTTCAATGTTTTTTTATGTTACATTACAGGTTAAGGTTTTACATTAAAAATATATGATTTAATGCAACATACTGCGGATCTGTACTGGATATTTACAGTATTAATATCTCATCAATCAATAGAAGCCCGTTTCCGCAAAAATAAATAAACAATGAAGTCGAAATTATGAGATAAAAATTCATTATTATGAGATAATAAAGTAGAAATGATGAGATAATAAAGTCATAATTATGAGATAGTAAGTGTGCATGCGCTTCAGTGACACTGCCTTTTTTCCTTCCTGTTATCTGCGCTGTCTTCTTCAGTCTAACTATGCAAACGATATGCAACGTAACTGTTGACGTTTTAGCTCAACAAATAATAGCATTGCTATGAATGTAGCTGTTGCATGTGTTTCTCAGAGGGGCTACCGCTACGACAGACTCCACACAGACCTGTAATCAAGAAGTGTCATCACAGCGGTGATGTCCTACGGCTAATGCAGTGTGTTGAAAAGTAACACACATATTGTGACTGTGCACTTAGTTGTCCTCTGTCGTTTAGACAAAGTGTGTTAGCACAATACCATTTAGAGAATGAAGAACAACAGTGAGTCTCAAAGCATATCGTAGCGACCGTTGGTCAGGAAAGCTACGAGACGTTACCTTGCTCATTGTGTGGTTTATTCAGGGACAACTATGACTTTTTATCTCACAATTAAGACTTTTTATCTTATAATTATTACATTTTATCTCATAATTTCGGCTTTATTATCTCATAATTATTAATTTATTATCTCATAATTATTCATTTATTATCTCATAATTATGCCTTTCTTTATCTTTTACAAACAGACATGGTCCATATAAATATATAGTGGAGTCATGTTGCCATTGTTAGCACTGTTACCATCGTTAGCTGTTAGCATCATTAGCTGCTAGCCATCAGCTCAGCCGTCACCACGTTGTGAGTTTCTTAGTCCATTATGAACAGCAGGAGTGATGACAGAAATAAAACCTTTTCAATGTTCATATTAGGACCTGAATATTGTTTTAAGACAGACTTGAAATAATAAATCTGACTGATCGTCAGAATCAAGACTGTAAATGAGAAGTAAAAATATATGAAAGTCTGTTTCTTTAAATCACAATGAAATATTGCTTTCAGCGAGCCTGGATAGGACTGTACCTGGACAGCTGGAGGTGGTCTCTGTCAGACCCAAGCTTCTTCAAACCCGGAGAGACGGAGTTCAGACGATGGGGGTCTGGAGAACCGGATAACAAGGACGGAGAAGAACACTGTGCAGTGATGTATTTAGATGGGAGATGGTACGATGACAATTGTGCGGTGACTTTCTCATCAGTCTGCCTCGATGTCAAAGGTGAGAATATTAAAGTTACTATGACAAACTTTCATCTTGTGTTGGTTCTGACGCCCCCTGTGGACTAAAGAGGTAGTGTTGGTTCTGACGCCCCCTGTGGACTAAAGAGGTTGTAACAATTCACTCTCAGACTTAAATTAAGGGGAAAAGCACTACGCTAAATTAAAGGACATGAACGGATCTGTTGTTAAATATCTTTGCTTCCTGACAAAGGGAAAAAAGTGCCCAAAACCAAACATTCAGTTGCAAGTCTGTTATTGATAATTAAATTCAATGCAACAAGAAAACGAAACATATGCAACAAACAATTAACAATTAGCCCCTCTGAAATACGAATTATTTATTATTTATTTATTATTAATATTATTCCTCACCGATGCAAAAGTAACGTCCAGTGACAAAAGTAATCCAGCTCAAAGTTAGCAAGCAAAGCTCCGCGATGGGCGGAAACGTGGCGAGACGCCGCGTCCCCCTGCCCCTCTCACAGCAGTCCTCTCCGCAGCTGGGCCCAGTATGCCGACCTTCGGCGCAGTCCTCCGTTTGTCATCCACTTAATCCGTTAGGTTAGGTTAGCATCCAACAGGGCAGTCGCCGTAATACGCTGTCCTGAAGCCTCTAAACGGCACCTGCTTTGCCAGTCTGCCCGCACATTAGACGTCAGTTACCAACCCCCCAAAAAAACCTTGCGTCACTTCCCCCCGGTCCCATTATATACAGACAGGCAACAAATAAAAGCAATAATAATAACAATAATGAACGATCCCACTTAAACCGGTGTTCCTGCATGCCACCGTTAACATTGCCCGTACTTAGAGTGTAAAAGAAAATAAACAAACATGTTTCATCTTTTATCAGTGCCGTAACAGAGGCAGACATATGCAATCTTTACAAGGAAGTGTTGGTTCTGGTGCCCCCTGTGGACTAAAGAGGTAGTGTTGGTTCTGGCGCCCCCTGTGGACTAAAGAGGTAGTGTTGGTTCTGGCGACCCCTGTGGACTAAAGTGGTAGTGTTGGTTCTGTCGCCCCCTGTGGACTAAAGTGGTAGTGTTGGTTCTGGTGTCCCCTGTGGACTAAAGAGGTAGTGTTGGTTCTGGCGACCCCTGTGGACTAAAGTGGTAGTGTTGGTTCTGGCGACCCCTGTGGACTAAAGTGGTAGTGTTGGTTCTGGCGACCCCTGTGGACTAAAGTGGTAGTGTCTCTGAGCACCAGGGTCCCTTTAGAAAACCTCTCATTTTACTGCAGCAGGTCCTCTCAGTCCTGGTTCTGGTTCTCCCGTGCCCCCCTTCCCTCCAGCGGGTCCAGCAACACGTCCTGAGTCTCCAGCAGCGTGGTGTCAGTCCCAGAGAGGCGGAGGGGGAGGAGGAAGAGCTCCTCCAGGAGCAGAGCTTCTCCTCTCTGGGAGCCACGGTAGACTGGTCTCTGCTGGAGGCCCTACTGGAGTCTGAGCTGAAGGAGGTTCTGGTGAACCTGCATGATGTCATCTGGTTTCACCAGAATCTGTCTATCGGTCTATAGAGGACCAGGACTAGACTGAGGTATATAGAGGACCAGGACTAGACTGAGGTCTATAGTGGACCAGGACTAGACTGAGGTCTATAGAGGACCAGGACTAGACTGAGGTCTATAGTGGACCAGGACTAGACTGAGGTCTATAGTGGACCAGGACTAGACTGAGACTGGTTCAGGACCAGTTAGCGGTTCCTCAGGGTTGCTTAAACTAGTCTTCAGCTACATGAATTAATGATGATTAATCAATGAGATTAATGTTCATTCAGCCGGTTTGTATCATGTCTGTTGAGGTAAAATATCTCTGATGCCTTTATGAATGTGACTCAATGGACGCTGCATGTTCACATTCACACAGCTCCGTGTTGATCCACCTTCATGCTGAGATTCATTCAGAACAATAAACTGGTCTGCATCATGTAGTCTGTTATGGTTCCTCTACTCAGCACTTCACTCTGCTCTACTTTCAGGGCTCGATGAGACATTTGTCTTCATTAACACCCGCATGAAGTGGACTGATGCCCAGAGCTACTGCAGACAACACCACACAGACATGGCCGTGGAGAGGAACCTGGAGGAGCTCCAGAAGGTGCAGAGTGTGATACTCTCAGGAGTACCAATCTGGATCGGCCTCTTCAGAGATGGATGGAAGTGGTCTGATGGAAGTGGCTCCTCATTTATGAACTGGAAACCTCTGGAGCCTCGTGGTGTCTCTGAGGATTGTGTGTCAGCAGATTTTAGTGCCAATGGACAATGGGAGACCCTGAAGTGTGACGTCAAGTCAGCATTCATCTGCTACAGTGGTAAGCTATCATTCACTCAGGCTTTTAATGAGGACTTAGGTTTGCTTCATTTGCAGATACAGTAAAAAAAAAGAAGAAAACTATCAAAAATAGATCAAAATAAAATCGATAAATATAAAGTTATGGGTAGAAAACACATTGAATATGCAGATCAACTGCCCAACCTAGTGCAAAACACCAAAAGTAGATAGAAATTGTGGAAAATGACCATACTTTTTCTCTTTTATCATTCAAAGTGTTCAACATTCAGGATGTTGATTATTATCAGCCAGAAATGTTGTGACTGATGAAGGTTGTTTGTGTTTCAGACGTTGTTCCTGTTGCAAAGCGAGTGATGAAGGTGAGGCTGACGAAAAGCAGCTCCTCTCTGGACCTGAATGACCCTGTGGTGATGGAGGGCCTCTTGAAGCAGGTACGTCTTCCTCTCATTAACAACAGAACCAGCAGGTGATACATGTGAGGTAGTGGACTATCAGAACAATGTAAAGGTGCTGTGTGTCTTCGTCACTACTGAAGCTAGACTTGTGTCCAGACAACATAACACAACAAAGCTGCTCTAGTGGAAACCAGAGCTGTTCTCCAGCAGCTTCCACATGAGGACAGTGTGGGACAGGATGCAGGATGTAGAGGAACAACAGCTTTAGTGAAGACTTCTTCTCTCAATGTCTTTGTCTCTCAGCTCAAACAGAAGCTGAAGGACCAGGGGCTGAACGACGACGTCAAGCTGAGCTGGAAGAAGCAGGCGGATGGAAAAGTCTTCCACAAGGAAGAGAAGAAGACCGGGAAGAAGGGAAGAGATGAGCTGTAATGTTCTTTCAATCCACTCTGGTCAGAGGCTTCCTTTCTCCTCCTCTTCCTCCTCCTCTTCTTCCTCTTCCTCTCAATCAATGGTAGACAGTACTCAAGTACTGTTTGCAGTGAAGTACCCTGTTTCCATGTCATAGTCCTATAGACTTTTACTCCACTACATTCATCTGTCAGCTGTAGTTTATACATTCTGAGAAACAAGGGTTCCAATCAGATTCTTCCTGAAGGGCTGAGGTTCTACTACTGACATGTTAATGAGTAATAATGATCCAATAACAATGTTTATTATATTATAGCTCTCTACAAGAGTTTATTCTGCATAATGAGTTTTTACTTTTCATCATGAAGAACATTCTTCTGTAGTTTTTACATCATAATTCTGAATAAAGTTGTTTTATTGGTAATGGTGTGTTTTTTCATTGTGATGATGGTTATTTTGCTTCAATAAACCTTTGAATGAGATTTCTGTTTCACCGTTCTTCATGTACTTCATGTACAAACCTCAAGAACAGCTCCAATGCAGCTTTCCTGTTTTGATTTCACTAAAATATGATTCTATTTTCAAGCAGAACACTGAGCGAAGTCTTTATTACTAAACTGACTTTCCACCTGAACTCAAATGAACTGAGCAACATTTCTCTGTCTCTGCTCTTCACTGCTTTGTTCATCAAGAACAAGACCGCACAAGTTCATGTCTAGAGTAAAAGCAGGTCTACCAAAGACCAGAGGTCAGGGTTCAGGTCCTCGGTCCTGTCTGTGGTCTGGTTTAGGAAAGAAACCCTTTGGTTCAGGTGAAGGGAGGATCCTGTTGCTGGAACCAAACTCCTGGAGAGGGGCGGGACTCTCACTTCCAGGAGTTGCCCAGAGTCAGAGCGATGCAAGTCAATGACAGGATGCCTCTGACCGTTCAAAAGCACTAAACAGCAGCTGAGTACGCCGCCTTCTTTGAGTCTGTGGGTGGCGTCCTGGAAATAATTCCATCTTGGGACGTATAGTCATACTGGGTCACTTCAAATGGTCACACGGGCAAAGGTGAAGAAATCTTGAGAGGCCATTTTGGACAACACGGATTCTTGGGTGGTGGGGTGAGCCAGGGTGTCGGTAGTGGTAGGGGTGAGAAGCCTTTTTTGTTCAACCATATTTTCTCCTGTTTTCTCCTATTTTATGGTAGACATCTGTACTTTCTTTTGTTCCTTTCGGGAGGTTAGGGAAGTTAGGTGACATGCACAGATTGCTTTGTTTGTTATTTTGGGGCAGGCTCACCCTGAAGATAATTTATGACACCAAGTTCGAAATAAACAACAATTGTACACGATAAACACTGCAGCATTGGTCCTAATTTGGGAGGTGGGGAGAAGGGGAGACCCGTCTGTATGTTGCGTTCAGGCTCCCCCAGGCCGGGCGTAACATGGGGGCTGTTCTTTTCCTTTCTGGTCCTGTACCCCGGCTTCGTCTGTACATTCGGTCCGTAATACCGGGCAGATGGCAATGAAGTGTCCCGGTTCATGACGGTAAAAGCACTCACGGTTTTCAGTCAGGGGCGAAAAGTTACTGCGCCAACAATTTAGACGACCTCGCTTTATTTACCACAGGTACCGACGGCTCACACCGTCGGTACCTGAGATGGAAAAACACTTTTGTGAGTCAGGACAAACTCATCCTCCTAAACCAACACAAAGTCAGACCTATTTGACAATCACTTATTTGAATTTTTAAGTTAAGTATTAACCAGCTGGACTGGAGGCTCCCCGGTCTGTTGGCAGGAATATGTATAAGTTAATAACAGTGTTTGCATACAGCTGATAATGTTGCATTGTGTCTTTCATCCTGTACTGTTTGCTATGGTGTTATGTTTGTTATGACCTGCCAGGGACTACAGATGACAATTAGCTGAAGCTATAATCTGGTACAGTGCATCAAATGGTGACTTTTATGTTTGAACTGTACATGGTCCCTTTTAAATAAAGAGAATTCAATTAAATTAATACCTTGAGTCACGATCCGATATATACTGTGCATCTGGAAAGTATTCACAGCGCTTAACTTTTACCACATTTTGTTATGTTTCAGCCTTATTCCAAAATGGATTAAATTAATTGTTTTCCTCAACATTCTACACACAAAGCCCCATAATGACAAAGTGACAGCGTTGCTCTATGAAGAGAGGAGAACCTTCCGGAAGGACAACCATCTCTGCAGCACTCCACAAATCAGGCCTGTTCGGTTGAGCGGCCAGACGGAAGCCACTCCTCGGTGAACAGCACATGACAGCCCGCCTGGAGTTTACCAAAAGACACCTGAAAGACTCTCATGAAAGAAAGATTGAACTCTTTGACCTGAATGCCAAGGGTCTTGTCTGGAGCATCATGCTGTGGGGATGTTTTTCAGCAGGAGGAACTGGGAGACTAGTCAGGATCGAGGGAAAGATGAATGCAGTAATGTACGGAGACTTCCTCGATGAAAACCTGCTCCAGACGCTCTGGACCTCAGACTGGGGCGACGGTTCATCTTTCAACAGGACAACATCCGGAAGCACACAGCCAAGACAACAAAGGAGTGTCTTCTCTGTGAATGTCCTTGAGTGGCCCAGCCAGAGCCCTGACTTGAACCCGATTGAATATCTCTGGAGAGATCTGAAAATGGCTGTGCACCGACGCTCCCCATCCAACCTGATGGAATTCGAGAGGTTCTGCAAAGAAGAAGGGGAGAAACTTCCCAGAAACAGGTTTACCAAGCTTGTAGCTTCATACTCAAGAAGACTTGAGGCTGTAATTGCTGCCAAAGGTGCTTCAACAAAGTATTGAGCAAAGGCTGTGAATACTTATGTACATGTTACATTTCCGTTCTTTATGTTTCATCGATTTGCAAAAAATTCCCAAAACCTTTTTTCACTTTGTCATTATGGGGTGTTGTGAGTACAATGTTGAGGGGAAAAAAAAATGTAATCAATTTTGGAATAAGGCTGTAACATTACAAAATGTGGTAAAAGTGAAGCGCTGTGAATACTTTCCGGATGCACTGTATGTACATATATATATATATATATATATATATATTTATTTTTTTTTTTTTTTTTTTTCTTACGGCAGTAGTCGCCACAACATGGACAATTTTTTTCTTGGCTCTGGTCAGTCAATATACGTCATTGTGTTTGAATAATCAAACCAAATACCAAAGGTCAGTCCATTGTTTTGAGATCTTCTTGATATTTAAGTAAACAAATGATCGCTGCAGAACTTTCCATGAGCTGCAGCTCAACATCAGCTCCTGACAGAGAGGACCAGAGAGGAGACGAGGATGGACACACTTCTGCTGAGCGTCCTCCTTGTGTCAGGCAAGACTTTAATATCTTTATATTCTTTACCATCTTCAACATTATAATAATATTGTTTAATAATTTGTCTCTGTGACATTCCTCTTACTTCCCTTCTTTCTTCATCTTTTTTACTTCAATGTAAAAGGATCATTTGCTTTAGTGAGTTAAATTATTAATATTAAATGTAATTAATATACTGTTTGTCTACGGCTTAAAATAAATCCAACAATTTATGTTATTGTTTCATAATATAATACATTCCCTTGTAGAACATTTATACATGTATATATATATATATATATATATATATATATATATATATATATATATATATATATATATATACATTTTTATATATATTTATATATGTGTTCATATGCACACTACATATACCTTTGTTGTCCAGGTCCTCGCTGTCACTTAATGCATATCTATAAAGTCAATAAAGATTTGATGAATCAACATGCTGTGTGTCATCAGGGCTGTGTGCCGTCTCATCAGCTGCTGAGCGTCGCTACCATGTTGTTCATGAGCTGAAGAACATGACTGAAGCACAGCGTCACTGCAGAGAGAACTACAAGGACCTGGCCACCATCCGAGACCTGCAGGACCTGGAGACCCTGAACACAACGCTGGACTCAAGCAAAATGGCCGCCTCCATCTCTGTGAGTTTCATTACGTCAGTGACAGCTGGTCTGAAGGTTTTACATCCACACAGTGGTGGAACGTATGCAAATGAACTGCACCTCAGTGTGTACTTGTGCTTTACTGGAGTATTTTAGTTCAATGCTTTTTTATGTTACATGTCAGAGGAACATTTATTATTTATTTGATTGAGTTACATTACAGGTTAAGATTTTACATTAAAACCTTCAATATGATTTAATAACATACTGCTGATCTGTACTGGATGTTTACAGCATTAATATCTCATCAATCAATGGAAGCCTGTTTCCGCAAAAAAAAACATTTACTATCTATATAATTCCGACTTTACTATCTCATATTTATGACTTTATTATCTCATAATTATGACTTTTTTTTCTTTTTCAAACAATCATCGTTCATGTAAATATATAGTGGAGTCATGTTGCCTTTGTTAGCTCTGTTAGCATCGTTATCTATTAGCATCGTTAGCTGTTAGCATTATTAGCTTATAGCATCGTTATCTGTTAGCATCGTTAGCTGCTAGCCATCAGCTCAGCTGTCACCACGTTGTGAGTCTCTTAGTCCATTATGAACAGCAGGAGTGATGACAGAAATAAAACCTTTTCAATGTTCATATTAGCACCTGAATATTGTTTTAAGACAGACTTGAAATAATAAATCTGACTGATCGTCAGAATCAAGACTGTACATGAGAAGTAAAAATATATGAAAGTCTATTTCTTTATATCACAATGAAATATTGCTTTCAGCGAGCCTGGATAGGACTGTATGTGGACAGCTGGAGGTGGTCTCTGTCAGACCCAAGCTTCTACAAACCCGGAGAGACGGAGTTCAGACGATGGGGGTCTGGAGAACCAAATAACAACGACGGAGAGGAACACTGTGCATGGATGCGTTCAGATGGGACATGGAACGATGTCATATGTGAGTGGATCACCTGGTCAGTCTGCTTCGATGTCAAAGGTGAGAATATTAAAGTTACTATGACAAACTTTCATCTTGTGTTGGTTCTGGTGCCCCCTGTGGACTAAAGAGGTAGTGTTGGTTCTGTTGCCCCTTGTGGACTAAAGAGGTAGTGTTGGTTCTGTCGCCCCTTGTGGACTTAAGTGGTAGTGTTGGTTCTGTTGTCCCCTGTGGACTAAAGAGGTAGTGTTGGTTCTGTCGCCCCTTGTGGACTAAAGTGGTAGTGTTGGTTCTGTTGCCCCCTGTGGACTAAAGAGGTAGTGTTGGTTCTGTCGCCCCTTGTGGACTAAAGAGGTAGTGTTGGTTCTGTTGCCCCCTGTGGACTAAAGAGGTAGTGTTGGTTCTGTTGTCCCCTGTGGACTAAAGAGGTAGTGTTGGTTCTGTCGCCCCTTGTGGACTAAAGAGGTAGTGTTGGTTCTGTTGTCCCCTGTGGACTAAAGAGGTAGTGTTGGTTCTGTCGCCCCTTGTGGACTAAAGTGGTAGTGTTGGTTCTGTCGCCCCCTGTGGACTAAAGAGGTAGTGTTGGTTCTGTCGGCCCTGTCAGCACTAGTGGCTGCAGTGAGCTGCTTTCCTCTACACAGGGTTGTAGATTTGATACGGCTCTCAATTAATGCTCAATGTTGAGCTGAGATCTGTTTTCTCTTCTGAGAGACGCAACAGCAGAAAAGACGATCTCATGGTGGCTTTTGGCAAAACGGCAAGAATCGGCGAGTCGCGCATGCGCAAGCGTTAACGGCGTACCGTAACCATTTACCCGAAAGTACAGGCATTTCTCCATGTATTTATTAATGACTTAGTTGTATATCCGTGTACTTTGTACTTTTGTAATATGTGAAGCCAGCAGCTCATTGTTGGGTACAAGACACGAGCACTTTGGCCCGTTTCACCTGGATCCGGTGCTCCTCACAGTGTTGCCATCTTCACCCTGGGAGCGTTTAAAACGCAGATATAGCGGTCTGCTTTTCACGTGACATATTTTTTGACGGACCAGGACTACACTGAGGTCTATAGAGGACCAGGACTACACTGAGGTCTATAGAGGACCAGGACTACACTGAGGTCTATAGAGGACCAGGACTACACTGAGGTCTATAGAGGACCAGGACTACACTGAGGTCTATAGAGGACCAGGACTACACTGAGGTCTATAGAGGACCAGGACTACACTGAGACTGGTTCAGGACCAGTTAGAGGTTCCTCACGGTTGCTTAAACTAGTCTTCAGCTACATGAATGTCATTTAAAGCAGATTAATGCTCATTCAGCCGGTTTGTATCATGTCTGTTGAGGTAAAATATCTCTGATGCCTTTATGAATGGGACTCAATGGACGCTGCATGTTCATATTCACACAGCTCCGTGTTGATCCACCTTCATGCTGAGATTCTTTCAGAACAATGAACTGGTCTGCATCATGTAGTCTGTTATGGTTCCTCTACTCAGCACTTCACTCTGCTCTACTTTCAGGGATCAATGAGACATTTGTCCTCATTAACAAAACCATGAAGTGGACTGATGCCCAGAGCTACTGCAGACAACACCACACAGACCTGGCCGTGGTGAGGAACCTGGAGGAGAACCAGAAGGTGCAGAGTGTGATACTCTCAGGAGTACCAATCTGGATCGGCCTCTTCAGAGATGGATGGAAGTGGTCTGATGGAAGTGGCTCCTCATTTATGAACTGGAAACCTCTGGAGCCTCGTGGTGTCTCTGAGGATTGTGTGTCAGCAGATTTTAGTGCCAATGGACAATGGGAGACCCTGAAGTGTGACGTCAAGTCAGCATTCATCTGCTACAGTGGTAAGCTATCATTCACTCAGGCTTTTAATGAGGACTTAGGTTTGCTTCATTTGCAGATACAGTAAAAAAATAAAAAGAAGAAAACTATCAAAAGTAGATTAAAATAAAATCGATAAATATAAAGTTATGGGTAGAAAACACATTGAATATGCAGATCAACTGCCCAACCTAGTGCAAAACACCAAAAGTAGATAGAAATTATGGAAAATGACCATACTTTTTCTCTTTTATCATTCAAAGTGTTCAACATTCAGGATGTTGATTATTATCAGCCAGAAATGTTGTGACTGATGAAGGTTGTTTGTGTTTCAGACGTTGTTCCTGTTGCAAAGCGAGTGATGAAGGTGAGGCTGACGAAAAGCAGCTCCTCTCTGGACCTGAATGACCCTGTGGTGATGGAGGGCCTCTTGAAGCAGGTACGTCTTCCTCTCATGAACAACAGAACCAGCAGGTGATACATGTGAGCTAGTGGACTATCAGAACAATGTAAAGGTGCTGTGTGTCTTCGTCATTACTGAAGCTAGACTTGTGTCCAGACAACATAACACAACAAAGCTGCTCTAGTGGAAACCAGAGCTGTTCTCCAGCAGCTTCCACATGAGGACAGTGTGAGACAGGATGCAGGATGTAGAGGAACAACAGCTTTAGTGAAGACTTCTTCTCTCAATGTCTTGGTCTCTCAGCTCAAACAGAAGCTGAAGGACCAGGGGCTGAACGACGACGTCAAGCTGAGCTGGAAGAAGCAGGCGGATGGAAAAGTCTTCCACAAGGAAGAGAAGAAGACCGGGAAGAAGGGAAGAGATGAGCTGTAATGTTCTTTCAATCCACTCTGGTCAGAGGCTTCCTTTCTCCTCCTCTTCCTCCTCCTCTTCTTCCTCTTCCTCTCAATCAATGGTAGACAGTACTCAAGTACTGTTTGCAGTGAAGTACCCTGTTTCCATGTCATAGTCCTTTAGACTTTTACTCCACTACATTCATCTGTCAGCTGTAGTTTATACACTCTGAGAAACAAGGGTTCCAATCAGATTCTCCCTGAAGGGCTGAGGTTCTACTACTGACATGTTAATGAGTAATAATGATCCAATAACAATGTTTATTATATTACAGTTCTCTACAAGAGTTTATCCTGCATAATGAGTTTTTACTTTTGATCATGAAGAACATTCTTCTGTAGTTTTTACATCATAATTCTGAATAAAGTTGTTTTATTGGTAATGGTGTGTTTTTTCATTGTGATGATGCTTCTTTTGCTTCAATAAACCTTTGAATGAGATTTCTGTTTCACCGTTCTTCATGTACTTCATGTACAAACCTCAAGAACAGCTCCAATGCAGCTTTCCTGTTTTGATTTCACTAAAATATGATTCTATTTTCAAGCAGAACACTGAGCGAAGTCTTTATTACTAAACTGACTTTCCACCTGAACTCAAATGAACTGAGCAACATTTCTCTGTCTCTGCTCGTCACTGCTTTGTTCATCAAGAACAAGACCGCACAAGTTCATGTCTAGAGTAAAAGCAGGTCTACCAAAGACCAGAGGTCAGGGTTCAGGTCCTCGGTCCTGTCTGTGGTCTGGTTTAGGAAAGAAATCCTTTGGTTCAGGTGAAGGGAGGATCCTGTTACTGGAACCAAACTCCTGGAGAGGGGCGGGACTCTCATTTCCAGGAGTTGCCCAGAGTCAGAGCGATGCAAGTCAATGACAGGATGCCTCTGACCG
>NC_136608.1:17523675-17553675 GCF_910589615.1 Taurulus bubalis | reverse complement strand
CAAACACAAAAAACACACAAAAAACACAATGCTTGACAGCCAAAAACCAAGATGGCGACGGACAAAACCAAGATGGCGACGGCCAAAACCAAGATGGCGACGGACAAAACCAAGATGGCGACAGGCCAAAACCAAGATGGCGACGGCCAAAACCAAGATGGCGACGGACAAAACCAAGATGGCGACGGACAAAACCAAGATGGCGACGGACAAAACCAAGATGGCGACAGGCCAAAACCAAGATGGCGACGGACAAAACCAAGATGGCGACAGGCCAAAACCAAGATGGCGACAGGCCAAAACCAAGATGGCGACGGCCAAAACCAAGATGGCGACGGCCAAAAACCAAGATGGCGACGGTCAAAAAACAAGATGGCGACCCTAAATGCCAATCTTGTGCCTTCAAAACGGCGGTCCACAAACCAATGGGTGACGTCATGGTGGCTATGTTCACTTCTGATCTACGGTCTTTGGTTCCAGGCGGGTTCATATTGTTATACAACCTTCTAGAAATAGTGTCTGAATTAAATGCTTGTTGAGTCAGAGATTTCAACGAGGGCCCAAACCCAGTGGCTTGTCTGCCACAGGCTCAGTGGGCTCACGGCTGGACACACCTGCCGCTTGGTGGTTGCATACCTGCTGTAGCTTTGTGTTATTGCGTAACGACACCGACTCGTCTGCTCGCCGGTTCGATGGAATAGAGACACATAGTAAAAAAGTAATATAAATAAAGTAACAAATAACAATAAACAGTAGTAAAACAGTAAGAGTAAGAAGAATATAGTATCGATTTCCAATTAAATATACAGACGGAATATCCTGATCAACTGTAGTTTGAGTTAACCCTCAGAGGGTGTGTTTGTTTTGCAGACCGGCTGAAGGCTGCGATGCTATGTTGCTCTACAGGTTTCGCTCTCTCTCTCTCTCTCTCTCGCTCTCTCTCTCTCTCTCTCTCTCGCTCTCTCGCTCTCTCTCGCTCTCTCTCTCTCTCTCTCTCTCTCTGACTATAACAATGTTTTGGGGATAACACAGATCCAGAGGCTTTTCCCTCGTGTTTGTTTGGCCTGCAGCCTTATAGGAAAACATCAGCTTTGTTTGGGGTATTGATGAAACAGAAGAGAAGTACAATCAGACCCTTTACTTCAGCAGATGTACTAATACCACACTTTACAAATACTCTGTTCCTGTGAAATATGTCAGTAAAATCAGTAAAATGTATATACATTTTTTAAATCGTTAATGTTCTATTATATATTCTATTCCATTAGATTATTTTACTGTTTAGTTGTTGATCTGGAGATTATTTTGAACTATTAACTCATGATGGATTAATCTGCTGATTATTTCCATTAATCGATTGATTGGTTTATGAAAACAGTGAGAAAAGGCGTCTCAGTGACTCAGAGACTATAACTAATACATTAACATTAATAACATATCTTCTAATATATTAACAATATTAGAATCATCACTTTACACATTAACAGTGTTAACAGTGTTAATCATACATTAGTATTTTTACTTTTAAATGAACATTATACACATTATTACCAATACATTAACATTAATAACATTAATAATTAAACATTAACATTGTTGATTGATTTATAAACATTAACATAATTGAAACCAGAAACTAAATTGTTAAATTTTCTCTCAATGGAACATTTTCAGTTTCAGCTGTATTTGTGTAAACTGTTCAATTTAAAACTGAACTACATATTTTACTAACTCTTCACATGTGTTGTGTGCTAAAACCTTAATTTGTAAAGTAACTAAAGTTGTAGTGAAGAAAAAAGTAAAATATTTACCTCTGAAATGTAAAAGTAAAGTAAAAGGCCGTCTTTTAAATCTGTTGTGAAACCGGTTAACAGTTTAGTTTCATGAGGGAACAACAGAATGACTCAGCGTTTCCACCGGCAGGCCCGTCTGTTATTTACATGGTCTGACCTTCAAAGGAACCACCAACACACAACTCTGTTTGCTTCCTCTTACAAACGGAACCTTTGGTTAGATTTTTCAATCATAGTCTGTTTGATGCGATTGACACGTTTACAGCTGTCAAGCTACCGCCATCTTGGTTTTAAACCGGCGCCATCTTGTTTTTTTTTACAACCAGAGGAGTCACGCCCTGGTGGTCAGGAGAGAGAATGCAGCTTTAACCCATGAAGCATATACTTCTATACAACCAGAGGAGTCACCCCCTGGTGGTCAGCAGAGAGAATGCAGCTTTAACACATGAAGCATAGACTTCTATGAAACCAGATGAGTCACCCCCTGGTGGTCAGCAGAGAGAATGCAGCTTTAACACATGAAGCATAGACTTCTATACAACCAGATGAGTCGCCCCCTGGTGGTCAGCAGAGAGAATGCAGCTTTAACACATGAAGCATAGACTTCTATACAACCAGATGAGTCGCCCCCTGGTGGTCAGGAGAGATAATGCAGCTTTATCCCATGAAGCATAGACTTCTATACAACCAGAGGAGTCGCCCCCTGGTGGTCAGGAGAGAGAATGCAGGTTTTGATTCATCGATTGCTGTCGGATGTAATGAGAGTTTCATTAAAAAATTAACATGAATATTTCCAACCTTATAGCTTTAATTAAAACACTGGAGTTATTCTTCCATCACTGCTGGAGCTTTGACTTTAACTCTCAGCTGAAGTCGTTGCTGGTCAAACAAAAGAAACAAATCACTGGTTTCACTGGTTTCACTGGTCAGAGGTGTGCTGTGAGGGTGTCACTGGTTACGCTGTTTTTTATTCAACCTTCAGCTTGAGAGTACAATGTAGGGTGTGGTGGCACCATATGTGTGTGTGTGTGTGTGTGTGTGTGTGTGTGTGTGTGTGTGTGTGTGTGTGTGCGTGTGTGTGTGTGTGTGTGTGAGCACAGAGGTCACGTCCTTTTTTGTTTGTCACGTCTGTTCCCGTTCATTCAGAAGTGTGTATCATCCTTCATTTTCTTTTCTTTACTGTAGACTTTCGTGTTTATTAATAGTACAAACAAATACCGTTCAGAAATATGACAAAGCGTCATTAACATTGTAAAGTAAATGGAAAATGTGGACATTAAATCAAATGAAATCAAATAGAGAGGCTTAGTAGTGCATCAAGTAATTGTTTTCATTAATGTTTAATCTGCATATTGTTTTTATTTTTTAATTGTATTATTATTATTTATATCAAATTGTGATGAGTGTTGAGTTTAAACAATATGTGTATTCAAATTGAAATAAGTAAAAATATTCTTGCTTTTAAATTGCTGCAATTTGGGAGGTGCTATATAAGTTATAATGATAATACTCAATTGTTATTTATTATTATATTATAAAGTAAAGTAATACATTGTAATAATGATCCAGATACCCAGCATGCTGCTGGTTCTGCCTCTGGTCCAGTTTGATTGAGTTTGATTAAAAGTACGGAAGCCTTGAAGGGCCAGTGAGAAAAAAAAGATGTTGTTTACAAAACGTGCAAAAGAAAAATATATGTATCTCGTGTAGAAATTAAAACTCGGAAGCCGGAAGAAAACATGAATACATGCAGTCCTGTAAAGAACATGAGGTTCAGCCTCTAGTGGCCAAAATGAGTATTACAACAACAAACACTGGTAAAAAAGAACACACACTCACATATTTTGTAAATATAAAAATGAAAATAATAATATATACATAATCATTAGCGTTTATATCCTGTAAACAAGCTTCGTGATTGTGTTTGATTTCAATTTAAACCAGATTTATTTGAGAGGTTGTGATTTAGCTTCATGTTTATTTAAAAGTTAAACATGATGTGTGTAGCTAGAGCTGAAGTTGTGTTGACCTCCTCTCCTCGTTCCAGCTGAGCGGCTGCGTCCTGCTCGGCGTCTCCATCTACCTGAAGGTCCACAAGGACGGAAACCTGGTGAGGAGATACGGAAACACAACATATACAGAACACACAACATGTTTTATGGAAGACGATAATAACACAAACGTTCTCTCACCAGATCACCAATGAAGCGATTCCCGGCATCGACCTGATGATCGCCATCGGGGTGATCATCATGGTGCTCGGCTTCCTGGGATGCTGCGGCGCCATCAGGGAGAACCGCTGCCTGCTGCTGATAGTGGGACTCCATTATATCTATATACACACACACACACACACACACACACACACACACACACACACACACACACACACACACACACACACACACACACACACACGTACATTCTATTTGTATGTACTATACTATCTTATGACTACTATATTCTTTGTTTACAGACCATATTGTTACTTTGTATTACTTTTTTATAACTTAAAAAAAAAATATATTAGTTATTTTTTACGACTTTTTTACGACTTTTTTAACATACTTTACAAAGACTTTTTATGACTTGATAATTCTTTGACATACTATATTTTATCATTTTTAACATCCTATATTTTGTCATTTTACAACATTTTTGACATACCATAATATTCATTTTATGAAAGTTGTATGATCTTTTTATAACTTTTTCTCATGTTATGGACTTGGGATGTAAATAAAAGCCACTTTTTCAAATGAATAATTATAATAATAATGTAACTGTTGACTCAAGATTGTTTTTGTAGAAATAATTGTGATTTTCATGTAATAACGTTTGTCTTCATCCTCCTCTGATCCCTCAGTTCTTCGTCAGCCTCCTCGTCATCTTCGTCCTCCTGGTGGCGCTCGGCATCCTGGGAGCCGTGGAGGAGAAGCGGGTAAACAGGAAGTGAGGCTGTGCTGGAGTGTCGTAAAGATCACATGACTTCCTGTGTACTGATGCTTGTTGTTGCAGGTGAAGGACTGGGTGAAGGAGCGGCTCAGCAAGTTCACCCCACTGTCCACGCAACCGGAGGGCGTGAGGAACGACCTGGAGAAGCTGCAGGCGGAGGTAACACACACACACACACACACACACACACACACACACACACATATATATATATATATATATATATATATATATATATATATATATATATATATATATACACACACACACACACACACACACATATATATATATATATATATATATATATATATATATATATATATATATATATACACACACACACACACAAATACACACACGCACGCATGCACACACATACACACACACGCACGCACACACACACATATACACACACACATACGCACGCACGCACACATATATATATATATATATATATATATATATATATATATATATATATATATATATATATATATATATATACATAGATGAATATATATATATATATATATATATGTATATATATATATATATACACATACATACGGTACATACACACATATACATATATACATATATAGATGAATATATACATATATATATATATATATATATATATATATATATATGTATGTATGTATGTGTATATATATATATATGTATATATATGTATATATATATATATATATATATATATATATATATATATATATATATATATGTGAAACACAAATACAAAATGTACTCATAAATAAAGCGATTGTTAATTAGTTAATTAATGTTAAAATTAATCAGGTAAAATGAGAAAAACTGGAGTTAAAATATATGAAAAATGTAACATTTAATTTGCCCTAAAGATAAAAGTTAGGTCAGCTTTAAATTGTTCTGCATGTGAGCCGGTATTGAGCCGTTATTGATCCGTTATTGATCAGCACACACCTTCTTCTCTCCTTCCAGCTGAAGTGTTGCGGCCTCGTGAACGGACCGTCGGACTGGACTAAAGTTCCAGACTCGTGCCGCTGCAACGCCACCGAAACCGACTGCAAATCTTCCGCCGTGTACTCCACGGTGAGACCAGCTTATAGATTTGAACATTTCTAAACCAGTTGGAATGATTATGAATCAGCTGTTGGACATCAGTCTGATGATGTCATGCTCTCCTCCTGCAGCCCTGCTCCACCAAAGTCATTGAATTGATGGAGAAACACATGGAGGTGGTGCTGGGAATTGCCTTCGCCATCGCCATCCTGCTGGTGAGCACACACACACACACACACACACACACACACACACACACACACACACACACACACACACACACACACACACACACACACACACACACTGTGTAAAACTAATGTACATAAATATAATTATGTTGAGGTACTTTACAGGAGTATTTCCATTGTATGCTACTTTTTACTTCTACTCTTCATCTCACGGGTGAATAATTTGCTTTTTACTTTCTTATATTTATTTGACAGTTTCAGTACACTTTTTCATTCTGATTATTATAACAACATATAGTGAACAAACATAAAGTATAATGTGTTATTTTAGATTACTACTAATTAACTCCACTTTCACAACACTGCAACATTAGGAATTTTGATCCAATATAATTCATATTCTTTTTCGGAAATGTGCCATTCTGCATAGCAAGCACTTTTGATGCAAACACTTTGGTACTTTTACTTTTGAGTGCAGGTCTTTTTCTTGTAGCGTAGTATTTTTACATCAAAGTATTGCTGTTTGTATTTAGGTCAAACATCGTTGTTATTTTAGGGGAATATAATCTAATTACGTAAAAACCAGGGAGCCCGGGGTCGCGCCCTGGGGAACGCCACAATGAATATTTACTCTTTATGAACAGAACAAACAAAGTAAGACCGAAACCTGTAAATAACTGTGCTGAGCCTCGATTCAAGATCATTTAAGTTCTTACAATATTGAATTATATAATACAATATAATATACAAATATTTTAATTAAAGACAAAACTTAACACAATTATATCTTTGTGTGACGTCTGTCTTTAATATGTTTCCTCTTTCTCTCTCTGAAGATTTTCGGGATGGTCTTCTCCATGATTCTCTACTGCCAGATTGGCCGGAAGGACACCGCCACCACTGCCTGAACGCCCACAAATGGCTCCGCCCCTTGGGCACTGCTGATTGGCTGCCTGGCACCGGCCAATCAGCAGTGCCCATTCACCCAGTACAATGTAACCTCAGTTCTACTGTAAGATAACCTGTGCTTTTACTGTGGATGATGTTTTGGTGACATTTCATGCCATTAACACACAGCCTGGTGTACTTTGTGGCGTCTTAATAGTGGCAAAAGTTATATAAATATCTTCCGCAAACGCGATAATTTTAGCATCTACTATTGTGTAAAATGATCCAATAAGATACACCAGAGTAAATGTATTCATAATTAACTGAATTAAATTAAATAAATAAGGTAGAATTCCCAAAATATCAGTTTGTTATTTTTAGCTTTACCATTTTTTTTAAATAAATCTGTTCAACTCTCAAGTAAAAACCAAGCTATATAACAGGTGAAACAATAGTTATTGTACAATGTGGCTTCAAAGAACAACATTTTTGAAAATGATTGGCAAAAACTATTTGTGTTTTCTGGTGTTTATTAAGTATGAAAGATTTGATTTATTTGTGTTGTGATCTTGTGCTGCAACTCCATCGGAAATAAACAATGTAATAATAAAATCATATTACCTGTGTTAAACAATGTCTTAAATTTAATATCTTAGACCACCTTGTTAAATAAATAATTGACTTTTGATTGCTTTTATTTATTTAAAGCCTTGAAGTGGTTTAATCTGGTTGCATTTATACATACAGTATATATTCTTTCTACTTGCACTAGTTTCAACTCAATATATTACACCGACTTTTTTCAACTTACTTACAACTTACTTTTTGTTAAATTAATTCGGACTACTAACAGATGTACACACTTTGACAAAAGACACACACCCTTAATTCAGAGTGGACAAGTATATTAAACAGTGAATGGGAGGAAATATCTCTTTAAATGAGTGAGGAGTAATTTCATAATGTGCAGACTGAGGATCATTTGAAAACATCCCACTTTATGAATTAGTGTTGTGACTTTGGCAGAAATCAGTCAGCTGTTCAATTGAGACAATTATTCTTCAATGATCATCAGTCAGTTGCATCAGCGGATAAATGTGTGAACCACTGTTAAATGTTTTCATTTTCCTCTTCCATCATGTACCAACACATGACTGAGCATTTGTGTCTTTGTGTCTCAACACGTGACTGGATTGTCTTTGTAACCAGCGGCTGGTCGGCTGGTCGGCTGGTCGGCGTGTCTACCGCGGCCACATCCCCCACGCCAGCCCGGGGAGGACGAGCGCGACGATGACGGAGGAGAACAGGTTGACCGCGTTGTTGTCCAGGATCGGTTTCCCACAGATCCGCCGGGTGGTGGCCGACTCGTAAGCCACCACCTTCCCGATGCTCGCGTCAAAGCCTGAAGACGAGGAAGAGGGAAGCGATTCGTTAGTGAAACCTCACTAGAAGAATTCATACATTCATAATTTATTTACAGGCTTGTAAAGGCTTGTAAACAAGTTGGATGAATCACATGAAGCTCATTGATGAACAAACAGTAATAGTTTAGTAGTTTAGTTTAATAGTTAGTATAGTTTAGTAGATCATGAAGTAATATTTTGGTATCTTGTATAAAAGTGATAGTTTAGTATCATATAAAGTAATAGTTTATTATCTTGCATAAAAGTGATAGTTTAGTATCTCTTGTAAAAGTAATAGTTTATTATCTTGTATGAAAGTAATAGTTTAGTATCTCTTATAAAAGTAATAGTTTATTATATATTATAAAAGTAATAGTTTAGTATCTCTTATAAAAGTAATAGTTTATTATCTATTATAAAAGTAATAGTTTATTATCTCATAAAGTAATAGTTTATTATCTTTTATAAAAGTGATAGATTAGTAACTCATATAAAGTAAAAGTTTAGTACCTCTTAAAAGTAATAGTTTATTATCCATTATAAAAGTAATAGTTTAGTATCAAATAAAGGTAACAGTTTAGGATCTTGTATAAAAGTAATAGTTTATTATCTATTATAAAAGTAATAGTTTAGTAGCTCATATAAAAGTAATAGTTTATTATCTATTATGAAAGTAATAGTTTATTATCTATTATAAAAGTAATAGTTTATTATCTTGTATAAAGTAATAGTTTAGTATCTCACAAACTGATAGTTTATTATCTATTATAAAAGTTATAGATTAGTATCTCATATAAACATAATAGTTTAATATCTCATATGAAAGTAAATATTATAAAAACTATAAACATACATTAAGTCAAAAATATTTGGCATTTTTTAAACCAACATTTTCTATTTAAATAAATTAGTAAAACAGAGAGCAGCTGATCTTCACAAATGAAGCTGGAACAATTAAATGTTTTTAAATTAAAATTATTATTTAGTCAATTGACAGAAAGTTAAATCAGTAATTTTTCTGAATTATGAATAGTTTTTAGGTAAAATCGTAAAAAAGAAAAAATTCCATTTCCAGTTTCTTAAATGTTAACGTTAGCAATTCTCTTTCAATTGAAAGACCGAATGATGAATGAATGAATAATAATCTGCAGATTGATTCCCATCCTTACCCGAGTATTGCATGTGAGCTCCCAGGAAGGAGTCCAGCAGCGACCCCAGCAGGCCGGCCATGGCGGCGTACGCCATGATAGGCCACTGGGGGTGCGCCATGTTCAGGTCGTCCACCATCAGGAGCTGCGTGGCGTAATAGGCCACGCCCACCGCGAGCCCGCCCAGGAAGCTGGCGACCAGGCCGACGGGAGTGACCCCTCCGTTTGTTCCTGTAGCGGAAAAATGAGAGAGGGGGAAGATCCAAATGAAGAAAAACAGCTTTTTAAAAGTGAAGCTTTTTACCCAAAAGAGCTTCTGTTTACAATAATTACAGCTTAACCTTAAACTAATGAACCGATGCGACTGAGATTTTAATCAGAGATCAAACAAAGTGCGGCTGTTCAACCACAGATTATACAAATGTGTTACTGCTCCGTTCTTATCCTCCAGTAATAAACATGTTTGTTTTATCTCTGATTATTATATCACGCTTATTTCCAGTTCTAATTACTTTTACATCAGAAAATGGAAAGAAATGCTTTAAATATGAAATTCTCTGACTGAGCTGAGTTTTAAATCACATAACAACGTTACAAAGATATAGTTTACATTTTTTATTTTCATCAAACTGTTCGCTTTAAACAGAATACAATCTGTGAAACTATTCTAAATATTAATACTAGAAGCTATTATTCTTTGGAAGCTGCCAAAAGGTCACAAGAAACTTCTGTTGAGAGTTTAAAGAAAAAAGTTCACTTATTTTTGCAATCTCACTTTTAATTAAATTACACCTTTCTTTCTTTTTTAATTGTATATTTGTATTTCTCATACCTGTTTTTACCACTTTCAACTTGTTTTATTACAGGCATTATTCTATTTTGTATCTATTTTTGTGGGATTAGACTCTTCCTTCCTTCGGGTCCTCACCTGCGGGAACCTCCTCCCAGGTGGTGATGAGTCTGGGCTGTGATTGGCTGAGGACGGGCCCCACCTCCGACGCCCAGGTGTCCCCGCTGCTGCAGGCGAGCGCGCCCAGCAGCGAGAGGCACATCCAGGAGGCCGTGTACTGTTTGCTGAAGTCAACGGCGATTTCACCTGGACCCACCTGAGAACACAGCCGCCATTTTGTTTACCACACAGTGAAGGAGGAGCTAACGTGTCCAGGTGAACCAGCTGATTACCTGCAGGTGTTTCAGATGCTTTGTTTACTACAAGGTGGAGTGTAACTGAGTACTTTTACTGCAGTACATCTTCAAGGTACTTCTACTTTACCGCCTCATCTCAGAGGTACATCTTGTACTTTTTGTTGTACTACATCTCAGAGGTACATATTGTACTTTTGACTGCACTACATCTCAGAGTACATATTGTACTTTTGACTGTACTACATCTCAGAGTACATATTGTACTTTTGACTGTACTACATCTTAGAGGTACATATTGTACTTTTGACTGTACTACATCTTAGAGGTACATATTGTACTTTTGACTGTACTACATCTTACAGAGGTACATATTGTACATTTGTCTGACATCTATATTTTCATCTCCTTCCAGGTAAACCTTGTGTATCTCTGGATGTGTTGATGTTGACAGTTCGTAATAAACTGAAGGATGAAGCGTTTCCATGAAGCTAAATAAACTCTTTACTGATCAATCAACAGTGCATTGAGAATAAAGGAACCTGTGAGCTCACCTCGATCATATAAAGCAGAGCCAGCTCTGTGGGAACTCCTCCGTTACAGAAGACCTGGATCCAGTTCCTCTGGCCGCCTGAGGAAAACACAAACGTTAGTACTTTGAATATATAAAAACACCACAACGAGCTCACCTTTCACGTCGCTCACCTTCTTTGTACTCAGAGTCTATTTTCCTCTTCTGCGCTTCGCCCCACTTGGTGAGTTTGGAGGAGGTGATGAAGAAGGCCAGCAGAGCGGAGAAGAAGCTGTAGTTGGCCATCGTCAACACGAACCCCACGAGGAGAGCTGAGAACATTGGATACATGTTTTTACAAAGAAAAACTAATAGAAAAGGGATTTAAAACATAGCTTTTTTTAGTACTTTCAATGCAATAAATGCCAAATATTATAAATAAGAATTTGGAATAAATCCAAATTATACAAGCACAGAAATTAGTCACCTAATCATCAGTTAAATCAACATATCATTCATGAAGGTATGCCTCCTTGATTCCTTTCCTCGCCTTTGAGTTCAGCAAGATTTGTTTTAAAATAATCTTTATTTCTTCCAAACTCATTTTAATGTTGCTGCGTTTCCAAAAAACAATGAAACAATTGATGCTTTGGAACTTTTTGTTTTTCTTATACTCATTTAGTTTATATTTATTAGTTTACGGTGTGACTTTATAGACTCACTATAACCATCAACACAAGCTGCTTTTAAATCTTCATCTGGAGTTTCAAGGTTTTCCCTCCAGCGCTTCAACTGGTAAATTTGAGATGAATACGTTTTCAGATAATTGTAAAAAATGTAATACAATGCCCTTCCTCTATTATACTAATAAATACATAATAAACACTAACAATGTTCTCATAAGCTCCTACTTGACGTCATCTTCTCCTTATAAAACATTTGTTATGCACATAATGGATTCATTTTGTTAGTCATGGCCTCAAAGATGCATTCTGTCCTGAGGATAAAGACCAGGCCCAAAAATAACTAACAACAAACACTTCAGTCACATTTACAGCAAAAGGGTGTTTTTTTTGGGGGGGGGGGGGAATGTGACAAACAAGACTTCAAACAAAAATGACCGTTATGTCAAATTAAATGGAAAATCTAATCAGTTTTAATGAATTAAAAAACATGCAGAGCTTATTCATTCATCAGAGGCATGAATTCACTTTCAGCTCAGGTAATTACGTAATATAAAAGTTTACTAAATTATTTAAAGTCTTCCAGGAAGTAAAGAGCTGAAGCGAATGAATCACATACATAAACCACTTAATCGTCAGCGTATAGATTCAGACGGCTGCAGCGCCTCGTGTCTGCCAGTCCATGAGTCAGCAGCTTTAAGAGCTGCAAACACAACTTCCTGTGTCCTTGGACATCAATAAGGACACCAAGGACACCAACAAGGAAGATGTACTTCAACAAGGAAGATGTACTTCAACAAGGAAGATGTACTTCAACAAGGAAGATGTACTTCAACAAGGAAGATGTACTTCAACAAGGAAGATGTACTTCAACAAGGAAGATGTACTTCAACAAGGAAGATGTACTTCAACAAGGAAGATGCACTTCAACAAGGAAGATGTACTTCAACAAGGAAGATGTACTTCAACAAGGAAGATGTACTTCAACAAGGAAGATGCACTTCAACAAGGAAGATGTACTTCAACAAGGAAGATGTACTTCAACAAGGAAGATGTACTTCAACAAGGAAGATGTACTTCAACAAGGAAGATGTACTTCAACAAGGACAACAAGGACGATGTACTTCAACATGGACAACAAGGACGATGTACTTCAACATGGACAACAAGGACGATGTACTTCAACAAGGACGATGTACTTCAACATGGACAACAAGGACGATGTACTTCAACAAGGACAACAAGGACGGGACAAGTTAACTGAAGGTGCTGACTGTCAGGATGTTTAATGTTTACAGAAATATAGACTAATGTATTTCATATAAGATGTATTTTATATGAGATGTATTTAATATTAGTAGTATTTAATATGAGACTATCACAGGACAGCAGATACATTAAGTCACTAAAAACAAGACCAGGACAACCGACGATAGTGAAATAAATCAATTAGTTATATTAACGTCGGTTTTTAAAATGCTAATAAAACAAATTGATTTCAGAAAGTCCCTTTTTTGTTTTTCTAGGAAAAATACAAAGAAAAGAATAAGTGACGCTTTTGACAGGAACGTTTTCAATAAATCGTCTGCTGACTAGAAACCTGCCTGAAGGCAGCGAACACTTTGTAGTTTATTTACCACAAGAATTCCAGAGTGATAAAACACTAAAACGTTGTTCATTCTGGCCACATGACATCTATTGCTTCTGTCCATCCGGGGAGAGGGATCCTCCTCTGTTGCTCTCCCTCAGGTTTCTTCCCCTTTTTTTCCTGTGAAAGGGTTTTTACTATCTTTATTGGGGGAGTTTTTCCTGATCTGATGTGAGGTCCCGGGACAGGGATGTCATGTGTATAGATTGTAAAGCCCTCCGAGGCAAACTTGTATTTGTGATGTTGGGCTATACAAAATAAACTGAATGGAATTAAAATAGTACAGCTGTTACTTTTAGTCTGGTATGGATAAACTACAGCGGGGCTTTTTATTAAATTAAGTAGATTATGGTTTGAACATATTCTTTAATAGAGGGGGGGGGAAGGGAACAGTCCAGCTGAATTTGGATCTTACAGGTACTAATATACTACCCACAAGGATGTCCGTTTGGATAGAACTCTTCCCACAAGGCTTTACTGTATTTCAGCAACTTAAATGAAGTTAATCAACATTGTGGTTCCGGAGAAACTTTAGGAAACGTCACTTGACTTATTTTTTAATTTCCTTGTCCGATAATGGGCCAGGTCAAAGCCCTCTGAGGATAATTATTAACTGAGTTCATAAACAAGACGTGAGTCTCTGGTGTTCGTGACCTCTGACCTCCGAGTGCTCCGGAGTAGCTGAGGCTTCGTCTCTTCATCGCTCGGACCGTCAGCATGAGGGGAACCAGGATGGAGAACAGCCATCGCCACGGCGACACCGGCTGCAGGGTTCCTGAGGAGGGACACACACGATGAGAGATAATCATTTATATAATGTAGATAATAGTGTGTGTGTGTGTATATATATATATATATATATATATATATATATATATATATATATATAAATAAATAAATAAAATAGTGATATAATATAGAATCTGCGGCAGAACCAACACTACCTCTTTAGTCCACAGGGGGTGACAGAATCAACACTACCTCTTTAGTCCACAGGGGACAACAGAACCAACACTACCTCTTTAGTCCACAGGGGGCGACAGAACCAACACTACCTCTTTAGTCCACAGGGGGCGACAGAACCAACACTACCTCTTTAGTCCACAGGGGGCGACAGAACCAACACTACCTCTTTAGTCCACAGGGGGCGACAGAACCAACACTACCTCTTTAGTCCACAGGGGGCGACAGAACCAACACTACCTCTTTAGTCCACAAGGGGGCGACAGAACCAACACTACCTCTTTAGTCCACAGGGGGCGACAGAACCAACACTACATCGACTATAAAACCGCGGCGTTAGCGACTCACCGGAGTAGCCGCTGATGGTGATGGAGATCAGCCAGAAGGAGAGCGACAGAGCCAGCGTGCTGCACAGCACGATCATGTCCGTCATCATCTTGATGTATTCTTTTATCAACACGTCGCCTTCAGAAGTCATGCTGACAGCCGGACGAGCTGCGGGACAAAGACAAGAGACGCTGCATTAGTGACGCCATACAAGGAACAAGGGTTCATTCACGTTCTGATCAATGGATTTCATGACTTCTCCATGACTTTAAACCAAATTTCCATGACCAAACATTTTGTGAAATCTGGGTGTAACCAGTAAAAAGTGAGTAAATGTAGTATTTAAACTAACAATGAGAATACAAAGCATACAGTAAACCTTAAATGAGACAATAGTTTGATTAAAAGAATAAACATTTATATAGATGCCTGTATGTATGCCTGCTTATATTTTGAGTCTTTCTTTTAAAAGTATATTAATTATTTCAAACTCAGCGTAAATGAACGTCATGAACACATGAATATAACACATGTACATGACTTTGGGTTATTTATTTTTGTTTTCAAGGTATTTTCCAAGTCTGGAAATAAGCATTTTAAAAATTCCATGACTTTTCCAGGTTTTCCATGACAGTAAGAACCCTGAAGGAAATTATCACTCTCATATTCGTGTACATCGTTTTTTTTTACATTTAACTGGACATCTTTGCGTCACTATGAGACACATGAGTATAGGAACGCCGCCTCGTGTGCCGCGGCCCATTCGACGCGCTCAACAGTCACAACTTTGTCCGATGAAAACTCAACTCGTGGCAGTCGCTCCTGGGGAAGAAGCTGGAACCGCAGGAACAAGCAAAAAGACACATTTGCTTCTTAGTGCGGTGAATCGTATTTAAGGGCTCCGTTCCACGTTAGTTCCACATGAATAGGGATGAAACGGAAGCCATTCATGGGTTACTTTGTGGATCCGTGGAGAGAAACTCCCTGAATGTGCTGGAGGTTTTGATTCTGCTGTTCAAACATTTAAAAAAATGTCTGATTCATTAAAAGATAACATTCTGATGTGATTTTAATGGGAGTCATGGGGAGAAATATACAGTTTGTTTCAGTGCAGCTCAACAAGGAAACACTTTGTTTACTGAAGAGAGCAACAACCTCCACCACAAGTACAAGTACAAGTACTGCATTCAAACCAACAAAGTACACAAGTGAGATGCATTATTACAATAAGTCATATACGTTTGGTGCTTGGTGCCTAATATAAAATATATTAAGAGGATTTAAAAAAATCATGCAAAGGATTGAAAAAGTCAGGAACATACATGTAGAATAAATAAACAACAAATAGACAATTTACACACAAAACCAAGTATTTGTGATAATATATTCCCCGTCAGTGCTGCTGTATTGATGTAAATTAGCATTTTATAATATAAATAAAATATATACCCACACACACACACACACATATATATATATAAATAATATATACATATATACACATATATACACACACTATATATATATACACACACTATATATATATATATATATATATATATATATATATATATATATATATATATATATATATATATATATATATATATATATATATATATAGTACCGTTACGTCACGATCTCTTTACACGTCTGGCTCCACATTAGATCCGCGGGTCTTGAACTCACCAGCTGTGTCTCTCCATCGTCGACGTTGAACTCAGAGAACTTCAGATTTAATCTTAAAATGTAATCTTAATATGTTCAGGACGAAGTGAAACGAGACGACTGGAGCTCCGCGAGACGCCACAGAAGGAGGAGGCGGAACCGCGCGCCCAGAAGCGATGACGCTTCCGGGTCCGTCACGTGATTCCATCTACTTCTTCTGTGGTATTTATTGCCGGTTAGCAAACAAGGTTAGAGGCGCGTTACCGCCGCCGACTGGACAGGAGGGTGGAGCAGTAGATTGACAGGACTGTTAGTTTGTTTATTGCATTATCTATTATCCATTAACAAATAAAAATACAATTACAAATACAATTACAAATGCAATTAAAAATAACAACAAATTGTGTGTGTGTGTGTGTGTGTGTGTGTGTGTGTGTGTGTGTGTGTGTGTGTGTGTGTGTGTGTGTGTGTGTGTGTGTGTGTGTGTGTGTGTGTGTGTGTGTGTGTGTGTGTGTGTGTGTGTGTGTGTGTTATGTAATAACGTGTTGAAAGGCCAAAGCACAATCAGAGCTCTGTCTCCAACACAACTGTACCTCTACCACACAATCTGAAGTAAGACTCTCATCAGACCACATGAAGGTTTTGTAAACCCCCCAGGACCACAGAGGGACCTGCTCTTCCTCCTCCTCCTCCTCCTCCTCCTCCTCCTCTAAAGCCTCTCGGCAGCGTCACAAAGATAAAAACACATTTTGCTCTTTAGGGACGGGATGTTCTCGTGATGATGTCATCGAATAAGCAGCACTGTCTTGGTTGTGTTTACTGAAGCATTGTGTTTGTCTCTAAATAAGAACGTTCATTTAAAGAAGTTAATGTCGATTTCTTTGGGGTTTTATAATAATAATAATAATAACTGTATTCATATAGCAGCTTTAAAAACAAAGTTTACAAAGTCCTCTAAAGAGAAGAGAAGCATAACTTAAATACCGGTAAACAAAAAGGACCATAAAGGCAATGAATACAACAAAACCAAACTAATAACCAAAAGGAGCCAATGGAGTAGAAAACAAACAAACAAATAAAATATACAAACAAAACCATGGGAACTAATAATAGATCATGAAAGGACACGGACAGTCTCCTTTGATCAAAGTCCTGTTTGTT
This sequence comes from Taurulus bubalis, assembly GCF_910589615.1. Classification (NCBI taxonomy): domain Eukaryota; kingdom Metazoa; phylum Chordata; class Actinopteri; order Perciformes; family Cottidae; genus Taurulus; species Taurulus bubalis. Next base: position 17,536,131 of record NC_136608.1, on the reverse strand, counting down.
TCTAACGCTCTAAACACACATGTGTGTTGCGTCATAAAGTTTGTTTTTCATGCAGTTGTATACGTCTCTGGTGTCGACCTGTCAATCCCCTTGTAGTCCCGCCCTAAAGCGTCCCCTGCTTTATGGTCTGTTTGACTCTAAATGACCATAATGTACTAAATGAACATCATGCTGTATTGAAGAAGACTTGAAACTAGAGATTGAGACATAAACTCTTTGAAATGTTGAGACACTTTAAGTCTGAACAGACGATGACGTCAGAGAGATTTTATATGTTTGTCTTCACATAAACAACAACAACGACTCCAATATAGATCGCTGCATAAATAATAAGAGAATGAAGTGTTTCCTTCCAGCGCCGAACGTTCACATCTGGTTTAAATTCGTTCTCAAATGGAGATGTTGGGTTTCTGATTCTCTGAAAGGAAACATTCATGTTTACAGCTGTGACATTCTGCTTGTTCACACTCCTGAGAAAGCAGAATGTCACAGCTAAACAATAACCAGATTGAAGATGTATTTTCTGTTCCCACGACAACAGCGTTACACCTGACTTCCCCCTCTGCACCCACCTGACGGGAACGTCTCCATCACCTGCACCGGCTGCCGGTGCCTTGCTCAAAGGCAACACGGATTAAAACACCTGTGGTCGGCTGCTTCTGCTCAAAGGAAACACATTCACACACAAACAAGGGAAGAAGGAAGAGATGATTCCACCTACCGAGAGAGAGGAGTGGAGGAGTGGAGGAGGAGAGGAAGAGTCACTGGGCTCATTCTGAAGAGACTTTTAAGAGGCAGCGAAGATCCACCCCTAAAAAGAGAGGAGGGATGGAGAGAGAGGGGGGTGGAGAGAGAGAGGGATGGAGAGAGAGAGGGATGGAGAGAGAGAGGGATGGAGAGAGAGAAGGATGGAGAGGAGGGATGGAGAGAGAGAGGGATGGAGAGAGAGACGGATGGAGAGAGAGAGAGGGATGGAGAGAGAGACGGATGGAGAGAGAGAGGGATGGAGAGAGAGAGGGGTGGAGAGAGAGAGGGATGGAGAGAGAGAGGGATGGAGAGAGGAGGGATGGAGAGAGAGAGGGATGGAGAGAGAGAGGGATGGAGAGAGGAGGGATGGAGAGAGAGAGGGATGGAGAGAGAGAGGGATGGAGAGAGAGACGGATGGAGAGAGAGAGACGGATGGAGAGAGAGAGGGATGGAGAGAGAGAGGGATGGAGAGAGAGAGGGATGGAGAGAGAGAGGGATGGAGAGAGGAGGGATGGAGAGAGAGACGGATGGAGAGAGAGACGGATGGAGAGAGAGAGACGGATGGAGAGAGAGAGGGATGGAGAGAGAGAGGGATGGAGAGAGAGAGGGGTGGAGAGAGAGAGGGATGGAGAGAGAGAGGGATGGAGAGAGGAGGGATGGAGAGAGAGAGGGATGGAGAGAGAGAGGGATGGAGAGAGGAGGGATGGAGAGAGAGGGATGGAGAGAGAGAGGGATGGAGAGAGAGAGGGATGGAGAGGAGGGATGGAGAGAGAGAGGGATGGAGAGAGAGACGGATGGAGAGAGAGAGGGATGGAGAGAGAGACGGATGGAGAGAGAGAGGGATGGAGAGAGAGACGGATGGAGAGAGAGACGGATGGAGAGAGAGAGGGATGGAGAGAGAGAGGGATGGAGAGGAGGGATGGAGAGAGGAGGGATGGAGAGAGAGAGGGATGGAGAGGAGGGATGGAGAGAGGAGGGATGGAGAGAGAGGGATGGAGAGAGAGAGGGATGGAGAGAGAGAGGGATGGAGAGGAGGGATGGAGAGAGAGAGGGATGGAGAGAGAGACGGATGGAGAGAGAGAGGGATGGAGAGAGAGACGGATGGAGAGAGAGAGGGATGGAGAGAGAGACGGATGGAGAGAGAGACGGATGGAGAGAGAGAGGGATGGAGAGAGAGACGGATGGAGAGAGAGAGAGAGATTAGCTTGTACTCGGACTCATGGGAGATGTAGTTTTAGTTAATTAGTTTCCATCTGATTTGCAGATATTTAGCCATGTTGAACGTTTCCTTTGATCTTGTTTCTCGTCCTTCAGTCTGAAGTCAGAGCACGAACACATCATCACAGTTCTGCTTCATTCTGCTACATTTGTATCGCTATGAAACATAAAGTCCACCCGGCTGGAAGAATGTCGCCAGGTGAGATAAGAAGCGACCTCATGAACGGTGGTTTCTTTCGCTGGTCTGAGCGTGAAGCATCTGCAGCTCTAAACAGCGCTAAGGCTAACTACCGGCAAACTACTGGCAAACTACCGGCTAACTACCGGCTAACTACTGGCAAACTACCGGCTAACTACCGGCTAACTACCGGCTAACTACTGGCAAACTACCGGCTAACTACCGGCTATCTACTGGCTAACTACCGGCTAACTACCGGCTAACTACTGGCTAACTACTGGCAAACTACCGGCTAACTACCGGCTATCTACCGGCTAACTACCGGCTAACTACCGGCTATCTACCGGCTAACCAGGAGCTTAGCTTCCCATTGGGGGGCTTTCCCTAAAAGACTCAGCCGCTGAGCTTTGACCTGCATGCTGCACACTGGGGACGCTGTTCTTGCAGCAGGAACAAATTTGGAGTGACGCTCGTATGAAATATGCATGAAAATCAGATTTACATCAGTTTAAAAATCCATATAGAGAAAATCTGTAAGAAGGAGCCGGAGAGTCTGTCGGCCACAACGTCAACATTTATTCATGAAACTCACAGCTGATCTGAATGTCGTTATAGTTTCTTTTTAACCTTCCTCTTGTGTTAGCATCTCTTGTGTTAGCTTTCTGTTACCATCTCTTGTGTTAGCTTTCTGTTAGCATCTCTTGTGTTAGCTTTCTGTTAGCATCTCTTGTGTTAGCTTTCTGTTACAATCTCTTGTGTTAGCTTTCTGTTAGCATCTCTTGTGTTAGCTTTCTGTTAGCATCTCTTGTGTTAGCTTTCTGTTAGCATCTCTTGTGTTAGCTTTCTGTTACCATCTCTTGTGTTAGCTTTCTGTTAGCATCTCTTGTGCTAACGGGTCGGTTTTGACCCATGTCTTAAATCAGCTGTAAAATACACTAAAAACAATGATCTATTATCCAATGTGTTTCTCGTCTGTTAGGTACCTTGTTAGGCTTCCTTATACATGACATATTGTTTATGTTTGAATATTCTTGGGCATATTATTAACGATTGTAACATCTATGGTGTTACGGGTCAATTTTGACCCATTTATATTTACTTTAAGAAAAAGGCTCAAAAGTACTTTGGGCACTTCATTCTGTTGTATTTGTTTTCCATTTCAAAAGTTAGTTCACCTGGACTAGTGGCACTGGGGGTAAAGTCAGAGATTCAGCTTCTGGGGACCATGAATGGTTTTACCCGAATGTAAAAGCATCCGCTGTCGAGATCTTTCGGTCCGGCCTCTAAAGCGTGAGCGATCGCTGCTGTTCTTCCCTTCTCATCATTTAAACACGACGTTGAGAATCAAACTTCTCTTGGAAAGAAGCGATGACGAAGACGTTCCCTCCTCTGGTCTCCCGATGCTTTATAAATAAAAAATAAATTAAAACGATTGATCGGTTGAGTTCACAATGGAGTCGATTGTTAGCCACAGTTTGCGTCTCGGTGGGAACCGTCAGCGGAACGGCGGAGTCGCTTTGATTCACTGAAGATAATGAGCCTCTGTTCACAATGTCATTGTGGTGAATAAAGCAGTTGTGTAAGGACGTGCTGCTGAAGCGACTAAAACAATGCGTCATCGCTTAATTGGGGTTTATGGCGTCAGGGCCGGAGAACTAATTGGAACAAACATCATCTGACAGTCTAGAAAGTGTACATTCCCAGAAAGCATCGGATTCCTGCCTTGCTTTGGGTTTGAACCCTTTTTACTCAGAAATGATCTCAATGACTCCATTTAAAAAACGCCAGCACCTCAACCTCAAACCTCAGAGATCACATCTAAAAATACAGAGATCATTGTACAGATGATGACCTTTATGTGGAGCTGTGAAGATGTTGATGATGTGATATCATTGAGACAAAATACCATCTTCATAATGTGTGGACGTGTTTTAAAACTGCATAGCAACAGATTTGTTAAATGTGTGAAGTATTCACATAAGTATCTGTAAATATGTACTGGGATCTGTAAATGTGTACTGAGATCTATAAATGTGTACTGAGATCTATAAACATGTACTAAGATCTGTAAATGTGTACTGAGATCTATAAATATGTACTAAGATCTGTAAATGTGTACTGAGATCTATAAATGTGTACTAATATCTGTAAATGTGTACTGAGATCTATAAATGTGTACTAATATCTGTAAATGTGTACTGAGATCTATAAATATGTACTAAGATCTGTAAATGTGTACTGAGATCTATAAATGTGTACCAAGATCTGTAAATGTGTACTGAGATCTATAAATGTGTACTAATATCTGTAAATGTGTACTGAGATCTATAAATGTGTACTAATATCTGTAAAGGTGTACTGATATTTGTAAATGTGTACTAAGATCTATAAATGTGTACTAATATCTGTAAAGGTGTACTGATATCTGTAAAGGTGTACTGATATCTGTAAATGTGTACTAATATCTATAAATGTGTACTAATATCTGTATGTGTACTAATATCTGTAAATGTGTACTGAGATCTGTAAATGTGTACTGAGATCGTTAAATGTGTACTGATATCTGTAAATGTGTACTAATATCTATAAATGTGTACTGAGATCTGTAAATGTGTACTAATATATGTAAATGTATTTGCAGTTTCTCTACTCTTCACCACACTTAAAATGTACTTATTGATTATACCTTTGCTGTTTGATTACTTATTTGTAAACTTGTTTTTATTGTTGTACTTATGGCTCTTTATCTTTTGGACTTTCCACTCTATCGGTTGAATTCCCCCCGCTGTTGGTTTAAAAACAGAAATATTGTATTTTATCCAAACGCGTTTTTCTTTTGTCGCTCTCGGCTCGCCGTAGTATTTATATACACCGTATCCAAAATGGCGTCGCGCAGTTAGCCGGTTAGCTGGACGCGGGCAGTTTTCCCTCGAATGTCGTCGTTTTAACCTCATTGAAGGGATTTCCCGGCGTCACTACGAAGAGACCATGACGGAGGAGCTGCGGCCGGTGCCCCGGGAGCGGGCCATCCTGGAGAGCTTCTTCACGCAGCTCGGCATGTTCTCCTTCGACCGGGCCAAAGACTACGTGGAGAAGGAGAAGGACAGCAGCCGCAGCTCCGGGCCCGTCTGGGCCGCGCTGCTGGCCGCGCTGGCGCACCTGGCCGCCGCGGAGCGGGCGTACCACCACATGACCTTCCTGGGCCAGAAGATGGGTAAATATCAATATATATATATATATATATATATATATATATATATATATATATATATATATATATATACAGTGTAGAAGATGGGTAAAGAGCAACACAAGAGTGCTTTTACTGACTAAAACAATGTTTAATATTAAACATACAATATGACATTTATGAAAATGGGTAATATTTAATATCTGTAATACTGGTATGGAAGTAAAATATTAGCAATATTAAAGTGTAGAAGTACACAAGTATTGGCATCAAAACATAGTAAAGTACCGGAAGTAAAAATACAACATGACATTCATGAAAATGGGTAATATTAAATATATTGAGTACTTTTACCTCAGTAAAAAGCAGCAATATTACAGTATAGAAGTACAGAAGTGTTGGCATGAAAAATATATATATTCAAATACCGGAAGTTAAATTACATTATTAGATATATTGAGTACTTGTATTGAAGTAAACAAATTTGCAATATTAAAGTGTAGAAGTACAAAAGTATTGGCATGAATAAATATATTAAAATACCGGATGTAAAAATGCTGGAAACATTACATTCCAAATGACAGAAAATAAAATATATTTCATCTGAAAAATGGAACATGAAGCAGTTACATATTTCAACACCAGATGGCGCTGCAGCTCAGGAATGCTGGAGGTCCACTGTTTATATATCTCTCTCTATGTGTGTGTCTGTCTGTCTCTCTCTCTGTCTCTCTCCCCCTTCTCTCTCTCTTTCTCTCTGTGTCTCTCTCTCTCTGTGTCTCTCTCTCTCTGTGTCTCTCTCTCTCTCCCCCTTCTCTCTCTCTCTCTGTCTCTCTCTCCCCCTTCTCTCTCTCTCTCTGTCTCTCTCTCTCCCCCTTCTCTCTCTCTCTCTGTCTCTCTCTCTCTCTCTCTCTCTCTTTCTCTCTGTGTCTCTCTCTCTCTGTGTCTCTCTCTCTCTCCCCCTTCTCTCTCTCTCTCTGTCTCTCTCTCCCCCTTCTCTCTCTCTCTCTGTCTCTCTCTCTCCCCCTTCTCTCTCTCTCTCTCTGTGTCTCTCTCTCTCTCCCCCTTCTCTCTCTCTCTCTGTCTCTCTCTCTCCCCCTTCTCTCTCTCTCTCTGTGTCTCTCTCTCCCCCCCACTCCCCTCCTCCAGGCGGTCAGAGCTTCTTCAGCCGTAAGGACTCCATCCGGTCCATCTACACGTCCCTTTACAACGAGCTGAGGAAGCTGATGGCGCCGGGCCGCCACAGCCAGCCAGGCTCCGCCTCCTACCTGACGCCGGGCCGCCACAGCCAGCCGGGCTCCGCCTCCTACCTGGAGGAGCTGCTGTCTCACCTGTCGGAGCAGCTGTGCCACTTCACGCAGGCGCGCATGGAGATGGCCGACCTGTACGAGAAGATGCACGCGCTGGCCGGCCAGAAGAGCGTCAACTCTGAGGAGCTGGTGGCCGCGCTGGAGGCCACGCTGCTCAAGTACTGCTCCAAGTGGGTACTGTGTGTGTGTGTGTGTGTGTGTGTGTGTGTGTGTGTGTGTGTGTGTGTGTGTGTGTGTGTGTACTCTGTGTGTTTTATTGCGAAAGTACAAACAAACAAAAGCTACTTGTTTTATCAAATACAAACACCAGAATGATGGAAATGTTCACACTACAAAAAGCCAAACACAAGTAATACTTCCAATTATTCAAACTGGGTTTAGTCTCAAAGTATCTGTATTTATGGATAAAAAGCAAAACAAGTGTGTATCTTTACTCAAGTAAAGGTACTTTTACTTCACTTCTCCACTACAATTCAGATGGAAATATTGTTCTTTTGAGTTATTTTGCAGATTAAGGATTTACATTTAAAGTATGAGATCAGTTTAAGTCATTAAAGGATTTGTTTTCACACACATTTTTTTCCACAAAATCAAGTTTTATTTACATTAAAACACTTTTAAATATTGAATATTTCCATGGAAATAAAACGTTTTTCTATATTATATTCACACTCAAAAATGGAAAACTTGAAGCTGCTTTATCAACTATATATACATTATAATGTTGCTACTTTAAATCCTTAAATTCTTTTTATATATATATATATATTTGTCTACTATATTTAAGTGTTGATCATACTTTGATGCAGTTATTCTCGTTTTCAAGCTGAAGCTGATTTAAATAAATAAATGAAAAAGGACCCCATCATTAAATAAAACACCAACAAAGAAGTCAAGAAATTTGTTTATTTATTTATTTCTGTCCTGGAAGTGTTTCCTCTTCCTCACCCTCCTCTTCCTCGCCCCTCAGGTTCCACCACCCGATCCTGGGCCGGGTGGAGGAGGGCTTCCAGACGGAGGCGGACGTTGTGGCCCAGCTGCTGCGCTGCCAGGCCCAGGTGTCGGAGTGGCGCTTCCTGCCGGCGCTGCTCAGCCTCCACGCCGCCACCTCCAAGCTGGCGGCGTGGGGCCAGCTGTTCCAGCGGCAGAAGGAGACCCGCAAGCACCTGTTCGGCGGCGGCGCCTCCCAGAAGGCCGCGCAGCCGCCGCACCTGTACGCCTGGCTGCAGCGCTTCCAGGCGGCGCTGCTCGCCAAGTTCAGCTTCTACTTCCACGAGGCGCTGAGCCGGCAGGCGGCGCCGGCGGACATGCGGGCCCTGACGGCGCGCGCGGCGCCGGACTACCACGGCAAGATCTGCTCCTTCGTCCGCAAGCACGACGCCAGCAACGTGTCGCTGGTGTTCGACAACCGCGGCTCGGAGAGCTTCCAGGGCCACGGCTACCACCACCCGCGCGCCTGGCGGGAGGCGCCGAAGGGCGTGGAGCAGTTCCCCGCCGTGGTGTCGCTGCCGGCGGGCGAGCGGCCGCTCACGCACTGGCCCAACGTCATCATGATGATGGGCGACCGCGCCGCCGAGCTCAACGCGCTGGACAAGGTGGTGCACTTCTACGACGACAAGGTGCAGAGCACCTACTACCTGACGCGGCCCGAGCCGCACTTCACGCTCGTGGTCATCTTCGACGGCAGGAAGTCCGAGAAGGACGTGCACATCGTCGGCTTCCTGCAGGAGATCTCCGGGTCGCTGAGGAACTCCAAGCCCTTCAGCTCCCTGAAGCCGGGCTCCAAGGGCTGAGCGGGGAACCGAAAGAGACCGAAGGACGTTCCACACCAAAGAGACAGGAAGTGCTTTACAGCTTTAATTTAAAATGCGATGATTTTTAATTATTATTTTTAAAATACGTTTGTTTTTATTAGCTTGTATTTACTTTACAATTTAAATAAAGCTTTGAGATGATTGAACATTGTGACTTGAATGTCGTGTTGTGTTCAGGGACCTGGAGGCTGGCTCGTCATTACGACGTGGTACAAAATGACTTATTACTATTTTATGAGAAGATGTTTGAGGTTTCTGAGGATCAGTTTAACTTTTTTGAGTTTAATATCTCCGATTATGGATGGAAGTCTTTTTTTAACACGAAACTTCTTCCAAAATCTCAAATTTGGAGTTTTAACTCTTTAAAGAGCCGAGAACGTCCGGGTTCCACTGCAGAAGGAAAACACATTCAGAAGCTTTGTGACACTTTGTGACACTTTGTGACACTTTGAGACACTTTGTGACACTTTGTGACACTTTGTTTCTTTGACTCCCGGTCGGTCGTACAGAACACAGCTGCAGGTTTATGGAGTTCTCAAAAACAAAACATTTCTTCTTTTTTTATTGTCGCCACATTTCATTTTTAAAAAGTGAAGAAAAAGCAACCCGTTTCATGACTTGAATGCTAATTTATTCTGGTTTATTTATAATATAAATACAACACATTGATACAATCCATTTGGCTATACGAGCTCGTCTCCTCGGGGAAGCTCGGGTTTCAAACACGGCGACACCGAACGACAGAAAACCGCTTTTTTTTCGTCCTGTTTTTTGAATCGTGAAACATATTCGAAGAGAAGAAAATAAAAAATTAAAAACCTCCCGATTTTCTGAGTTTAAAAAATGCACCAACATGTTGTGGTGCTACATGCCGAGTACACGCTCCTATTATACGTCAGAGTGCAATGTCACAATGGGTTAATGCTAGAATTCATAATTCAGTAATCTACTAAACACTTTATGATTATTTCATTCAGAGTGCTGCTGCTCTTCGTCCGACATGCGTGAAAAATAAGACAAGGAGTTAAAATAAAAAAAAGGCACTTTCACATATACACACACACACACGTGCATGATGCTCAGCACGTCACACACACACACACACACTTCAGTTACCAGCCCGGTGGAGGCCACATTCAGTGTGCTGTTCAAGTGTTTTTGTTTTTTTTGGGGGCGTTTACACAAAAAAAGCCCCACCCTGTTAGCTTATTGTGAGTTTAAGGTTAACGAGTGACTTCACAAGCAGGTAAACCAGTATTCTCACACACACACACACACACACACACACACACACACACACACACAAAGTGACATGCTTTTTGCACTTTTCCCCAACTTGCGCTTGGCGTGTTGTGGCACTCGAGGCGTGCATGAATTATCCATCATCGTCCATCACTATTCTAGTGCACTTACAAGGGAGCAGAACAAGGACACGGCAAGCAGGAGACACACACACACACACACACACACGATCAAGAACTAAATCATACATTCATCCCAGTGTAAAAGCTCCCTGCTCCTCTCAAACAGCTCCAGTCTGGGACCCAAAAAAGAACAAATAAACAAAACAACAACAAACAGCAGAAGTCAGTTTTAAAGTCGAGCGCGTGGAACATTCAGTGAACACTCGTCTGAAGGAGACATTCATCGTGGGACAGCCGGACGTCGTCGACCCTCGAGAGGCGTTTTTGTGGTTTGAGGTGAGCGTGAGCTTAGCAGCAGTTAAATCAAGAAAAGAAGGTCCCGTAGTTGCCTTCGCTCTTCCTCCTCCTCCTCTTCCTCAGATGCAGCAGCCGATCTGGAGAGTTTTGTTTCATTTTTTTTTTTATATATAAGAAAACAGCAGCTTTGTCTTTTTTTGTCTTTTTTTTTGGCAGATCAGCCTATCGTCATGACAGCACAGCCAACATTCACGTCACTGAAAACTACAATTTTTTAAATTACTGGAGCTGAACTACACTTCCCACGTCTCTATAGCTCCTCCCCCTCCCCGCCCCAAGTCTTTATAGCTCCTCCCCTACCAAGTCTCTATAGCCCCTCCCACTCCCCACCCCATGTACATAGCTCCTCCCCATGCCTATATAGCTCCTCCCCCCCATCCCCGCCCATGTATATATAGGACCACCCCCGACCCAATGTCTATATAGCCCCTCCCCCACCTGCACATTCCTCTATAGCTCCTCCCCTTCCCATAAGCCCCTCCCCCTCTGTTGTCTCTTCGTCTCTAACCTTTTTGATAAATGCTTCAACACACGGAGAAAGTAACCTCCTACACACCAAGAGAGAACACAGCAACCTGACGACACGTAGAATATCATATCATAGCTCATATATTATAGTTTATTACTACATAAAACCCTTTTCCTCTGAACTCTTGGACCCTCATGTTGATTAGAAACCCTGATCTCCTCTCCCTCGGCCTGATTCGGCTCACATGGTGCAGGATTTGTCGGGCGGGGGTGGCAGCGGCGGGGTGCTGCTCTTGGGCGGGACCGTGGGTTTGGGCTTCAGGGCGGGGGGGGCGCAGCGGGGCGCCCATGCGGGGCCCCGCCACCGGCTTGAAGGAGCCCAGGCTGTCGGGGGAGGGGTTGGCCGGGCGGGGGGGGCCCGGAGGAGGGCCGGGGAGAGGGCTCATGGGGCTCATGGGGCTCAGCGGGCTGAGGGGGCTGAGGGGGCTCGGGGTCCCCGGGGTGCCCGGGGTGCTGGGGGTGCTGTGGGGGCTCGGGGACTCGGAGGAGCAGGTGTTCAGGGGCCCGTTCTTCACCTGGTCCAGAGTGTCCAGCACCACGTCCGGAGTCGGCCGGCAGCCATGACGCTCCAACTGCCTCAACTCCCCCAGAGCCACCGTCACCGACTCCTCCATGTCCTGCAGAGAGAGTACACAGAACCTGAGAGAGAGTACCTGAGAGAGAGTACACAGAACCTGAGAGAGAGTACCTGAGAGAGAGTACACAGAACCTGAGAGAGAGTACACAGAACCTGAGAGAGAGTACACAGAACCTGACAGAGAGTACCTGAGAGAGAGTACACAGAACCTGAGAGAGAGTACCTGAGAGAGAGTACACAGAACCTGAGAGAGAGTACACAGAACCTGAGAGAGAGTACCTGAGAGAGAGTACACAGAACCTGAGAGAGAGTACCTGAGAGAGAGTACACAGAACCTGAGAGAGAGTACACACCGTATCTGAGAGAGAGTACACACTTTATCTGAGAGAGAGTACACAGTATCTGAGAGAGAGTACACAGTACCTGAGAGAGAGTACACAGTATCTGAGAGAGAGTACACAGTACCTGAGAGGTAGTACACACAGTACCTGAGAGAGAGTACACAGTACCTGAGAGAGAGTACACAGTACCTGAGAGGTAGTACACAGTACCTGAGAGAGAGTACACAGTACCTGAGAGGTAGTACACAGTACCTGAGAGAGAGTACACAGTACCTGAGAGGTAGTACACACAGTACCTGAGAGAGAGTACACAGTACCTGAGAGAGAGTACACAGTACCTGAGAGGTAGTACACAGTACCTGAGAGAGAGTACACAGTACCTGAGAGCCAGCTAAGTCTTCTCTGATGGCCTAAACAGAATCAAGTTATATTTATTTAACGGTAGTTAACATCGTTCCTTCTGATCATGGCTCGTTCTCTTGAGTGCCGTGTTTTAGTGTCGCAGTTTTGTTGGATTGTTTTGTCATGTTGTGTTTTAACTAAATGTGATGGTAAACTACATGCATTATCCGTTAATGACGGTGCATCCCGTCATGCATATTTATGTAAACAATATTAGACGCACAGAAGGCCCAGGTAGAAAATGCACGGCCTGCCACTGGAGTACCTGAGAGGTAGTAACCAGAGTACCTGAGTGCGTACCTGAGCAGGGAGGGAACAGAGTACCTGAGCAGGGAGGGAACAGAGTACCTGAGCAGGTAGAGAACAGAGTACCTGAGTGCGTACCTGAGCAGGGAGAGAACAGAGTACCTGAGCAGGTAGAGAACAGAGT